>NC_142788.1:27109357-27459357 GCF_988280905.1 Pimephales promelas | reverse complement strand
CTTGTTTATTTATTTTAGTTTTCAGTTCTTTTCTCAGTAGTATTCTGATGACATTGAACATATTGTATATCATAAACATATAATCTCTGTATGTTTTTTTAAAAAAAATGAAATAAATAAATAATAATAATAAAGTAGACTTTGAGCTGTATAAGCACGTCCCAGCCGGGTTCGTCACTTATTAGGGTCCTCTGTAAACATCTCCGTTGTGGTCTGTGCTATGTTGTGAGTATTTGGAGCACACGTGTTTTGTACTTAATTTTCGGGTGTTTTTCTGTTTGCCTGTTTTCTATAGTTGCAGCGCGTTGAGCTCTCTCAGCCACCGTACAAATCCCTAAACCTAATTATTAAACATAGACATATACACTAGACCTCACCTTGGCTACGGCAGTTCATTGGAACGAATGCGTCAATAGAGGGAAACAGGGGAGCCCCTCCACTTTAATGCATCAGCGTCAATGTAGTAGACACAGGTCTAACGGAAATAAAATCACCATAAATCATCATGAATACGATTTTTCTTGGTTTTTTTGGTTTGTTCCAACGGTCAGACATGTATTTATCATTGATTCCACAAAGAATTTTTTTTTTTTAAACATTCTTCCTAGTTCAGATTTCATCCATGAACATCATACGCTGCACAAAAGTCCACCACCATCAATGAATTCGAAGTAAAGGCAGCGATAGCAGCGTTTCCTAGCTACTTCCTATGACAAGACCCCTGTTCCAAGATGGCGGCGGTTTTGACGCATGCTTAGAACCCCAAGGTGAGGTCTAGTGTATATGTCTGAGTATTAAAGTTCTGGGGGAAAAATAGAAATACACTATAGTTGTCACTGAAGTCCACTTATAATAGGCTTCTTGCATCAAAAACAAATGTAAATTGTCGTAAATTTGAGGTCGGTAAGATTTTTAAAATATTTTTGAAAAACGTATCCCAGATAGCACACTTACATCACGGAGACGTCTATTTGATGCGTGTGTTTACATCTGGAAGACGTATTTTTTGATCAGACGTAGTGTTTGCTCATCTGCAATACATCTATAGGACGTTTCCTGTCAGATGTTAAATAGACGTTTAGAAGATGTCTTTTATGCCTGGTTCAGATTACACAATTTTAGCCTGATTTTGGCACGATCCGTTTGACGTAGGGTGTCGTGGGGATTCGTAAACGACAACGGGCGTCAGGGACGCAAGATTCGATCGTATCATCTCGTATAGTGTGTCATAGTGGGCGACAACCTACGTCGCGTCTGCGATGCTTCATGACATCACTCAAATAGACTAGCATGTTTAATTTTTTTAATGGTCGTCCATGTATGAGGTTGACCAATAGGAGCACAGAAGCTTTTCCGTCTTTCAAAAATGGCGAAACAAAGGGAGTCGATTGTGCTAACGTTAAAACTAAAAGTAAAAATATATAAGAAAACAATATTTTACCTCAAGTTCTCGTTGGAGGATTGACAGCCCATACTGTCCTCTTCGAGCAATCCAGGAACGGGTTTTCTTTATTTTTTTTACTTTTTTTCTGAACACAGGACAGCCAATACAACACTCACTGCTTCATCCATTGTTTGTTTACGTTCGTTTCCGGAAGTTACTCGCTACTAGTTTCACCTTCTCGATGGCATCACGCGCGCCGTTAAAGACGACATGCGATGACTGGTCAGGAAGGACTTGCCCACGACACGACAAATCGCGTAATCTGAAACAGTGACTATGGTAACAGACAAAAAAAAATTGTGTAATCTGAGAATCTAATGATTTTCTTAAGACATCTTAAAGATTTCTATCAGATGTTAGTAAACACAGGATGCTTTCCAGATGAAGTGATCTTTAACAGATGTGATGTGCTATCTGGGATCTTATGCTCACCATCCTTTATTTATTTGGTCGGAAAAATACAGTAAAACCTATTTTGCCATTAAATAACGTTTTTGCTTTTATGATTATTTAAAATGCTTTTGCTTTTTAAAATGAAATTTATTCCTGTGATGCAAAGCTGTATTTTCAGCAGTCTTCAGTGTACCCTTTATGATCCTTCAGAAATCATTCTGATTTGCTCAAGAAACATTTATTATTATCAATGTTGAAAAAAGTTTCATATTTTAGTGGAAATCGCGATACGATTATTCTACTGCAACAGAACTACAGTGTTTATTTTCTTTTGATATAAACAATTTAATCTGCTCCAAAAAGTGTGAAAGCAGAGTACTGTTTCATTTTTTTTGTGGTGTTAATATCCAGTCATATTAACTATATATTTGAGAAATATCACCACACCTAAGCACTCGCTAAATCAGTTTCATGCATGTACATCTCAACTACTGTCAAACCGCAGACGCCAACAGTGTGCTTTTCACACACAAGGTGTCTCTTAATTTGAAAATGATGAATCTCTGATATAAAAAACGAAAGTGGAGCAAAATATTGAAAGCTCAAATAACCTTTTTATCACTTTTATAACTTCCATAACTTTACATATTAACTGTTTTTCAAAGCTAGCTCATTTTTAGCAGCCCATTTTGATGGCATATCGCTCCCTTTTAGGCTGCGCCTGGAGCTTGTAAATTGATATCAGAGAAAGACTTGTGTGATAAAACATAATAAATGCCAAGAACTCTTACAGCAGGTGATTTCACACAGAAACAGGATCTTAACACTTTCCAGGGACCGGTGGGGGGCTACAATCATGCTAAGCTATTATTAGCTCTTTCAGACTCCAGTGAGGGGCATTGCTGTCCACATACTGTAGGTAGTAACTGGACACAAAACGAGACGCTCAATGTATGATTTGAAATGCTCTAAATGCGCTGCAACTCCAATAATGCTGACTTGCACAGATCTGAACTACGTTGGTTCATTTTTTTCTTCTTTTTTTTTTTGTGGTGCCTTGTTGTTATATTTTTATTATAATTAAAAGTCAATAAACATTATTTATGTATATACATGTAAAAATGTAATTGCGATTTTTTTTAATCTCATAATTCTGACTTTTTATCTCACAATTAAAAGTTTACATCTCGCAATATTGACTTTTTATCTCAAAATTGCCTGAAACAAACACGCAACTGTGGGAGAAAAAGTCAAAATTGTGAGTTTATATCTCGCAATTCTGACTTTAACAAGCAATTGTGAGTTAATATCTCGTAATTGTGAGTTTTATATCTCGCAATTCTGACTTTATAACGCTCAATGGTGAGTTTATATCTCGCAATTGTGAGTTTATATCTAGCAATTGTGACTTTATAACACTCAATTGTGAGTTTATTTCTCGCAATTCTGACTTTATAACACGTAATTCTGAGTTTTATATCTCGCAATTCTGACTTTATAAGGCTCAATGGTGAGTTTATATCTCGCAATTGTGAGTTTATATCTCGCAATTGTGACTTTATAACGCTCAATTGTGACTTTATAACACTCAATTGTGACTTTATAACACTCAATTGTTAGTTTATATCTCGCAATTGTGACTTTAACATGCAAGTGTGAGTTTATATCTCGCAATTCTGACTTTATAACGCTCAATTGTGACTATAACACTCAATTGTGACTTTATAACACGTAATTGTGAGTTTTATATCTCGCAATTCTGACTTTAACATGCAATTGTGAGTTTATATCTCGCAAATTTGACTTTATAACACGCAGTTGTTAGTTTATATCTCGCAATTGTGACTTTAACATGCAAGTGTGAGTTTATATCTCGCAATTCTGACTTTATAACACTCAATCGCTCACAATTCTGACTTTATAACACTCAATCGTTAGTTTATATCTCACAATTCTGACTTTATAACACTCAATCGTTAGTTTATATCTCACAATTCTGACTTTAACATGCAATTGTAAGTTTATATCTCAAAATTCTGACTTTATAACACGTAATTGTGAGTTTATATCTCAAAATTCTGACTTTATAACACAATTGTGAGTTTATATCTCAAAATTCTGACTTTAACATGCAATCGTTAGTTTATATCTCAAAATTCTGACTTTATAACACTCAATCGTTAGTTTATATCTCACAATTCTGACTTTATAACACTCAATCGTTAGTTTATATCTCACAATTCTGACTTTATAACACTCAATCGTTAGTTTATATCTCACAATTCTGACTTTAACGTGCAATTGTGAGTTTATATCTCAAAATTCTGACTTTATAACACAATTGTGAGTTATATCTCAAAATTCTGACTTTAACATGCAATCGTTAGTTTATATCTCAAAATTCTGACTTTATAACACGTAATTGTGAGTTTATATCTCAAAATTCTGACTTTATAACACAATTGTGAGTTTATATCTCAAAATTCTGACTTTATAACACGCAATTGTGAGTTTATATCTCGCAATTCTGACTATATAACACAAGTGTGACTTTATATCATGCTATTTTGATTTTATATCTCAGAATTCTGAGAAATAAAGATGTAAACTTGCAATTGTGAGATAAAAAGTGCTAATTATTTTTTATAATGTTTTATTCTGTGGCGGAAACAAGCTTCCATAGTTTTACTACGTTTCAGTGTGGACGAGTAACTTTTGGAAAACGCTTGTGTGGATGGACACCATTTTGAAACAAAAATGACATTTTCAAATGTCTCCAGAATAATTTAGACGTATAGCATAGGCATAGAGATGCTACAACTCGTTCTATCCTATAAAATCCCATCATGCCTTGTGTAAAATAAGCAGCCCACTCACCTGCTGGTACTAATCCACTGCAAAAGAACTGAGCATTGACCTTCCGTGTGTGTGTGTGTGCGTGTGTGTGTGTTTGTGCACCTCCTAAGTATCTCTGTAAGGCCTGGTATAATGAGACGACATGCCACCAAAACTGACAGCACAAAAAACCACTAGTCAATTGTTCTCCAAACACGGCGAAAGCGCCTAAATAAAAATGTCACATTTTGACTTGCCTCCATGCAAATTAATGGCTTGGTGGGCTATAAAACAGACGTTACGTGAAATCAAATCATCTCTATAGACATAAAAACGCTCTGATCAAGTGCTCATTTCTTCTCCTTTTGAGTGCGCTCAAACAGCTCGACTCCCTCTTCAATTACTTTGTGTGTCAACAGACAGCTCGCGGCACTGAGGCCACGCCGCTGAGACGTCTGTTTTCTTACTTAATGACAACTGATAGCTGGAGTCAGGCAGGTTATGAGTTTCAATTTGGGTTTGGCAATAATAACAATTACAGCCCTCAATATCTCTATCATTACAGCGTGGCTGTTGCAATATAGCACGCTGTTTTGTGGAGTATGAGTCCGTCATATGCTGTTTCACAGCCAGAGCTGCATAATCAAACAGACGTGGCTAAACACACACTGCCTCTCTATCCGTCCCGTGCATCTTTGTGCATTTGCACAACTTCACACACACACACTGTTGTACTCATTTGCTTCATGTTAATGAATGATGGTTATTACTTTGTAACCTACGGATTACACTTGAACTTCATTTGCCCTGTGAAGTCGACATGAAATCAAAATTGGCCCCATTTACTTTCTTAATAGACATTTTTGGCCTAATTTTTGATGATCCATTGGCACGTGTTATTCACAAGGAAGATAATCTTTTTGTAATCTTTAATCAAAATGTAAAACATTTCTCTGCCTCTGAAATCCTCTTCCCTATGTTGATTTTTTTTTTGTTGAATATCTTTTCTCGCTTGGACATGTGACATTACAGAAGTACTGCAGGCGACAAATAAAAATGCTTAAAGAATGCTGATAATTCTCTTAGTTTGTTATACATATATATATATATATATATATATATATATATATATATATATGAAGAGTTCAGATGCAAAAGCCTCTAAATGCTAGGGCTGGGCAAAAAAATCGATTTTTCGATTAATCGTTTTTTAAAATGTGTTCGATTCAAAATCGATTCTCAACGGCCGGAATCGATTTTTTCCATATAAAGGGCTCGCGGACGCGGTGCTGCATCTTCTCGTCTCTCTGCACTAATCAAGCGCCAAGCGCTGCAGCTGTCGATACACACACGCGTTTAGGAGTCGGGACATGACGGAATATTCACTTAACAATCGGGCCAGCATTGCATCGTAACCTATGATCGTAACTAACGTTTATCATTTTCAGGTCTTTTTGAGTTTTACAAGCAATGTTAACCATCCCGTGCTCGCGCACTCTCAGAGATGTCTTTCACTGCGTGCACAGTAACGTTACAGCCTAAATCTGCCTCACAAACAGCTCGCCAGAAACAAAAGTTTTATCCCTGGATTATATCACTTTAACAGTTAAAACACGCGACATTATGTCAAAACTCTGGTCTTGGTGAGTAACCTCCTAAAGACAGTCGGTAATGTCTTAAATTATCATTAAACGTGTGTGACAGAAAGTTAATGAAACAGTAATGGATTTGCGCACTAGTTCTTAAAGTGAACGCAGCCATTTGTGTCAGTCATTCATTCTGTTGTCATAACAACAGAATATAGTATTAATTGTAAGCAATCAGAATTAATAGCCTTTGTATTTAATTCAGTCTGGACTAAAAAGACTATCCAGTGTTAATTTACATTGGATTACTTTATTCAGTTTCTGTAGTATTTCTGACATACCCAAAAAACTACCCCAAAATGTCTCTTAATTTGTGTCTTTATTCTATTGTATTTATTTGTGCTACTTTTTTCAATTTAATTCAAAGATTGAAATCAAGCTTCCATACATAAACTCTTAAAACAAAAATAAACAAAAAATTACATTACCATTTAGGTAAGATCAATGTAAAAAAATGTCTAAATATTTATATATTTATTTATCTATATCTATCTTAAACATAAAATAACATGATACTGTTTGATCAAGCTGTGCGACTGTTCTGACTTTTTTTTCATATTGCATCAAAATCCTGTTTATTCTCTGTGCATTTAGTGTACCTAAAATAAAAAGAGTTTTATATACAGGTTTATGGCTCTTAATTTCCTTGTATTAATTAACCACTAGTAAACTTATGTCCACTGTTCTTTTTTATAAATATAGGATTTGTATTACATCTTCATAGTCGAATCGAGAATCAAATCAGGAATCGAAATCGAAAATTGAATCGAGAATCGAAATCGAATCGAACTGAGAGCTTGTGAATCGAAATCGAATCGAAATTGAAATGTGAATCGATACCCAGCCCTACTAAATGCCATTTGAAATTTTCTTCTTTAATGATGATTTTTATCAAACTTGTATATTTAAGTTCAGTAATTTCACTTAAACGGCAATGATAATTACCTATTAATTGTTATTTAAGTGAAATTACTGAACTTAAATATACAAGTTTGATAAAAATCATCATTAAAGAAGAAAATTTAAAATGGCACTTAGAGGCTTTTGCATCTGAACTCTTCATATATATATAATATATATATATATATATATATATGAGCAAAATTATAAATGCAACACTTTTGTTTTTGCCCCAATTAGTCATGAGCTGAACTCAAAGATCTAAGACTTTTTCTATGTACACAAAAGGCCTATTTCTCTTAGATATTGTTCACAAATCTGTCTAAATCTGTGTTAGTGAGCACTTCTCCTTTGCAGAGATAATCTCACATGTGTGGCATATCAAGATTATTGTACAGGTGTGCCTTAGGCTGGCCACAATAAAAGCCCACTCTAAAATGTGCAGATTGGGGGGGTCTGAAAACCACTTTTGATAGTGTAAATTACTATCAAATTACTATAAACACATTCAAAGACACGACAATAATTGTAATTGTATTCATTTATTTTCCATTATTGTTATTATTATTATTATTATTATTAATAAAAATAAGGTAAAGGACTAAATTGTCATGATGATTGCAATAATAATGTCACAGTGCCAAAAAATCTTTGTGGTCCTCGAAAATTCTTCTTTCTATGCAAAAGGTAATTTCCTAATTGTTTCTTTTAATAATGAGTGTGAATTCCAGGACTGGAAGAGTAATGAAAATTAATAATTTCAAGAGGTCATGCAAAAAAAAAAAAGCTAATTTCTGCATTTATATACATTTTTTCTTTGTTACACTTAGTTCAAAAGTATTTCTTTAGGCAAGGAATTACAAATATGTCTTAAACAGCCGTAACAAACAACTTGAAAAGTCATTAAAAAAAAAAGTGGGAACCCTGGCTGTTAACAGGTTTTGTGAGAATTAAGAATTACACTAAAAACAACAACAAACAATCATATCTTGCACATCCCTACAGCTTCTTACAGCAAAGATGACAGATTTTCTTTCTACAAGACATTTCTGTCAGAACATTCCAGTAATAGTTATTGTGAAATTTCATGTAAATGACGTGACCGCCGCACATTATCCACTCAGAATAACACGCGAACCAAAGCGACGGCGGCCTGTGGCGTTACGGCCCGCGGCGTCGACGTGCGTCACATGGCATCTGGAAGTGCCTGTGATTCTCCAGCCTTTAGAAAAGGATGGAGCCATTAGTTTCATCATCATTTGTGAGAGGTTGAGTGTTCTGGTGTGATGCTATCTGTCTCGGCGCTGGAGGAGGACATATGGGGGAGCGGTGACCCGAGTATATACGCCTGATAAAAATAGCTGTGAATATGCTCCGTGAGAGCAGTTCTGGGATTAGGAGCCGGTGATGGAGGGGCCGTCAGTGAGCTAAAGTCTGCGGTGCTGAGCGGCACCTGTTTAGATTCACTTGGCTTTTTTTTTTTATTCAATCCCCAGTGCACATTGTTCAATTTATGACATGGTTTTTGCAGTATGAGACAAATTTGGGTTTCGTTTAAGTTTTCTTGTGTCTTATGGTAAAATCGGCACGTATAGACTATAGTCTTTTGGTCTATTGTAAGTATAACCCCGATAACGATAGCAAATTTGGGATTAATCTTAGTCTAATAGCAATTGATGATGATGTGACAGATGTTGTTAAAAATGTGGATAGCTTGTTTATGTGATAGACAACATAAGTCATTATGTACCGTTCCTATTACCTGAAGATAGCTCTGGAGAATCAGCAGTCCGTGACCTCTTTTGCCCAGCGACATCAACCCCTGACACTTCAATTCATTTGTTTCCTTTTCCTGGTAAAACATAACTGACATTAGTGCTTTAAGGTTTATGCAGTATAATTTCAATGTATCATAAACTCCTAGTCAACACTATCAATCATGAGCACAGTCTTAGATGTATATCGTACAGATTGGCATAATTGACATATGTAAAATATGACAAGCTACATACAGTAATCTTAAAGTAACCTGCCATTTTCAAATATATTAAAATACAAAACAGTTTGTAATATTTCACAATATTTTTCATTTTTACTGTACTGTTTTTGATTAAATGCACACCTAAAAATGAGAATGAGAATTTCCAAAAAACAACAAAAATCCCACTAATATATGTATATATAAAATGATTTAATTAATTGACCGTTACAATTTGTTTTTTGCCATCTATTGTAAGTATAGCAAATAAAATTTTAATGAAGCCAAAAATAGAAAAACAAAAGCAATTAATTTATTCATGCCGCAAAGCACTCTGGGAGTACACTTCCTCGGATCACAGACAGAATTAAGTTGACAAAACTTAAATGGATTAAGTAAGAGTAACTTTATGCAATTAAGTTAATGAAATTAGGGCAACGAGTTTGCATAAAAAAAAAATAAGTAAACTAAACTTATTGGTTTTTATAGTGAAGAAACACTGGTACAGAAATATGTTTTTATTGTTTATTTGATTATTTTAAAAATTAAAATTTGATTTAAAAAAAATAATAATTAATTAATACGATTGTTTTGTATTCCACTGATGAATTTTGGGGCGAAATGTGCTAAATTTTACTTCAAATACAAAATAAATTTGTAGTGGTCGCAAAAATAGGCGTCCTTGTCTTCATGTAAAATATTATTTCTTTTGTTTTCTTTTTGCTATTCAGTCAAAAATATCTCAGACATGACCACTGACAGGTTTCATGAGATGCCATGTTACTTTGTACCAACAAGTCAAAGTTTGCACTGCTATCCATGACTAAAAATGGTCAGAGACTGCATTTAAATTGAAGTGGGAAGCCTGTCAGGGTGAATCTGTTCTGTTGAAGCCTGTTTAGGGCTTTTCACTGCTCGTCCTGTATACAGTGGTCAGTTCATTTCCTCTGTGTGTGCCTGCAGGGGAAGTCAGACTGAGTCTGGGCTCGTCATCTTCAGCGCTTGGCGCTCTGCCTTCACATAGAGCTCTTTGATATTGGCCTGTCAGGGGGCATCGGAGAAGACGAGGCTAAGAGGTCTGGGAATGTCCAGTCTTTCTTACACATATACACACACAAACAGGGCCCGAGGTGAGATTATGATATTCTCGGTGAAAAAAAAAAAGGGGCATTATATTAAAAATCCACTCCAACATGATAAGAGACAGTGTTGAAAGAATCGTTTATTTAGTGCAAGACATTAAATGTGAACAAATCACACTTAAGGTCCGTTCACACAAAGGACGATAACTATACCGATAAAGATATAGTTAAAAATCATTGTAAATATAAAAGAATAGCAGAGTCCACTAGTTGTGGTCTCGTTGGAATAACTTTCAGAATGATTTTTTTTTTCCAGCTGATGAATGATTAAAAACATTGACAGCCAATCAGAAATCACCAAATTTTAAAAAGCGTGGGCATTTAAACCGGCAGACGACACAACTGGAGCGCACTCATAATAAAAACAATATATGAACAGCTAATGTAGTTATTGTTATAGATCTTGGTGTGAACGGGCCTTTTAATGTAGAAAAAGACTAAAAGTACGTACTGGAAATTATTATATATTATATTAATTAAATTCAATAAATGAAATGCATAGACAACAGCTTAAAAAAAGAAAAAAGTAGTTTATAGTCTGACAGTGTTGTATTATCAATGATGAAAATATTTATTATCAATGATGAAACTGCTTAATATTTTTGTGGAAAAACTGGGAAACATTTAAAAGAAAAAAGAACAGCATTTATTTACTCTTTGATAACATAATTAATTGATTTAATGTGACCTTGCTGAATAAAAGTACTCATTTCTTAAAAAGTATTTCTTAACCCAAACTTTTGATAGATATATACGTATATATATAAGAAAAAATATTATTTATTATTAATAATAAATAATGATATATAAATAATATTTGTATACAAATAAAAATATTATTTATATATTATTATTTATTATTAATCGTGATTAATTGTTTGACAGCCCTAAAAAATAGCTTACTGTAAAAATAGCGAAGGTGTTTATTGGGTGCCATTGGGCTTTATGTACAGCTGCACTACTTCCTGAACTTCAGCCAGCTCCCTGTTTCCTGTCTGCCATTATTGGGCAAAATTGATTAATTCAGGTGTGTCTGATTATTGTTGCCATGACTACTGAGGTCAAGCACACCTGAATTAATCAATGTGTCCAATAATGGCAGACAGGAAACAAGGAGCTGGCTGAAATTCAGGAAGTAGTGAAGCTGTGCATAAAGCCAATTGTGCGCTAGAAACTTTTTTAGCAAATTTTTTATAGACCATCTATTGCTGACCTGGTCGATCTCTAATGTATCGCCCATAGGATGGGATGAATAATAATTATTAATAATAATAGGATAATTATCGCCCATGGGAAAGCCCATTTTTTACATTTGAACAAAAATAAAAATTAAAATAACAAACAGATAGAACAACCAAGAAGAAATGAACATCTATAATGTGAAGCCTACAGTGAATCAAGTTCCTTAGTAACATATTAAGTGAAATTATTATAAATAGCATCTATTTATCAAATAAAGTTTCTTAATTTCTTCCAGTAACTTTCCCATTTTTCCAAAGCATGCCTTAAGAAAAAGACCCGTTTCATGCTGTATATTTCGTTCGTAATTTCTATCCATTGCGATGAAGTAGTAGGGTCTATGTTCAACCATTTACGAGTAATGCCTTCTTGCTTGCTGCTTGTAAGATTTGTAGCAGATATCAGTCTATGGGAAATCCATTGTTATCGCTTGATGCTATCTCCTAAAGCGACGTGACCCAAGGGTTGTACTGTAGCGACCCGCCGGGAATACGTGGTTTACTTGCACGTCGACCCAAGAATTTGAAATAAATTCTCATTGAGGCTTGGATCTCTAGAAGGTACAGAAATAAGGCACTGCAGCACGGCTGTCATCTCTTACTACCCTTCAGTCCCTTTGAATGCAAGATGTCAGCCCATCAGCATTAGCACGGACCTCGGAAATACCACCGGATTCCTCGGCTGTATATCCATGGGAAGTGAAATGTTTTTACTTCTTATGTCAACCACATCCAAACAAATCTATAAAATGTCGTGTTCCTCCAGCATTGGGCTGTCTGGAGCGCAAGATTAGGGATTTATGAAGACGGAGTTAAACGCAAGGGTCAGTTTTGTCTGGGATTTGGCCCGTTCAACATGCATCTTCTCTAATGCAGTCGGACGTCTCACTAAAAGGAGAGATTGTGCTCCAAAGCATCCGTTTCTCTCTCTTTCTGCATCTAGGAGCCCAAGACGCCGATACAGGCCTGAGTGACGCTTCCTCAAAGTGAGCCGGTGAAGAGGATCGGATGAAGTGAGTGAGTGCGTTAAATAGGGCTTGGACACCTCAGCATGATAATTTTGTAGCAGAGGAATCTGACGGGCCTTATGCTGAGTCGGCAGTCTGTTGGAGACTGGCAGGCGTGGCCTTTTATCCCTCCACATGTTTCACAGCAATTGGACAATCAGCCACTGCAGTGAAAATCCATAGTATCGATCGGCCCTGTATCTTCTCTATAATTCTCCAGCAGGAAATCCCTGATGACAAATTATATCTGCACCAGTTTTTGATTGGTGCTTTGATGTAAGCGATCTCCTAGGGCAGGCGCGGGAACCGGGCCCGGGTTTATTATTACATGACGGTCTACGGTCAGACTTCACGGTCCCACAGCCTAAACTACCCATCAGACCCCAAAAACAAAAGTAATGTAACAGTTCAGGCAGAAAATAAACTTCTGGTCATTATTTATTCACTCCCATGTGTACTGTTTCTAGGAATCAGAAAATAATAATGATTTTGAATACAATGGGGGTGATTAAATGACCGAATTTGTCTATTTTTATTTCATAGACTGTTCTTTTTTAAACAATAACCATATAGGATTAAAGGATTTAGAATATCGTCATGCAGAAAAAGTCTTTATAAATACTACTAAACAGTCAATATCCTCGTAACATGCATGCTAATAAGCAACTAGTTCTACACCTGAACTAAAGTGTTTCCAGAAAATTAATACTTTTATTAAGCAAGGGTGTATTAAATTGATCAAGTGACAGGAAAATCATTTTTAATGTTACAGAAGTGCTTTGGGCTTTCTATTTATCAAAGAATCCTGAAAAAAATCTGTATTGTGGTTTCCACAAAGATATGCTGCAGCAAAAACGTTTTTTTGACATTTTCTTGAGCAGCAAATCATCATATTAGAGTGATTTCTGAAGGAAGACTGGAGTAATGATGCTGGAAATTCAGCTTTTGCATCACAGGAATAAATTACATTTTAAAATATATTAAAATAGAAAACTGTCCTTTTAAATTGTAATAATATTTCACAATATTACTGTTTTTACAGTATTTTTGAGCAAATAAATGCAGCCCTGGTGATCATATACATATACTATCAAGACTTGGAATATAGGGCACAAGTTGTATGGATTAATATGGTGATCTTTTTGATACTTATAATGTCTCTTGGTCACCATATACAGTATATTGTCATGATGTCCCTCAGTATTATCAATGGTTAGACACACATACACACCACTGACAGAACAGTGTAATCAAAATGATGCATGACAACACACAGTCCATCAGTGTCTCGTTCTTCTTCGGTTTAGAGTGACACTCTGTCCGGGAAGGAGAGACTTGAAGGTGACTGTCTGGAAGAGCACACACACACACACACACACACACACACACATCATCATCAGATGCGAACACACAAACACACATATAGATCAAAACGTTCCAATAAACGTTTCTTGAGCATCAAATCATCATATTAGAATGATTTATGAAGGATCATGTGACACTGAAGACTGGAGTAATGATGCTGGAAATTCAGCTTTGATCACAGGAATAAATTATTTTACAATATATTAAAATACAAAACACTTATTTTCTTTTAAAAACATAAAAAAATCGTACAGATTCCAGACGGAAGGACGGAAGGATGGAGGGAAGGAAGGACAGGAGGGCAGGAAGGGCGGAAGGAAGGATGGATGGATGGATGGAGGGAAGGAAGGACGGAAGGAAGGATGGAAGGACGAGAAGAAGGGTGGAAGGATGAAAGGGCGGAAGGATAAAAGGAAGGACAGGCGGAAGGAAAGGCGCAAGGAAGGACGGAGGTACGGGAGGAAGGGCGGAAGGATGGAAGGAAGGACAGGCGGGAGTATGGAAGGAAGGACGGAAGGAAGGAGGGGTGGATGGAAGGAAGGACAGGCGGGAGTATGGAAGGAAGGACGGAAGGAAGGAGGGGTGGATGGAAGGAAGGAAGGGCGGAAGAAAGGGCGGATGGAAGGAAGGAAGGGCGGAAGGACGGAGGTATGGAAGGAAGGATGGGAGGAAGGATGGAAGGACGGAAGGCCCGGTGGAAGGATGGAAGGAAGGACAGGCAGAAGGAAGGACAGGTGGAAGGAAGGAAGGGCGGAAGGAAGGAAGGACGGGTGGAAGGATGGAAGGAAGGAAGGACAGGCGGACGTATGGAAGGAAGGACGGGCGGAAGGAAGGACGGAAGGGCGGAAAGATGGAAGGAAGGACGGGTGGAAGGATGGAAGGAAGGGCAGAAAGATGGAAGGAAGGACGGGTGGAAGGATGGAAGAAAGGAAGGATGGAAGGAAGGAAGGATGGAAGGAAAGACGAAGGTACGGAAGGAAGGATGGGAGGAAAGGCGGAAGGAAGGAAGGATGGAAGGAAGGAAGGACGGGCAGAAGGAAGGAAGGACGGGTGGTAGGAAGGACGGAAGGGCGGAAAGATGGAAGGAAGGACTTCACTTTTAGTGAATTTTCTCACTAATTCGATCCCGAGTCACCTGACTCCTCCTCCTCACACATTTGAGCCTACAGGCTGATAGAGGCAACTGTGGTGGACAGTCAAGGTGTCATTCTTTCTATTAAATTATGGTTGGCTCATAAATGTACACATGTTTTTAAGTGAAACCCTACACATAGCCCCTTAAATACTTTTCAACTCTGGCTTTGCAACCTGCCGAAACTAGCGGCGAATCCGAACGGAGATCCTGTGTCACAAATCCAATGATATTCCGTGAAAGGCGAGGGCGTATAAGAATAGGTTTTATTGAGAGTCAGAGGGGATAATTTCCCCACATAATCCGAACTTTGACAGGGAAGGAGGGGAAGAACGCGAGGTTTTGCACGCCGTTCTCTCGCCCCTTCTGCAAGCGTTCTGAGAGCGGGGAACCTTTTAGCAGCCAGTCAGCAGAGGATAATCTTCCCTCTCGCAGCACAATGAGGGAGATTACACCGAGAACATGTCAGCCGCCACTGGATTTGCCAGACACCACATCCCCTGTCCCTATCGATTTGCAGGCCTCTCATTCACGCTTCTCACACAGGACTCACACATAGCCTGCCTACCACCGCAAGGCTCTCGAGCACGCTGCTTTGCATCTCTTGTATTCCCAGGTTTTGTCTTGCTCAGGGTATATAGCGGCGTGCGTGTCAGCAGCTGTGTCAGTGTCGCACCTGCCGGTGGATTTTGCATATGCAATCACAGCACAAGTTAACCTCAACATTACAGAGTACAGATGTTGCAATCCCCCGTGCTGCTTTATCAGAGTGAATATCAGCCGAGCATGAAACGCTCTAATTTTAGGACAGATTCCCTCTCCTGAGACATAATCTAATTAATACAATAACCTATCAATACGGTGCATTTCCATTTTTAGCTGTAATTTGTGGGCTGTGTACGGGGGTATCTGCTCTGCTGGTAAAATAATGAAATGGCAGACACCATTACAGGGTGGAACTTGCATTGTAATAGTTTAATTTTGAAGCTAAATAATTTAAAATGCACAGCAGGGAACTCGCGATCCTATAATAAGCCTGTAATGATTTAGCAAAATATTGTAGTTAAGTAAAACAAGTGAAAACCCATTTTCTTGTTCTTAAATTATGAATAATTTAGAAATAATCATAATGTAATTTAAGGTTCAATTGTAATTTGAGTGTAAGAATAATAGTTTGCTGAATGTGGCAAGAACTGATATATTTTTCAGCATGGTTAAATGTGAACTAATCCAAATCAAATCAAATCTATCTGTCTACAGTCTATCATCTACCTGTCTATCTGTCTATCTATCTATCTATCTATCTATCTATCTATCTATCTATCTATCTATCTATCTATCTATCTATCTATCTATCTATCTATCTATCTATCTATCTGTCTGTCTGTCTGTCTGTCTGTCTGTCTGTCTGTCTGTCTGTCTGTCCTATCTATCTATATATCTATCTATCTATCTATCTATCTATCTATCTATCTATCTATCTGTCTGTCTGTCTGTCTGTCTGTCTATCTGTCTGTCTGTCTGTATCATCTACCTGTTTATCTGTCCGTCTCTCTGTCTGTCTGTCTATATAATCAATCTACCCGTCTGTCTGTCTGTCTGTCTGTCTCCAGTATTACAGTATGTAATTAGGTAAATTAATAGTATGTAAAGTTAGGTAAAGTAAACCTTAGGTAAGTTAGTTTAAGTACTTAAAATATTATTTAAGTGGGGATAGGACAAGAAAAGTTATTCTAACTTCTTCCTACCCCCTTTGAACATGACTGTTGTTTGGACCATCTGTATATCTTTTTTTTTTTTTTTTTTGGATGTTGTTGATTAACTATTTATTTTTAATTTTTATTCAGTTTTTGCTGTTGTCTTTTTTTAACATGTTCAATAAAGAGATTATAAAAAAAAGGTACTATACTAAAACGTTAAAAACACTAAAAGTTAAAGTACTTTAATATTAGTTATAAAACAAGTTAAAATACTAATTATTATATCTTATATTAAATCACATCAATGTTTTTTGTGTTTTCCAGAAAGAAAATATCATACAGGTTTGGAATGGCATGAGGGTAAGTAAATAACAGAATTTTCATTTTCAAGTTCAACTATCCCTGTAATAACTCATGTCCCAATAAACGTGTCTTGTTTTGAGGACTTTTGGATAACAACATTTGAAACTTTTTCGCAGTGAATAGAATTCATTCCTGACCTCACAGTCCCCTTCTTCCATGTTGGGCATGTACAATAATCACGAAGTTCAAAAACGTTTGCATTCACACAGCTCAGCGTTCCACATGAAGTCAGGAAAACATTGCATTTAGCCCAGGGTTTGAATAAAGAGAAAAGGGCTTTTGAATAAAAACCCTTCCTCCATTCAGCATACCAACACGCCGTGACACCCGTGACCCAGACCACCCACACAGCGGGATTAAAACGCACCTCACCGGAAACTGACAGTGACCAGTAGACTAAAGGTGTCCATTTTAGCCCCCAAAAAAGAGGAAAAAAAATGGCTTCCACACTTCAGCGACTCTGCCGTGATCAATATGCTAACTCCTGGAATGCGAAAACGATGTGTGCTTGTGCGAGGATGAAGGGACGCTTGACAAAGACGGATAGATTTGCACCGTCCGTGAAATGTCACTGATTCAGTGGAGGATGTCGCCTCCAGAGCGCTCGGCTGTGTGATAAGACTGACACATCAGCACTCGCTTTGGAAGTGGCATAGTGCCCTCTCTCTCTCTCTCTCTCTCTCTCTCTCTCTCACGTGCTCTCTCGCTCCTGTCATCCCTGACGAATGACAGTGGCCACCACCGCGGTCCACCCTCCTCATGGGAATGGCCGAGAGAGAATGAGCACAATTAAAAAATGGATGAGACACAATCACGGGAGGAAATGTCAATCGAGGATTTTCAGGTGGTCACGGGTTTAATTGAAGGGTGATGAGCCGACAGTTCTGCTTGCCTGCTTTGTACGGAAAGTAACTTGTTGACAGATTCTTGAAGGAAAAAGTCACTTCAGCTACTTGTAAACAACTAGACGCCATAGCTTTTAATACTTTGTGAAACGGTCTGCAGTTTTCTGTCCTGATGTTGATTTCCGGTTGAAAGAGGAAGTTGTTTGAGGGTTCATTTCAATTTAAATTAGTTCAAATACAGATATGTACGATTTTCTACTTCTAGTTGGTTGTGGGTGATATTAGCGGGGGGACTTTTATTATTCGGCAATAAATTAGAATGATTTAATTGAGCAAACAACAACTAATACTTTAAGACGATAATACTTTAACATCATAATAATTTAACAAGAATGCATTATTGATAAAAAGTGACAAAATGCTGTTTTTTGTAACTTTCTATTCAAAGAATCCTGAAATAATTAATCGCAGTTTCCATAAACTGCTTTTCAACATTGATAATAATAATAACAAATGTTTCTTAAGCATCAAATCATCATATCAGAATGATTTCTGAAGGATCATGCGACACTGAAGACTGGAGTAATGATGCTGAAAATTCAGCTTTGATCATGGGAATAAATTACATTTTAAAATATAGAAAAAAAGAAAACATTTGTTATAATATTTCATAATATTCCTGTTTTAATCAAATTAATGCAGCCCTGGTAAACAGAAGAGACTGTATTGACAATCGGTATTTTAAATTAAGATATTCAAATTCACCTTTAAAGATTTATATTATTGGTATTCAGAAGCAATATTCTGTAGTTAGATAGATGGATTTTACGAGTGTATGTAACTCTTCCTGGGTAATGCTCAGAAAGATAGATGTATAAAAAAAACTATTAAAACTCATCATAATCCATAAATATAACTCTAACTTAGTTTATTTCAGTTAGTTGCCAAAACCACATTTCTCATTTTCTTTTATTTTACCTGCAGCTCTAAAATAACTAAAACTAATATATAAAATTATAAAAAAATAACTTTTAATAAACTTTTACAACTTTTAATGCATGACAAGTTAATGGCCAGTGTTTTCCCTAGGATTTTTTTTTAGGAGGGGGGGGGGGGGGGGTAGCACTACCTGCTACTGTAGCGGAGCGGGCATGTAATTTTTATTATTATTAGACATCAAAAAGAATGTATAATAATTCAAATCATGTATTATTAATTTTTTTAAATATATAGATATATGAAAAAAAATTCACACTAATTCTGTGTTTTTGCTGGTAATAAAATTAAGCCATAAAACTAATTTTATCATAATCTTTTTGTCAAATAATGTGCTGCACTGAGCTTTACTGTTAAAATTAAGACATGGATTATTCCTTAAATTCAGTTTTGTTTAACACTAATACGAATAAATTATGAATTTTTTAATGTATTATTACATCTGGACATTTCCTATTTCTACTGGACAACAGTAATATATTTCTGTCAAGTTAAAACGAACTTTTATTTTGACGGGTCGCCGTGAAGCCCTTTGGAGTTTCTGTGTGTTTGTCATGATCGTCATGTTGATAGTTTCACAAATGAAGTGGTTAAATGATCACAAAGTGACTTTCAGAGTGGATCTAGATCATTTCTGTCTTCATATAGGCAAAAAAACAGCGCAAGCGGCGTCACACGTGTGTCTTCAGTGTATGTGTGTGTGTGTGGTAAATAAAACTGCGCGTCGGCTGCACCAGAGCGTATTTAAATAGAATGTGTTCACACACACTAGTCTATATCGCGATTTTTATTTCAAGTGTACTGAACCGCTTTCTATTTATTCCTCGAAAATATACAGTAAAATCCTTGTTTATGACTGGATTTCGTCAGCAATTGGGGGGGGGGGGGGGGGGGGCTAAAACAATGGTAGGGGAAACACTGATGGCGTTTTGGGGGCCTGAAAACTTTTGAAAACAGGCTTCATAATGCAAGTTGTTAACGTTTCCGTTATCATATAAACTACAAAAACGCAAATTTGTGTAAAGAGTGACGTCATTGCGCACGCATATAACGTGTTCAGTCTATAGGCGTGGGATGTTTTTTTTACAAACTGACATCGCCATCTAATGGCCTGGCATGAATAATACATTTTTTTACTCAAGGATTTTCAAGGATCGTTGTCATCTGTATGGGAATTTTCCGTTTTTATTACATCGCTGTTGAGTTAAGTACCCTAAATGACACTGCATTGCCCCAGTTGTTTCTAATTAGGCCACTAAGCTTAGAACAAATTCATGTGGAAGAACTTCGCTTTATTTTTTCTTATTTCCATTAATTGAACCTCATACGGACCATGGACCAGACTTCTAGCAGAAAAGCGTGGCTTTGCAAAAACTACAGCCCTGTATGACAAAGACTTTATATCTTTGTTGAGTGATTATGTACCAGACTAACACATTTACCATGGCATAAGAGTGACAGAAAGTGAAAGGCAAGTTGTGTGACCAGAACTTATGAGACACGCTGAGGGAAAAGCAAGAGTCTCTGTAGTTCAACTCACTATTGACCTACAATCTGACCTGCTGTTTGGAGTCCACACGCTGCCCTCCCGCAACCCTCTCAGACGAGACAGCTGACTGGAGCACAAGTCTCGCCTGATATTACATCGTTTTTTTTACTCCTGACTGGAGGTTTATGTTGTATTGCTTTCATCTTTTGTCCCTCTTTGACTTCTCTTTCCCACCTCGGGTCATGTTTGGTGTGTGTTTATTTATTCGTACAAAGTTCTGCGTTGGTGTTTATTTGCCCGCGTACGATATTTCTCAGCGTATCTTGGATCTTGTTCCGCGTGACTTCATGGAAAACATGTCCCTGCCACAGACGAAATGTTGCACGCCCAATGGAGGTGTGTAACTAATAGCTCAGGTCAGCCGCGCTCCCTGTATTTATGACACCATGGCCTATGAAATATGAACGGGCGGATTGAGATGCACAACTTCCTCTCTTTTTTTAAAGCTGCGAGACCATCAGATGCAACAGTGATAAAATGCCATGGCTGAGAGGTAAACTAATAATAGTGTTCTCCACCTGAAACTGTCACATTGATGCTCGAGTCTGGAGCATCCGAATATCCACAGCTAAGCCACCTGGGTAAGACCCACAATGCCAATTAAACAACCGGAGGAGGTTGAGTTTGAATATGTATGTGATATAAATGTGTCCAAGTGGATAGTTCAGGTTCTAAAAGCTGATTGAAGTTGAAGTCCTATATATATCTTGGCAAAAGAATTGTATATTAGTAATGCTTCCTGAAAATAAATGAACAAAAAAACAAACAAAGAGGATTCATTTGGCATGTAACTTGTCCCTAACCCGTTTGTGTTATGGACATAAATTATACTTTAAATCATGCAACATGATTAAAAGAAAAGATCTGACTAATAATGTTTTGTCTCATTCTAATATGATGATTTTCTGCTCAAGAAACCTTTCTGATCATCATAAATGTTGAAAATCATTTCTGTAGAAACTAAGATTATTTGATGAATAGAACGTTTTAAAAAGCAGCATTTATGTGAAATAGAAAGGTTTGTAACATTACAGATGTCTTTACTGTAACTTTTGTTCAAATTAATGCATCCTTAAAGGAATACTTCACTTTTAAAAAAACTTTAAGACCCTTATTCATCGTCTGGTGTCGTTTAAAGCCATTTGAAGCTGCACTGAAACCTTGAACCGTTTGGTTCCCATTGAAGTCCATTATATGGAGAAAATCCTGTAATGTTTTCATTAATTTCTTTTAGGGATGCACCGATACCGATACCGGTATCTGGTATCGGCCTCGATACCACATTTTCTAAAGTACTCGTACTCGTTAAAAGTCCCCCGATACCGGGGACCGATACCATGTTCTGAGAAATGGGTTAATCACAGGCGCCGAGTGCCCACCCCCAGGCTCCGGCTGCAGCTCAGAGCGGGGAGATGGGGAGACATGTCAGCCGTGTGGAACAGTGATGCGCGGGTCAATGTATAAACAACCTGCACACTACCAACGTTTTCAACTACCCGCCCGCTACTCGGACCGCAAAAAAAGTAAGAAAATATTGTACCCGACCCTCTTCCTGACCGTATTTTTTAAAAGTAGTACATGCTCATCGTAGCGTCATTGGGCCATAAACGTGTAACAACACAGCATCGCAAGAAGACGTAGCCTACATCATCTTTCATTATTTCGGTAAATGTCTCCCACACTTACTCTTTCTATTTGTGTATTTGCGGAGCTTCCACTCCCCAGTCTTCACCTTTTCTCTTGCCGCCTCCATCTCTCTGCAGACTAGTGATCATAGACATGGCCGGTTCGTGAACGAATCGGTTCTTTTTAATGAACCGGTCGAACCAGTACGCTAAATCGAACTGAATCATTCGCATCAGTTCACGTCTTGCGTCAGTGCTGATCCACAAGTTACTACAGTTACTCACTTTCAGACATGCCTGACAGTCCCTCCGAGTTGAAATAAACCAATATCCCGAATTATATTTTACTCCAGTAACTAACAGTTCACTGAACTGAGACATGTTGTTGATACTGCTGATACTGCGCATCCGCGTATAGTAACGAACGCAGAGGTACAGCAGTTCTCGGATCACACCAGTACAGAACTGAGAACTGTTAGACTGAGCTTGTGTGTCATCTTCGTGCCAGTTATTCAGCCAATAAATAAATTCGGCCTATATATTTCATAGAAAATTCTATCTAGTACTATATAAATACAAAGGTTTAATTGGCATTTTTTTCCAAACGACCTGACCGACCGCGACCCGAATATCATTAAAAATATTTTTGGATGACCCGTAACTGCGGGTACCCAGGCACCCGCTCATTTTGGATCAACCCGTGCATCACTGGTGTGGAACAATTTCAAAGTGAATGGCTTTGGATTAGGAGAATAAGTTTACTTGTAGTCGCCAAGTTACTTATAGTCAGTTGAATGTCTGTTGGGGGACCAAATAAAAAAGTGTTATCAGATATTAAGCTGATCGTACTAATACTCTAGTCTACTAATACTCTAATGACAGTTAGTTGACATGTAATTGAAAAGTTACTTATAGTTAGTAAAGTGGACTATCGAAATAAAGTGTTACCCAAGTAATTTAATCAAGGACCTAAAAACCCGTATATAAAAATATTTAAATCATGTTTTTTTTGTTTTTTTATTAAGTACTCGGTATCGGTATCGGCGAGTACTGAAATGCAAGTACTCGTACTCGTACTCGTTTTCCAAAAAAGTGGTATCGGTGCATCCCTAATTTCTTTTCGACTGAAGAAAGAAAGACATGGACATCTTAGATGACATGGGGGTGAGTAAATTATCAGCAAAAGTTTTTTTGTTTTGTTTTTTTTTTAACTACTCGTTTAATAAATAAATACATACTTTAATAAATAAATACATAGATAATACATATCTGCTCGCCAGCCACTGTGGCTAGTGGTTTTCCAAATTTACTTGCCACTTTTTTTCACAATCGATACCATGGGGAAAAAAACTGCCATATTTTTTATATTATCTCATAATTGGGCAGCAGGAATATCAGGCTACTGTCACTTTAAGACCTGACTCACAGATCAAATATACTGTTAAACATGCATTTTCTTTCTGACCGGCAATTTGATATTATTTTGTGTGTCTTTGACTGTTTAAGTGCAAAAAGTAATGAAAAAGAAGTCAATTTATTACTAAGGCCCTGTTTACATGAGAACGCTCGCGGTTGAAAACATAAAAATGTGCCTTTCGTTTACACGGCGACGGCATTTTTGGAGATTAAAAACGCAAAAAAGTGAAACCACCCTCCAGAGTGGAAATCTTAAAAACGCTCCACCGCTGCGTTCCCGTGTAAAAAGGTAAAAACGCAAAAGTCTTCTAGACAGTGAAGGTTGTACGCAGGCGCACGGACTTGGTTTTGTTGTGTGGCAGTGCTTCACATCGCCACTTAGCCGCCTAGAGTGCATACTACATCAAATTTCATACACTTTTGTGTCACCATATGTGCGCGGATTTCCCACCCATAACGCTCATCTAAACGCAAAATAAAAAGTGATAACGCAACGCCACTTTTGCGTTTTCTCTACAGATCATTTCCGTGTAAACATAGCCTAAGAGTCGGCTTTATGTGCGCACCCCTTATGTCTGAGCACGAAACATGAATAAAATTATGTGCAATGCGTGCAATTCCATGCTAAAATTCAAGCCTTGTAACACCAACAATATTCAGAGAAAATAAATCGAGTGAGTGAGGAGGTGGTGTCGTGTGTCTATTCTGCGTAAAATGAGTATTGGAAGCGTTTCAGATATTTCAGTATCAATATGTATCGAAAAATCTTTATTTTCAACAACTCTACAATGCTCTTTATTTTTTCAGGTGCCTTTTTAAAAGACTACAACTGAAAAATTTACGTATTCTATATAAAATTAAAGCTGCCAAAGTGGCTAGTAGAAGTGACTGCGTTACACGCCACTGCTGGTGTTAATGTCCAGCCCTGTGTACACAACACAGTATATGTATTTTACAGCCTTTTTCCTTTTATCGTGACAGGATCACAAGAAAGGGCCACGAGCCGGGACTCAACCTCGAACTGCCCAAAATCGAACTGACAGATCTACATTTGGATGCTCGGTCTGTTTGCATAATCCTTATACCCTATCCAATATAAACATTTAATGAGAAAGCATAAGCTAGCTTTTCTTTTTTTAAATCAAGGTAATATCAAAAAAGACATTTACATTGATGCATTTGGCATTGTTTTTATCCAAAGCGCAGATAGAAGTTATACTTTTCATCAGTTCATTTTATTTTATTTCTATATACTGCAGATTTGTGCGTAATTGTGTGTTGATGTGATTAATAGAGGCCTATTTATTTATTCAATTCGAGTCCACTTTTCATGAGCCAATCAGTTTTCAGTGAATAAAATTCACTGCCCTACTTTTTTCACTCTGAAATGTTACATGGGTTGTGAATGGCATTTTATTTTGACTGAAAAGTAACCTCTTAATTAATTATCAAAACTTGAGCTAATAATAAGTCATGGGAAAACTGCTGCTTTTCCGCTGATCTCGACAAAAACGTCTACCGCTCATCCGACGATGGGGACAATATTTCACCATGTTAAACTCTCACAGGAGGCAGCTCTTTCTGCCGGTAGCGAACACATTCACAAATGACCATTTATTACTTCCCACTATTTTTAAAGGGAGAAATGACAGCCTCTCTGTCAAATCTAACAAGGGAATAGCCTTCAGCTGCTTACTCCCCAATAACTCATCACAGCGACCTTTTGAACAGGAATTAGGGCACTTTTTATTTTTGCTCAGGATCACCTTTTAGGCCTTTTGCATTTTAATATCTGAAAGTAGCAAGGGCAGAATCCATCGGCCATAGGCCGACTGTCTTAATGTTGATTCAAAGTAGGACAGTAGAAGTAACAGACAATGAACAACATTCACAAATGACACGAAACAAGATATTGAAAGTTGGGGCCTTGGATAGGCCCCGCCTCCACTCACTCACAACAGCTCTGAGATCCACTCGTTGATGATCACAGGTTGATCTGATTGGTTACAAGGTAGTTTGTGACGTCAGAAACACCAGTGATTTCAAATTAGAGCCCTGTGTGGGACTGTTTTCTTCGCCGAATTTCTGACCATTACCGCCCGCTTCCGCTCAGCAATGCCGTTGACATGAATTTACACATGGTTTGTCTTAAAAAGCATATTAAAAACACCACATAGACATATAAACAACATTAAAAGTTTGATTTTGACCACAGGGGGACTTTAAGAATGTACTGGTAAATTGATTCGGCTCTGAAATGTGGTAATGTGAATGAATCAATTCTTTTCAATGAATCGATTTATTTAATTCGGTTCACAAGATCTTCTAAATGATTCAGTTAAGTCATTGTTCACCCTAATATTTTCTTCTTAAAAATAATGTTTGATGGTCATTTTTGATTTCATCGTTGATGGGAAGTTTTTTTTTATTCCGCACACCATAATAGTTGCTAAATGCTCAGAGGAATGATGATTGTACCACATGGCAATATAAAAAGAGAATTTTTTAACAGAAAATTAGATCTTGTAAATATGACATCAATACATTAATCATGTGTTTAACATTGTGGAAATCTGACCTCAGGGCTGTTGAGTTGCTGCTCGGTGCAAGCAGACATTCGAGACACTAGCTCTTTTCTCCGTCTCTTTCACTCTCATCCCAAATCCATTTTCAGATCTCCACACTCTAATGTTTTGATATTTCTTTATCATTATGTACCAATTCGGCATGCTTTGCCCTCTGGGAAATCAGTTACCACACCCCTTTCTGCTGCCATCACAATGAGAATGATAGTGAATTTCTTTCTGTGGTTTCAGAGTACCAAACCAAATTAAGTAAGTGAATGAAAAAGGGGAATGGAAAAGCCAGCAGGGCTCTCGTTGCAGCGTTGCTGTCCTTGGCGTTACCGTTGAGTGTTGTCTAAATAATTCACTAATAAAACGAAACATAACAGACACCTCCAGACGCCCTGAAAGCGTGCAGTTAATCCCATAAAATAAAATCAAGATTTTTTTTTTTTTATCTCAAGGCCGAGATGAAATAATAACGCAATATTAAAGTGTGCAAGAGAGCACAGCCCTCGCAACAAATAACACGGCGCGCCTTGGGTATATGATATTACAGTCAGAAAGATGTGCTGCTTATATCAGAGATTCTGTTTCAACTGCAGTTTGGAAACTTTAAAGTAATTATGAAATGCCATTTGCTTCCTATTTGACTTCTGTAATGTGAAGTGCTTTTGAGTGAAATGGGATATTCATTGGGAAGTAAATATAGGGTGGGACTGGGTTTTATCCAATGAAAATTGATCGTGAAAAGTGGGTGTTTTCCCCAAGTCGTGATCCGTAAGTGAAAATCCCATTCATTTTCTCCATAGAAAAATGTATTTGTTAAAATGTAATAATTTGCATTAATAATGCAAATAATTAAAACGTAATAATTTACACATATTGCATGAGCCGAGTGTGACAAAATCACTAACCTAATTTGTGTAAAGTTTGATCCAATCTTTCCTCTTCATCATCCATAAAACAAGTTGACTCTGCACAGGAATTACGCCGGCAACACACAACCAGAAGTTCATCTGCCTAGAAAAATAGTTAAAAAATACAGTTAAACAACTTGAACATTGTATGTTTTTACTGCATAATTAATTTAAGTGCTTTGCCAAAACACATTTCTGCTTTTAAATCGTTTGTGAAACTGGCCCAGTTTGCCTCAATATTAAATGTTACTGTCAAACATGTTATTTTTTTCATTGATCATCATTTTCTGACATCTGCCATGAATACTGTCGATGTTTACATGATAAAATGGGTTTAATTCAACTTTGACCTCACACTTCAGCTCCTGTAGGAAGAAAGAACGAGAGCTGATTGACAGAGCTGTTTGTGATTATGAAGATCTCTTAGTTCACAGAAAAGAGCCGAGCTTTCATCTGTCACCCGAGTCAACATCTGCCGAGGTGTTAACATCACGTAGATGTAAAAACAGCTTCTCCCACACATGTGGTCATATTAACTGACAATGATTCATTTAATCTCGGTTCATCCACGCTCAGACACTGCAAACAAGACAGAAAGTAGAAGAGAGACGGCAAAGATTTCTGCAAACCTAAAACCGAGATTTGTCAGCCCACAGATCAAATCTCAAAATGGAAATACAGTAGAAACCAAATCAAATTTATAGGTACTTTTTACACTTGTTGTATAATGAGGATTTTTTTTACACCTAAAATGTTAATGTTTTTGTATCTTTATATTAACATAGTAATTATTAAAACACAGTCTCATTGAGTTACGTTTTTTAATATTTTAAAAAATGCGTAAATTTTACAAATTAACTGACTAACTAAAATATTTCAATAAAATTCATATTTTGAGCCAACATGACCTTATTAAACTGAAACGTACAGTATTGATGTATTAGCAGCATCCACATCATAAGCATTTTACATATGAACATCTCTAGAGAGTCTTCCATTGCTTTTAGCTTTCACTGTAAAAAACGGACTGTTGAAAACAATTGTCACGCAATAGGTTCTCTCAACTATTGTTTTAAAAACAGTCCTAAAATGCTTCAATCAGGAAAAAAACTTATCAAGGCAATTACACATTTCTTCTTGTTCAACAAATTTTCAATTAGACCTTGTACGTAGATATCAACAACTGACAGACAAACATCAAGAGATGACCTCTTAATATCACAATATAACAAATAACTAACAATGACAAAAAAGTAGCAATTCATTGTTGAAAAAGTAGGGATTCTTTTTGAAAAAAGTAGCGATTCATTTTTTAAAAAGTAGCAATTCTTTTTGAAAAAGTAGCAATTCATTTTTAAAAGTGTAGCGATTCTTTTTGAAAAAGTAGCAATTCTTTTTTAAAAGTAGTGATTCATTTTTGAAAAAGTAGCATTTTATTAAAAGTAGCGATTCATTTTTTGGAAAAATTAGCAAATCTTTTATTAAAAGTAGCGATTCTTTCTGAAAAAGTAGTGGTTCTTTTTTTAAAAGTAGTGATTCATTTTGAAAAAGTAGCATTTTATTAAAAGTAGCGATTCATTTTTGGAAAAAGTAGCAATTCTTTTATTAAAAGTAGCGATTCTTTTTCAAAAAGTAGTGATTCTTTGTTAAAAAAAAAAGTAGCGATTCATTTTTTAAAAAGTAGTGATTCTTTTTTAAAAGAGTAGCGATTCTTTTTGAAAAAAGTAGTGATTCATTTTTGAAAAAAGTAGCGACATTTAAAAAAAAGTGGGTTAAAAAAGTAATTCGATTTTTAACCCAACATTTGGGTTTGTCCATATTTGACCCAAATTTGGGTTGAAACAACCCAGTGTATGGAAAACTTTCCATGAGGACTTGAGGTCGCTGGCACCACAACACAGGACCTCAATGAAACAAAAGAAACACTATCTAAGCTTGTGTCACTGACTAGTTTAAAAAGTGAAATGAATATGTTTTGTCTTTTCGATTAATTTCTCATCCGACATCAACTCCTCGGAGAAAGTGAGGTAGCCTACTTTTCTGCCCTTGACCCCTCTTGAATCCGGAAACCTAATCGAATAGCAAGATTATCATTGCGAGCTTGTTGACCCTTTCATGTTCCCTTGGAGTCAGTGTTGATCCAGAGAACACACAGTCATCAGGAAAATACAAAGTGAGGCAGAGAGAGAATGTTTTGTGTTTATTCAAGCAGGCAAATTCCAATGCACATTTGGCCCATTACAGCGCATCAACATCAGAGAGCAGCACGCTAAAGCGAGCGAGAAGCGTACACTTATCATTATTTTATAACATGTCTAATGACAGATTGACACAGGATTTGCAAATGTGAGCCGACTTCGATTTTGCCAAGTTCAGTTTCCGCCGCTGTCTGTGTGATGCAAGCATACTTACGTGTATAATTTGATTTTGCAGTGGATTTATTAGTACATTTTTATAAAAAGAACCTCCACGCCCCGTCGGTGTGGTGAATCTAAGATGTTCTGATGTTTTGAAGCCATCAGACTATGAATAATAGGAATTATGACATTTAGAAGGCTTAAAATGGTGTAAATGCTTCAAAACAATTTCATAAGGAGTCAGAATGTACGTGATGGTACGGGCAAGCTGTTAGCTTTGATCATCTGCAAAATCATCACGCAAAAACAAACCTGACCGCACCGCTAGTTCCTGGCCCAAATGTCTTCATATCCTCGTGAAAACTCTCTTAACGTGCTGATCGCATAGCAGCAGGGTTGACGCATCTACATACGCTTGAAGATACTCTGTGAATTTAAACTCTCTCCCTTTTCACCCGCTTTCTGTCACGTAGTTTTGATTCAGTATGTAGCAGTCGCGTGCACCCTACAGAGTGAATGTGCAAATGAGGTGCAGGATTCCTTTAATCATTGCTCTTTGCTCAGACTCTAGCAGATCAGGGTTCACAAAAAGAAAGCTTGTAATTAAGGTAGACATGTTAGATATTAGATTAACTGTATTAATATGGAAACACTTGAACTGAATAAACATGAAGCTCCAGATAAATTGCTTGCCAAATCTTTACACACGCATGACAGCAAGGTAAGACTCGCGCTTGCGTGTGAGGATGTTGAGGGAAATGATTTTTAGAACGGCAGCCATAATCATCATCATGATCATACCCATAAATGCGCGTATGATATGGTATCTCTATGTTTTTTTTTGGACAAAAAATGCTGGGTTCTTTCAACCAAATTTTGGGTCAAATATGGACAAACCCAGCCATTGGGTTACATTTTTAAATTACATTTTGAACCCAATGGCTGGGTTTGTCCATATTTGACCCAAAGTTGGGTTAAAACAACCCAGCATGTAAAATGTAATTTAAAAAATGTAACCCAATGGCTGGGTTTGTCCATATTTGACCCAAAGTTGGGTTAAAACAACCCAGCATGTGAAATGTAATTTAAAAAATGTAACCCAATGGCTGGGTTTGTCCATATTTGACCCAAAATTTGGGTTAAAACAACCCAGCATTTTTTAGAGTGATAGGCCCACATCAAATCATACACTCTAAAAAATGCTGGGTTGTTACAACCAAAATTTGGGTCAAATATGGACAAACCCAAATGTTGGGTTAAAAATGTAATACAAAAATTACAGTTGAAAGTTGAATTTGGGTTAAAATTTTAAATTACATTTTTAACCCAATATTTGGGTTTGTCCTTATCTGACCCAAATTTGGGTTGAAACAACCTAGGATTTTTAGAGTGTATGATTTGATGTGGGCCTACTTGGAATAGCCTATCACTGGGTTATGTATCACTGAGTATTTGACTATAATAATTGATGTATTTTTTTAAATGACTTTGCATTCACTGACTTTAAAATATTATTGTCAATGTCACTGTATTTAAACCATTAATGGTTTATGAAAATGCTGGGTTGTTTTAAACCAATTTTGGGTCAAATATGGACAAACCCAGCCATAGGCTTACTTTTTTAAATTACATTTATAACCCAATGGCTGGGTTTGTCCATATTTGACCCAAAGTTGGGTTAAAACAACCCAGCATTTTCATAAACCATTAATGGTTTAAATACAGTGACATTGGCAACAATATTTTAAAGTCAGTGAATGCAAAGTCATTTAAAAAATACATCAATTATTATAGTCAAATACTAGTATTAGCATGCCGTTTGGACAATTACAACAATAGCATGGTATTCTTTGATGTACTTTAGAGTTGTAGGCCTATAGCATATCATGGTATATAAAAATGGCAATCATCTAAAATCATGAAAAATAACCAATTATCATAGTATTACCAACTTTAGTATTATTCTGTTTTTGGAAACGTTATTTCATGGTATAAAATTATGGTAATCACATTTTATATACATCAAAGTACCACGAACTTTCCATGTTTTGGACATACAGTATACTACCATAATACTACGGTATGATTAGTGCCATTTAAATACTATGGTACCACTTATGGTACTAAAAAGACACAGCAGAGACTGTTTTTTGAATATACAAGACACAGGAAGCTAAGTTAGTGTTTAAAACAGCAGTTGGCCCGAGCTGACAGTAAAAAAACCTCAGTGGAATCAATAGAACACTCTGTTATCTATCTCTATATCAGCGTTTAAAGAGAAAGATTATATGTCAGGACTGGGTCTGACCAGACGGAGGCAGAGATACATCATTGTGAAGAGTCAGTGGTCTTTTGTGTGTAAATCATACGTCACATGGCCTCCGAGTTCATCCTCAGGCCACGGAATACATTTACAACAGATGCAAACCTCCATATTTTTCCTCTGATTGGCTGTTTCCTGTAGATGTATGTAGATTATTGTACAGCTTAGCATTTGCTTGATATTTATGGTGGTCAGATGTGCCATGTCTTTAACAGTGATTCTTTGTGGTGTTATATGTGCTGTAGATCTCAAGAATTTGCTTCATTTATGGAGGGAAAACAAAACATTAATCGTCATGATGAACAGTCAGTCTGACATCATGAGGGTGAGTTCTTGCATTAAAGGCTATCTGTTTTATAAACACTTTTTACTATACTGGTTGAAACTCTGTTCACATCCTAACAGCAATCAATAACAGAAGTTGTCTGTTCAAATGTGTACTTTGAAATGCATGTCGCGTTGGATAAAAGCGTCTGCCAAATGCATATATGGAAATGTAAGTTGTTTACGTTAATTATTATTGTAACGTTATATGCTTTGAGACATGAGGTAATTTCCCGTCGTCTCTTGTGACGCTTTGCAGAAACTTCTGTGCGTGTTGATATTTTTTAAAGGAGATGCTGTGAAGGGAGGGTGGGATCTCATGCTTTCAAATGCTAGCTTGCTATTGCTAGCCTCTCTGAAATTGCCTACCCTAGCTTTAATGCCAAAGGGACAAAAGTAGCCTAATCCACTAGCCTTAGGTTAACGCAAACCCACTCTAAAAAATGCTGAGTTGTTTCAACCCAAATTTGGGTAAAATATGGACAAACCCAAATGTTAGGTTTAAAATGTAATTTAAAATTTGAATCCAACTTCAACTCAACTTTCAGCTGTAAATATTTTTATTATTACATTTTTAACCCAACATTTGGGTTTGTCCATATTTGACCCATATTTGACCCAAATTTGGGTTGAAACAACCCAGCATTTTTTAGAGTGTAAGTATAGTTGCAATCTAAAAATTCTGGGTTGTTTTAACCCAACTATGGATCAAATATGGACAAACCCAAACGTTGGGTTAAAAAATTTAATTAAAAAATGTAACCCAGAAGTGTGCCATTATAAGACTGTTCTCATGAAATGGCATATGTACACATAATCGCTTTTCAGCGCGTTTATGAACGCCATTGACTTAACGTTACATTACTGTATATATAAATCTATGACCTACTCCAACCCCGTCCCTAAAGCTACCCGTCACTGGGGTTAATACCATTTATATGTCTTCCCCAACCATCCTAGGAAAAAAAATATCGCTCCCCAGATGTAGATCTACATTTTGCTTTGTTTCGCTCGGACATTTAACGGCGTAGACATACACGCATACATGCAGATAGCTGTAAATGCATATAGATAACACGCCACTGAATGTTTACGCAAAAGTCATGATGCCATGTTGCCATTATAGAAACCTAATACACATTTCAGGCTTTGTTTTCTCTTACAGGTCAAATTCAGTCAGGTTATAGCAACAATCTGAAGTGAAAATCCATGAAAACCAGGTTTTTGTTTTTTTTACAGCAATTATAATACATTATTTATCTGTGCACATCTTTTTTTTTAATTCATGTGCTCTAGTAATCTTTAATCAAAATAACCACCATCTCTGATGACGTGTTTACTGGCGAGAGGGCAGGAATACCCGTCACTCATGAGATCAACCATGGACAAAATGTCCAGGCCAATATTGTTTTCTTGTGTGAGAAGCCATTTCACATGGATACACGTCACAATAGGAAAGAAAATACATTATGTTTCTGACCTTATTTTAAGCATCTGATTCTCTTTTCAGCAATTTTCCAGATAGATCGTCTTCAGACTGTTGCTCTGCCATGACAGTAGTTATCCTGAAAGAGAAAAAGGTTGACACAAACTTCTGTTATAGCGCCCTCTGTGGCAATGCTGAGAATGCAATGCTTACTTATTCAGAAATAAAGAACACATGAAATCAAAATTGTGTAACTACAGTAGAAGCATTTGTGTTTTTATAGAGTATGTTTCAGGCTTTTAGTTTTTAGTTATCTTGACGCTAAGCTCTGTCAGTACTGTGAGCACAAAAAACACAGAACAGTCAAATACTGGATGGATAGTTGCAGCTATTTTACATGTTATATTTTATGAGTAAAATATGAATAACCAGCACATGACCAGTACACATGAGGTCAGTACAATTTTTTTTAAAACATATAATGCATTTATTTAGCAAGGATGCATTAAAAATGATCAAAAGAGACTGTAAAAACTGAAAAAGAATCCTGAAAAAAATTTATTAAGGTTTCCACAAAAAATAAGCAGCTGTTTTCAACATTAATAATGAGAAACGTTTCTTGAGCAGCAAATCATTACATTAGAATGATTTCTGAAGGATCATGTGACACTGAAAACTGGAGTAATGATGTTGAAAAATCAGCTTTTTTCATCAAAAGAATAAATTAAATTTTAAAATATATTAAAAATAGAAAAGTGTTATTTTAAATTGTAATAATAGCTCAGCAACTAGGGTTAGGAACACATATACTGGATTTTAAATTGCGCAAGACTGCGTAAAATAACAGTACCTTTTGCAAAATGAAGTTGTCTCTAGAATCATTTATCATTTATCACATGCTTTAGAAAAGACAACACATTGCCGCTTGGCACAAACAGACGGAAATGGGATATTAAGATACATGAACAAAGCAGATAAGAGACATCCAACCCACTTAAACCAATGCAAAACAAGGAATTATATATTTTTAAATAAAGCGTTCCTTCTCAGAGATGCCGTGGAGTGATATTACCAGCTTTCTTTACAGGAATAAGATTAACAGCCGGTGATCGTGCAGCGTTATGAACATCAGCTTAAATGTGGTGGGTGAGGAACGAACAAACACGCTCTCTTATTTGCTTCAGTGTGAACTCAGACAGTCATCTAAACCCTAAAAAAAGGCTGTGAAGCCGTAATTGGCAGGCTGCTCCCATTCCCAAGCATCTTCTATTAAATTTTACAGTGCCAGGGAGCACTTTCATTTTGCTTTAATGAAGTTTTTAAAAGTTTGACTGATCTTCAGTGTAAGTCATCCAGAATTCCAGACCATTTGTGCTCGCTTCCCACTTTCTTTTTTCATTATTGCTCTCTGTTATGACTCTCTTTCTCTGCATCTCTGCCATTTTATTATGAAGGATAGAGCCCCCTTTCTTCATGGCCAGGGCCTTCATCATTGTGTTGGATTTTTTTATAGAAGAACGATGTACACCTAAAACGCCTGTTTAAAAAGATCAACGCCTTTCTGGTTGAATTCATTGATAATTAGCTCTGTCATGACAACTCTCAGGAGTGATTGGCATGGTAATGGGTATGACAATGTTTTATGTTTGGTCTTGGCGGAATAGATTTGCTACGTTATAGCTGCTGCTCCATTGCGAGTAGGGGACTTTCTACTGCCAATACACACACAACATGCTGCTGTGAGCAAGTAAGACATGCTGCTGCTGTACAATATAGCATACATTAATTACTAGGGGTGTAACGATACACGTATTCGTATTGAACCGTTCGGTACGAGGCTTTCTGTTCGGTTTTTGGTACGCATTTTTTTTTTAAACTTTTATTTTTTAATTGGTTTATATCGATTTTTGGAAAACACAAAAAAAAAAAAAAAAAAAAACCAGAACAGAACAAACCAGTCACTAGGGGTGTAACATACAATTATGTTATACACAAACTTTCATTAACATTATGTTAATATCAAATCAGGGGTTCCCTTTTCTTCCCCATACCCCCTCCCCTTTCCTTCCTTTATAGTAACATCAGGGGAAAAATTATAATTGTCCTTTCAAGTCAATAAAAGGTTCAGGGTCCCATTATACAACATGCAAGCCAGAATATTTTCATTGGGCAAGTATTGTACATCTGAAGAAAAAAAAAAAGGGTTCTCAATATAGTATTACCAATCAAATGTAAATGAGGAAATAATAAATAAAAAAAATAATAAATAAAAAGAGAGAGGAAATAACACTCACAGTATCTCCTTTTGTTCAATCCCTACTCGTATACCTTAGCCACTTTGACCAGTACTTGTAAAATTTATCCATGTTTAATCGTAACGAGAAGGTCAGTTTTTCCATATCGTATATATAACTTACAATCGCTATCCACTCATCTTTTGTTGGTGGACTCTCTTGGAGCCATTTCTTAGTTATTGTTTTTTTACTCGCAACTAATAATACATTAAGTAGGTATTTGTCTTGAGCATTAAGGTTAGTTGGTATATTTCCTAAATATATAGTACTGAAATTGTACTCCGTATCAAATCCCAGTATCAATCTTATTTCGGTCACTATCTCTAACCAAAAGGACTGAATCATTGGACATTTCCAAAATATGTGAAAGTAATCTGCCTGGTACGCATTTTTGAATGCGTACGGTTCGTTCGGTTCATTTCGTTATTCAAATGTAGGCGCGTCGCGCGTACGGCAAGCACGTTCATAATGTAAGAGACGCTGGCGTGACCACACCATTTCCCAACATCAAATGGCAAATGTAATGTAAGCGGAAACGAAACTGAGCTGCTCATTATTGTGTGGTTGTCTGGATGACGGACCGTTTATCAGTTTGGACCAATGCAGCGCGAGCCGATCTTGATCAGCACTTTTACCACACAGCCAAATCCAGTAAAGAAAACGTTTGAATTCGCCACTGAAGTTAACATCACTGCGAGATCTAGTGAGAAACATTCACATTTCTCCGTTATTAACGGATCAAACAGCGCTGACGTGGAAACCAGGAAGAAACATTGTGCCATGAATGAACTATCCAGTGTCCACAGATCAGCAACATTCACCATGGATTTACTGTATAACACTACTATCTGTAAGTTTGGCAGGAATAGTAGGCTATAATGCTTTCAAGTAACATCACGTCGGTTGTATTTTGACATTATCAATACAATTGCTGCCCTCAAATGTTAACCTGAACTAAAATAAAGCTTTGTTTTTAACTACTACAAGTTAGAAGCAAAGGAGCTGTTTTGTTTTATATGCTCCTAAGAAAAGTCAAGTATAGCTCCATCATTGCTCAAAGTTAAAAAAATATCATACTTTATGATGTTAGTTTTAATAAAAATATAATACAAAAAATTAAATCAAAGAAATTTCTCTGCCATTTCTTTCTTTTTGCGGTATCTGAAACATACCGAACCGTGACACAAGTGTATCGTATCGAACCGAACCGTGAATTTTGTGAACCGTTATACCCCTATTAATTACCCGTAGCAGGTGGAGCTAGGGAAGGTGGAGGGTTTCTGAAAGCGTGCTGTAATGCTAAGGCAAATGCTACCCAAGTATTTGAAGGACTCATTGGCTACTGATACGGCAGGTAAGGTTTAAATCCTGACTGACAAACAGATATAGAGTAATGTTTGAAAAGTGTGTGAAACCTGCCTAAAGGGGAAACATTTGCAGCTCTTTACAACGAGAAATATCATTGTTATTATGAACTAACAAGGACCAATACTTGTATAGCATTTATTAATTTAGGTTATTTGTAATACACTGCATGTTGCATAAATTAACATGAATATTGTTGGTATTATAACATATATTGTTATAATATTAATATAAATGGTTACTTTCGTTATTAATGTTATTATTATTCAGTTTAATGTAATGTTATGAACAAATATGAATAAACAACAGTCAACAGTATATTCATAAATATACATAAGCCTAGATTAATAAATGAATTATTCTTTTTTTTTTTTGCTTATTGTTAGTCCATGCATAATCCTAATGCATTAGCAATGTTAATTGTAATTAATGTGAAGTGTTAATGCAGTGTCAAAGTGACTGGAAGTCATTCACTATCAATGAGAGTTGGCAGGTAATATAAGCATCATAGACCATTGGTGATGCAACCAAATTGGGCATTCAACCTTATGCAAATACACATGTAGCGAACTACCAATGAAGCTCATGTGAAGCTCAGTTGGATATAGCAGTCAAGTAGAAACACATAGCCTAAATGCAGGTTGGTCCATATAAAAACACCTTGAAATCTTGACAGCATGTGTCTAAAAAAAAAGGTATTCAAAATAAAGGAACTGAACACACGAATGTGCAAGGATTACAAGTTGTATTGTTTGTGTTATGTTTTGTAAATTAACTCAAGTGTCCACAGACAATGTCCTTTTTGCAGTCAGGGTGGCAAAAAACCCGAAGCATTTGAAGGCCTTAGGCTTTTACTAATACAAAAAGTCTAATCAGAGCAGCAATCCCTGATGTTAATGAAGGTGTCACACATTGCACAAAGAAAGTTGTGCCTGGCAATCTTCCATTTTTCGGCTGCCTACACCAGTGACATTTCATCTCACATTCAAAGAGCGCCTGGGCCCTTAATGAAATGCATAATTAACATATTCTAATTGTGCTGAGCTCGGTGATGGTTTTGACAGAGCTCACTTTCCATGTCTAATTCAATGCTAATTTAATCTGTTCTTTTCCCGGCGACATGACCTTTCTTGATTGAGTTTCACCGCAAAGAATTTTTTGATGGATTGATTTATCAACCTCTTGGAATGCAACATGGGGGGGGGGGGGGTGTCTTCAATGTGGGGAAAAAAAACTGAGAAAGAAGACAAAATCAAGAAACAAAAGGAGGGGAAAAAATGCTAAATTAAAAAGGAATAAAGTCAAGCAACCTGAAAAATGTTTCTGATGATTTACTGTGCTATTAACCCCTGGTGCACAGATTCACTCATCGTAATCCGGAGCTGTAATGGCAAATTTTCCCAGCCATTTAATCTCACTTGCTGAGTGTCAGTAAACCAGTGAGGTTGCATTACCTTTTTTCAGATGCTGGAGGGTCTTTTTGTACCCCGTCTGCATGTGAATGACCTTGTGTGCATATTCCATAAATATATTGTATGCATATTCCCTATAACTTCATTGATAAAACTCTGTATACCTGTAAAGTTGGTAGTGCAGTTAAGTCCTTGCAAAAATGAATCCTTCACACACAAACTCAAGTCTTCCTTCTTGCGAAACATAGGCTTGATGTTGCATTAAAGTGAAGAAAACAGAAGAAAAATATATTAGTTTGACATACCATTCTAATATTTAACATAATAATGCAAGTTATGCTATGTTGCAATATCAAAACACAATAAAACAACAAAGCCGATAGACAGTTGACCATATCGTTACTAAAGTTAAAATATTATTAAAATATATTTTATAAATATTATTTAAAATATCTTTTTAGAATTTGTTTTAGAAAATTAATGAAACCTAATATAAACAATAATATAATACAAACAAATTGTATTGTTTCAGAATACATAAATCGTTGAATTTACACTAATACAAATGAATAAACAGGACAATTAAATCATTAATCACAATTATTTGTGACAATTAATCACCAGCAAAAATGTTGTGAGTGTGACAGTCTTATTAATAGCTGAAAACAGTCAAATTACCAAAATAATTAATAAACACACAAGAGATGTATGCGGCTAACCTTCTGAACTTCCTGTGCGAGCAGACTCGGTGCATATCTGTCCATGACCACTGCTGCGAAAACAATGACTTTACCCTGTAATTTACCTAGATAATAGAAGCCCTTCTGTAGAACTAATCCGGCTGTTTCAACATCACAAAAAAGTGGACTTAAAAAGCATTTGGAAACTTTTGTAACTCTTAAAATGTTGGTCATTGTATGAGATAAGAAATATCAAATCAAGCGTATTTTTTTTTTCAAATGCTAGTGCTTTTTTTTTCAGAGCTTAACTATTCTTATTTTGCAATGTCTTTTAACCAACTGGTCCCAATGTGATATTTAGTGAATGTATGAACCCAATTCTCCTCAAGTTCATACAGTTGTCTTAGTGAATAGCAACCACTGGTGTGGTTCACTACAGTATAAACATGTTCAACTAATTTTTCACAACCAAAATGTGTCCAAACAGTATATGGCTCTATTATTGAAACCCAATATCTATTCTGTCAAATGCTTTGTTTGAGAAGTGTTATGCAAAAAAAATAAATAAATAAATAAAAATGTGTTGCATAGTATGAAATATGCAAATAAAAATGCAATATGCAAAAATATTCTTATGGTAATTTAAAATATTTATCTGGGTCACACTTGAGAATAGGGTCCGATTTTCACTATTAACTACAACTTTTGCCTCAATGAAGTCCTAATTAATGCTTATTAATAATAGTAAGGTAGTTGTTAAGTTTAGATATTGGGTAGGATTATGTACAGTATGTCCTTGTATGGTTGAATATGGTCATGAGGAATAAGGCATTAATATGTGCTTATAAGTAATAAACAGCCAACATCCTAGTAAAATGCCTGCTAATAGGCTACGAGTTAAATAGTGAGAGTTGGAACCTAAACTAAAGCGTTAGCATGTATTTTGTCAAGATTTAAGACTTATTTACCTGAACGTTAACTCTTGAACTCAAGGCACTCTTCACTAGCACCAAGCCAATATCTAAGAGAAGAAGAAAAAAAAGACATCACAACTTCCCCAGCCTTCCATCTCTAAACAAGTCAGGTCTTTCTGTGTCACCCCTTTATTTTGAAGAACGTCAAGTTCACTAAACTGCTCTCTGTTTGCCATTCGCACGGTGCAAACATTGCGATTCCACCTCAGGATGGAGCTTTCAGCCCACTCCTAGACCTGAGAGAAGCACACGACAGCTCATAATCCAGCAGCGCTACTGTAATTCCCTTCACCTGCCATTTTGCTTACCCCACTTTTAGAGTAGAGTTAGCGCAGAGAGATGCTGGGGAACTGCGTTCAGACCGCAGCTGTCTATCTTCGACAGAGACGAGGGATTAAACATACACACACACACAACCGTAATTGTGACACTGCCGGGCCCGCCCTCATTTGCATCTTTCCCTTCCGCAGACTTTGATTGGCAGCTGTACATGAAATGCCACATCAGTTGAAAGTATGTTGTGAGCTGGCACTAACGATCCCCGTGGCTCCGGGGAGACCTGCCATATTGTAATTTGGTTATCAGGCATGAAGGAAATAATTCTAAGTGCCAGGATATGTGAGACAGAATAAATGCTTCGGTGCCACACGTTGCCCAGGGTGACAGTTTTTATTTAATGTACAGGAGGCTCCTGTTGCCGGCAGCATTTGGGTAGGGATCAGCAGAAGCAGAATCTCTCAGTCTTTCCGTGGATTGGAATAGAGAGTGGAAGGCGGAGCAGGGGTGGGAATGTCGGCCGCGGAAGAGCATAATTTTTTAAGGCAGGTGTCCGTCTCCGGAAATTCTGTACTCTGCAAAATCTGTAATTACCTCCTCAGTGGTTCCATAGGATGACAGAAGCGGGGGCCTCCCGTAGAGATGATGCTGAATTGCAGGACAGACTGGCAGAGAGCCGTGGAAGACTGGCGGTTGAGGGGCGGTACTGATCCCGGCTTTCTTGTAGGCCTTATTTGTTTTGATGCACTGTTTTTGCATGGGGAGCCGGACCCCTTGAGATGGAGCTGTCACATTGCAAAGAGAGGCCCTTGATGCTGGCAGCAGCCCTCGGGGCAAAATGAAAACAAGTAAGTGGCATAGATGGAGGATGCCAACTTGCCGTTTTCCTGAGCAATCCAATGAGAGTGAAGGGGTCTAAACGCACCAGACGTAATCAATGCGTGCTGATAAAAGGGAACAAAAGTTTATGCAAAGTAATTGGGCGGATGGGCCATGAAAGAAAAGGAGAGAGTTACACATCATTCCACAGGTAAAAACATATACTGATCAAAGGGTCTTCAAAGCAATCAAGAATTCACACGGCGTCTCGGGTACGGCCAACCCCTGCCTCACACAATTAAGCTAATTATTAATGAATTCAAGGGTTAAGAGAGCAGCCCCTGCCAAGATCCTTCAAGTGAGCTGAGTGAAAGGCGCAATGCCTGACATTCCCCGGCCAAGCACGGTTCGTTTGTCCGTAGGGATAGAAGCCGCTCAGTTCCAAATGCCATGTGTGGGGGACACACACAATGGGCTCTGCTCGCCGCTATTATCCCTGGTGTCAGCAGCCTGTGCCCTCCTGCGTGAAGAGGTCTCCTTGTCAGCAACCATGCCACTCTGCAACACATCATTTGGTAGTCTGTCAATTTCGCCAACGTTATCGGACCGGGTGTAAAAATAGCAGACAGACCTGTCATCCAGAACCCTTACTCTTCATCCGCTGGAACCCAATCCGAGGGAAACCAGACGGGTGCCGTTTAAGGAACGCATGAAGGTCGTGTGCTTGTGATCGACAAAAAAAAAAAACTGTTCAAATTAGCCAAAACAAGCACTGCAGGATGTATAGAACTTGCTAAAAGAAAGACATAAAGGGGCATGTAATTTATTAGACTCTAGTTTGGCTGAAAGTTAGAGTACACCTAGTCTCAGACACGGATCGTTGGCTGAACGTCTGATGCATACATTTTCTGGAAACACTTCAGGAGTTTCAAAGTCGTCATCTGGTTGGTTGAATTTTACAGGATGTCCGGGAGGATGTCCTTCTTCCCCTTGTGAAAGAAGAATGCTGTCGTGTTTACAACTGTGACGATGAGCGCTTATCTTCACCCTGTGGTCTGTGTGGGTCCTAACGCCCCAGTAAAGTGATGGGGACACTATGCTGTCAAAAGATCACCGTCCTTCGGATGAGACGTTAAACCGAGGCCCTGGCTCTCTGTGGTCATAAAAAATCCCAGGATGTCTTTCGAAAGAGTAGGGGTGTAACCCCGGCATCCTGGCCAAATTTGCCCAGTGGCCTCTGTCCATCATGGCCTCCTAATCATTCCCATATATACCAATAGGCTTTATGCCGTGCGTCACGTGACCAAACCGGGAAACAGGTCTCATCGCATCCGCTTGTCAGAGAAAGTGTTAACGGCCGTAAGAACTGACTACGATATCTATGAATTTTTAAGGTAATCAGCTAACCTAACCATTTCACTTTGTTATTGGCGTTTTATTCCATTTAAATATCTAAACGTTACTGTGAAGAAGAAAAAATATAAAACGTTTAAATATCAATCTGCACATGTGAGGGATATCGGTTATGCTAATCTTTGCTTGCTCCTTTTAAGTTATCTTGAGTAAAACTGCAAAAAAAATTCATGAAGCACATGCAAAAGACCTGGACCGGAAGCGATGCGACCTGTTTCACAGAATGCGGAAGTAAGTTGTGCATAAAGCCAATTGGCTTCATCACTGTCTCCTCTCCACCAGTAAGCTGGTGTGTGGTGAGCGTTCTGGCACAATATGGCTGCCGTCGCAACATCCATGTGGATGCTGCACATTGGTGGTGGTTGAGGAGATCTCCCCCTCTATGTGAAGCGCTTTGAGTGTCCAGGAAAGCGCTATATAAATGTAACGAATTATTATTATTATTATTAGGGCTGGGTATTGAGACAAATTTCACAATTCGATTCGATTTCGATTCACAAGCTTGCAATTCGATTCGATTTCGATTCGATTCAATATCGATTATTTTGGATATCAGTTACAATAAATGGCAATTTTTCTCAAGGGAATCAAATCTCTTAAATGCTGTAAACTATGGTCTATATATATATAGTCTAGTTGTAGCCTACTAGGCTTCATTAGCCTAATATGAAGGTAATAATTAACTATACAAACACTTAAATTACACTTTTATTTATTTTTATAATAAGAAGATTATATGAAATATAAACATTTAAATGGTGGCTGTCATAAAAACTTGCCAGATTTATTCAAATATGCATTAAATATTGAAGAACACTAACGAGTGTGGACTAACGAGTTTATGTGGAGTTTTCTGAGGTAAATATGACGATACATGACATTGATTACAAGCTGTTTAATTGACGTCTTTCCACGGTTGAAAAGCAGATTGAGCGAATCAATGTGACATGATACGGATTTAGATAAGTTATACTCGATCTTTTAACACACTTTCAGATGCTCATTCATGTTTATTTCGCGCTGTAACTGGTATTATTAACCCGGAAGAGAGATCAGCGCTGCTGCTTCTCTGGAGCTGCGCCAGAGCGATCTCACGCCACAGCGCCAAAACAGCAAAACGCAATTTATGTTTTTGAATTTCTAAAGAAAATGGACGTAATTTGAAAATTGAGACTTTGTTTCATATCAATAGTAACAAAGGAGGACAAAGATTATTGCGATTTGTTGGATGCGCGCAGCCGCGATACAATGTCTCATTCATTCAAAATGAAACAACAGGATGACTAATCGATTCTTGAGATTTAAGAATCGATATTGGTTTGTAAAAATGAGAATCGATTAATATCGAGAAATCGATATTTATTACCCAGCCCTAATTATTATTATCTGGATCAAACGCTGGGGTGGGGGTCTTCTGACCTGAACGATGCAAAGATCTGAACCCTAATGAACACCTTTGGTATGAGTTGAATGAAGTCAAATCCCTGCAACCCCCTTTGAAAATTACAGCCTATTTCCTAAATTCACTGAAAGCCTTGGCAGAAGGTTTATAGCAGGAAAAACACAGGTGTGGTGTTCAGGTGTCTTTTTGCCATTTCTGTCCAAACAGATGGGCAACAATCTCGACCTAGTTGTACGCATCAACCACCTCCAGAATTTTATTCCACAAACTAAACCCATTCCTAATTAGACATAAAAATCTTCCATTGCTACAGGAGAAAGTGCATCCAAAGGCAAGGCATTGGCCCTTGATGGCCTTCGGTCTCAGAGACTGACTGGTTGACAGAGCTGATTGATCTGCTGACAGATCCTTCTGAAACTCAGCCTCCATTCTGCTCTCTGCGGCGATATCTGTGGAGATCATTGACGCGCAGGGTTGATACCTGATCAAAAAGGCCTCTGAACTGCCAAACACGGGGCATCATTAGCAGCGGCTGCCCGTCGCTGGGGAGATGTCGGCTGGACGATGGCCATGTGGTGTTGATGCCTGGGGAGACGTCTGGTGATGTGGGTGGTCGGTGGGATGAATCTTCACCTCAGGGTGTGTGAGAGAACGGTCTGCCGTTAACTATCAGCCAGCAAATCAGCAGTCAGCTATCGTACGAAGGGGAGGAGGACTGAAAGAGTGCACAAGGTATATTTAAGACTCCCCCAAAAGAAATTAACAACATCAGAGGGAAAAAAAACGATCAAAATAGCTAAATGTGAAACATTTCTTTTCTACTCACAAGCTCTTTTAGACAATCCAGCACAATTAAAATGGTGTGCTTGAACAACAAAAAGTCAAACACAGTCCAGGGGCGCACTGTAAATCTGCAGCAATCATTTAAAAAAAAATGAAATATCAAAATGTTTGGATATTTTATAGCGGCCTCTTGCAGTGCATGACAGTATCTTTTATGAGCTCTTGGAGCAAGTCTTTGTTTTCACCCTTGGCACTGAAAGACAAACTCATATGCATTTCTGGGGAAACATTGCAGGCATTTGCAGATACACCCGAGAGAATTAGATGGTAAACCATCAGTTTGAGGGGAGAAATAGACTTTGCCAGTGATAGTTTTTGGGATGCGAGAGCTTGTTTACGTTGCCGCTTTAAGAGTAACTCTTGCTGACAAAAGAAGCCAGATGGAATCACTTATAATTATGTTACAATAATGTTTTTCCTCTGAATAAAAAGACTCCCTTTACCATAAATTATTGATTTTGAAAAACAGACACACTAGAAGGAGCAGCATCCACTTCAAAAGTTCAAATGTAAGCTTAGACGTACAACGAAATTAATTGCATACTGTTTTTTTTTTATGTTTTGGAAGGGAATTGTGCTGCTTCTGTGATCATCACATCCTAGTTCCAGAAATCCAATGCGACTGGATTGTATTTGTATTTCCTGAATTAGAAGTGCACTGTCATATTACAACCTGTATGAAATCGTATGACTTCAGAAGTCTTGCAATAGTGCACCAAATGTAGCTTTTGACTATAAGAATATTCCTCAGAAATTCTCCTTTTTGTGTTCCAGGCAAAAGAAAAAAATAGCCTGCTGGTTTTAGAACAACATGAGGGTTATATATAATGACAGAATTTTTATTTTTGAGTGAAATAACCTTTTAACAAATGCAATAAAGCAGTTTGTGAGAATCCAACCCTCATTTAAAAAACTTTTGAGAATGGAAAACACTTGGCCAAAAGTATTTTAAGAAAGAACACAAAGCACAAAAGCAAGTACAGTCTCCAGAAGACAGCGACTGCCTTGGCTTCAGTCTTATCGTCTGTGATTTTTGCGGACTTCAAACAATCACGCCGAGCTCTTGATGGCGGAGCGGATCTTCACATTTAGCTTTGACATCTTAGACAATTGGGAAGAGAAAGGCAACCTTCACAACTTTGAAGCGCACATGAAACTTAGATCAACTGTATTTTTAAAGGTGCGGCGGGGGGACTCGCCATCCTCAAACCAGGCCTAAATCAACATTTCAAAGTCTCCACTGAGCTCTTCACTTCTGAGTCGGATCACAGAGCTGCGGATTGGCAAGGCCTCATTTACATGGTTCTGAAACAGACGGCTACTTCATCTCGCTGAGAGGAGGGGGATTCTATCAAGTACACTTTATAAAGCCTAAAAATATAGCTATTTCTTCCACAGAAGGAAGAAACGCTGAAAAATAACTACACTTCAAGATCAAAGGTGGGCATAATTCACATGTTACATCTGCGCAAATAGAGCAGAAGTGGGCGGAGTGCTGAACGATAACCAATAGTCGCATGGGACGGGAGGGGTGGGCGGTATTACTTATGAGTCATTTCATATCACAGTAACAGTATCTTTTTCTGGAAGTTTAACTAAACTATATCTAGCAAACAATCATGTGGTAATGCCGATGGATAACCCAGTGAATTTATCTCATTTGCTACTTGCTACTATTTTTATATTATAATAACTTTACATTTAATCTACAAATGATTGTAGAAACAACAAAGACAGTAGCTTATACTTCAAATATTTCTTTAAAGGCAACTTTTTATGAAAGAAGGCCAGTATCACCGATACCAATAGTACTACCGATGTTTCTTTGCAATTGATTTTTTTCTCAACTTTATATCTAGCATTACAGTATAATCAAAAGCTATCGATTTTAACATATTGGCTTTAAACAACAATATAACAACTTTTAATTCATATGAACTTAAACCAATCGGTAACACTTTACTTGAAGGGGTGTGCATAAGACTAACATGACACCTTCATAATCATGACATATGTTATGAATATGATGGAAGTTTTATGCATGTTTGTGACAACCGTCATTAATGGTCATTTGTGCGATTATGACATTTTTAATGGAAATATGACATAGTTTGAGATGTCTTTGTTATGACACCTTGACATAAACCAATACATCATAACCTGTCAGTGTCTGACGTAAAAAACTGCATTAATTGTGTTTAATATATTCAATGTGTTAAACTGAACAAATTAAATCACATGCACGAACACATTAATTTTGACCGCTCTAGTATAAATACAAATAATCTATGTGATTATTGGTGATGGAGAAGGAGCCCAACACAGCAACACTGGCTCCGCCAATCACGCGAGTTTTAAGTGGGATTATCTGACCAATGGCAGACTACAATGTGATTGACAGGCATTATTTAGCATTTCCGTTTAGTGGCGCAGAATTTAGTGTTTAATGACACACTTTACCTGTAAGTTTGTAACGTTAATCAGCTGCTCCTCGACGCTGATGCCATCATACCGCCCTGCTCTACGGGAAGCCGGCTAGAGATCTTTTTGGATTTCCTTTCAAGCAGACATGCAGATTTATAGCCTGTAATGGGGAAAGCGAAAAAGGGGGAAATAAAACATAAAAGAGAGGAGAAAGTAAGTTTGAGTGACTCCTTGAACGAGCAGGATCTGTAGTCCTGTCAGCTGATTAGCCCTCTTGATTAGCATTTATAAGAGGCCCTGGTGCTCTATTATTTGCATTCCTATTTAGCCATGATTTTGTGGAGGGCGCTCCGTGATTAAACTTGTCACCGGTCCTGATTGACAGGGTCAAATCTTCACATTCCACTCGTCTGAAATGGAAGTGTGTGAGAGAGAGAAGAGAGAAAAGAAAAAAACAACGATTGTCAGCTATTCTTCGCACTCCTGACGAGCTTTGTGAGGGATCTCTTTCAACTTCTCTAATGCTTATCCCTCCACCCTCCCTCCTCTTTTCTAACTCTATCACTTTTTCTCTCTGCGTCTCCTGTCATCTCAGATAGGTCAGGAATGTTTTAATTTTAGGGATAGATTCGGCCTGTCACCGAGGCGAGATGACGTGGCGCTCAGGAGATGAGACGTGAAGGGTGTAAAACAATAAGAAAAAATAAAGTGCGAACAAAAAAAAGAAAAGTACTCACTTTATTAGACAGATTTAATTACTCTGAATAGGGATTAAAACAGGCCATTCAGTGAAGTGTGAAATTAACCCTTGATTACTGATGAATCTCTGAATGAAGGCTAAAACAACCGTTTGGAGGGGAAAAAAGCGATACTCTTCAACAGTAATTGTTTTTGGAAAGGTGATCGCATTTCCCCGCTACATTACCATGCCTCTGGTGATGTCAGGTGACTACATTATTAACAGTGAAAATGCTAACAAAGACATGACATTATGTGAAATCCAGCACTGCGCTTGCATCAGGGACCACTAACCTTTCGGAGCGACTGGACTGCCTCCCCAAGGATGAGCTCTGGGTAAAAAACAACAATTAAAAATGCACAAATGAGCCGAGTTGATGCAGTCAGTCCAATCTGAAGACTATACGGCAGAATGAATATTAGACGCACTGTCTTACTTTCTATGAAAAGTAAATTTCCATGAAAATACCAAGAGCAAGAAAATCAGTAAATTATTGCAAGGTATTTACATTAAATTTGTGATAGCATAAAAACGTTAAATGTTATTGATTTCGGAATATAATATGATATAAAGACACTACATAAATAATAATGAAGTAGGGATGCACTATATCAACCACATATCTATATTGGCCGATAAAATTCAGTAATTTTTTTTTGGCAAAAAATTGCGAAGCGATTCAATTTTACGTTCGTTCTCTACAGTTTCAGCGTGCAGCTCATACAGCAATGATGTCATTTGAAACAGTAAGCCTATTATTAAAGATGTTTACTATTAATGTAATATTAAAAATGTTTATTTATTAAGATGTTGTTAAAGAGGAAGACATCTATCTACTCAAAGTGATGCTGATAGCAAGTAAGAAAGTTATAACAAGGAATTGGTTAAAAAGTGATCCTTTTAATCTGGACCAATGGAGGAATATCATGGAGGAAATATGCGCAATGGAAAAAATGACCCACGACCTGAGACTGGAAGCACATAAATGTAAAACACGATGCTGGAAATGGACTTGTTATGTAACTCATTCAAATGTATGAAACAAATGGAAGACCTGTATTTGTAGCACCCCACTAGTTGTTGCTGTTATTTTTATTTTTGTTTGTTTGTTCATTGTGTAAATTAAGAAATGCAAATAAAAAAAAGAGGAAAATTTTTTTTTATTATTATTATCAAAAGCACATTTTTTGTTCTCGTATTATTTTCATCAACAATATGGTTTGATATTTCCTTATTGTCCCTGCAGAGGCGATTCCATTTTATTCATGGCGCAAGCATTTTGTTTCTTTATATCTTTATATTCTTTTTATTGTTAGGCAATAGATTTTTGGGCAACACTTTAAAAATAAGGTCTCATTTGTTAATGCATTAACTAACATGAACTAACAGAGAGCAATAGCCTTTGTTAATGTAAGCTAATACAATATTTGTGTTCATGTTAGTTCACGGTGCATTAAATAATGTTAACAGATACAATTTGGGATCTTAAAAATGTCTTATAAAATGTTGAGCTTAACATTAACTAAAATTAATCAATGCTGTTGTTCATTAATTGTTGGTTCATGTTAACTAAAGCTAACAAAATTAAACCTTATTATAAAGTTTTACCATTTTTTTAATAAAGAACGTTGTCCATAGGAGTGTAAAATTAATTTTAAAAGTTAAGGAATCTTACACTTGTTCAAACTAGGCTACTGTATTGTATATGTTTTATGATTTATGTTGAAGTGTTTGGGATGGTGAGCCTTTTGTTTATACAGGCTATCAAAGTATATAAAAATTTGAATTTAGTTTTATTGGCCAATATATTGGTTTTTGGCTTTCAAACGTAAAGCATTATCGGTTTCGGCCAAAATGTTCATATCGGTGCATCCATATAATGCAGTAATAAAAGTATAGTGTGTTTGTTTGCACAATCTGTCATAAGTTTTTGCTAATGTCCACAGTTTTGCAACAAGATTTTGAGCAGGTACTGCAACAGCATTAATAACCCAAATATAATATAATAATATACTATAATAAAGTACTAAAAGCTGTAGTGCATCTTCAAAATGTCATAAGTTTACACTAGAGCTAATGTGTGCAACTTTTATGATAAATATTTTTTTATTTTAAAAAGGAAGAGAGCTATAATTGTCTCATTTTCAAACACAAGATTAGCCTTTTAAAGATATTTTACATATTTTGTAGATGCACCACCTCCTAATATAAACGTACAACTTCACAGTTTGTCATTCATACCTGCAGGTGTCAAAGTGTAATCAGGGAGAACATTCAGATCTGACAGTGTAGACACTAAGACAATTAAGACACAGAACTGACATTCTGATTGTGATATACACCATTCAAGTACAAAATCCTTTAATAGGTGCATCAACGAGAGCGTGCGCGTGCTCATATAATTAGTAGTAATTAATGATGAAAAAGTGAGGACCCGTTTGTATTTCAAATTATCCCATTAGCTCTTGTCATACTCGTGTACACAAAACAGCTTGAGTTCAATTAGTTTTTTGTCACACAAAAGTGATTATAAGCAGCCAGTGCAACCTGATTCATGGGATACCTCCTGTCTAATCTCAGTAACTGATTTAGTGCAGAGCCCCGGTACTCAACCTGACGCATGTGACGTTTCATGTGACGTTTCAGAGTCTCAGCTTTCACCCAAAATTAATTTTAATGTTTTTTAACCTGATATTTGTGAGATATAATAAATAAGTCATGTCACATGACTAAAGGTGCATCCCAATTCGCATACTTATGCACTATTCTATAATGTTTTTAGATATAAATATTGCAGATGTGGTGTGAAAATTCCCAAAAGAAAATGTACACTTTAAATTCCCGGATGATGCATTAAAAAATTAACGGGAAAAAACTAAGCGTGAAATTTTGGACACTTGATGTTCACAACTTTAATTACGTTGCGGAGGGGGAGGGGCATCAGACTCCAATGTTGAATGACAAAATATAGTGTATAGCATCAATTGGGACGCAACTTATGTCACCGTATTTGCGGTAGCTCTGTATATTTCTATAGCAGTGTTGTCGAGAAATAATTAGCTGGTGAATTGGATTTACTCATTGTAGAGTTAACGAAAGTTATTATGATCTGTGCAATGTTTGAAGTAGATGTCATAACAAATGTTGGTAGACCCAGAAGATTTTAAAACGAGCGGGTTGTTCATAATGACCCAGTTTCGGGCCAAGCTTTAGCGGTCAGATAGATGGCCATATATGCTTCGGATTACTTTTTTGTTTGTTTGTTATAAACTCACAATTAGTATTTGTTTGTTTTTTTTTACCTCTGAGGTAAATATAGACTACATAGATATACATCTGTCAATGAAATACACCATAAAATGAGTCCATATGACGTGTATTTATGTGTATTGTAATTAACATCATGCCACAGATGCAGCATATTGACATTATGTTGAGAATAACCCAGGATATTCAATCAAAACAAGCATCTCAGCCAATTATACACCAATTTACCATTTGAAAACACCTTGACCAAATAATGAACAGTGACATTTTGAAGCATGGTCAGCCATGTTTAGGTTGATTCCACATGAAAAAATATATAAAGTACCTGCAGTAAATCAGCGTACGTCCTTGCCAGTTTTGCCGGTACTTAGGGGCTCTTTGCTCCGACCTTACTTAACCTCTTTATTGATCCTTCCATCTGTCTAGTTCAGAAAACAGACATAGGTCTAATCAAAAGCTTTCAAAATTGATTTCGTTGCATCAGATGTTGTAATGCACCCAAGATCACTTGGCAATGAGCATAAGGACAAGAAACTAAAACGAGATCGAATCAGTCGTTTGAACGTATCGATAGAATCCTCATATTCTAACAAGCCTGTCCGCCGTGGTCACATGTTCCGGTTTAAACGTTTAAACGGATCCTCTGCACATTTTGTATTTCTCGCTGTGAGCTTGCATAGGGGCTGCTATTTCTAGGCTGAGTGAAACTTAACAGATGTTGCTGTTAATTACTACAGGAGGGGGGAAATGCGATTTAAACACTTTTATTAATTAGTTCCAATGGAAGTGCGATGCCGGGGAGATGGAAAGGCTTGAGGGACAGTCGAGTACTGAGGTGTCAACAGTGCCAATGTCTGAGATCAAAATAACATGCTTCAAATGGAGCACCGTCTCAAGCTTTGAAAGAAACTAGAATTGCCAGAAAACACTTTTTTTTGAGAGGAAAAGTAATAATATATATTTTTATATATAATTTTGGATTTATGATTTAACATTTTATCACATGAAAAACATTGCTAACTGTTTTGGAGTTGTTGTTGTTTTTTTTTTTTCCTCTGGAGGGTTCTAGAGTACAACGAATATAAATATAATATAATGAGATTAATTGTGGAACTAGTTGAAGTTATTAATATAGCCTATTTATATTATATGAAGAGTTCAGATGCAAAAGCCTCTAAATGCCATTTGAAATTTTCTTCTTTAATGATGATTTTTATGAAACCTGTATATTTAAGTTCAGTAATTTCACTTAAATAACAATTAATAGGTAATTATCATTGCCATTTAAGTGAAATTACTGAACTTAAATATACAAGTTTGATAAAAATCATCATTAAAGAAGAAAATTTCAAATGGCATTTAGAGGCTTTTGCATCTGAACTCTTCATATACACTCACCTAAAGGATTATTAGGAACACCTGTTTAATTTCTCATTAATGAAATTATCTAATCAACCAATCACATGGCAGTTGCTTCAATGAATTTAGGGGAGTGGTCCTGGTCAAGACAATCTCCTGAACTCCAAACTGAATGTCACAATTTTGCAATTTTGAGAGTGGCATGGTTGTTAGTGCCAGACGGGCCGGTCTGAGTAATTCACAATCTGCTCAGTTACTGGGATTTTCACACACAACCATTTCTAGGGTTTACAAAGAATGGTGTGAAAAGGGAAAAACATCCAGTATACGGCAGTCCTGAGGGTGAAAATGCCTTGTTGATGCTAGAGGTCAGAGGAGAATGGGCCGACTGATTCAAGCTGATAGAAGAGCAACTTTGACTGAAATAACCACTCGTTACAACCGAGGTATGCAGCAAAGCATTTGAGAAGCCACAACACACACAACCTTGAGGCGGATGGGCTACAACAGCAGAAGACCCCACCGGGTACCACTCATCTCCACTACAAATATGAATAAGAGGCTACAATTTGCAAGAGCTCACCAAAATTGGACAGTTGAAGACTGGAAAAATGTTGCCTGGTCTGATGAGTCTTGATTTCTGTTGAGACATTCAGACGGTAGAGTCAGAATTTGGTGTAAACAGAATGAGAACATGGATCCATCATGCCTTGTTGCCACTGTGCAGGCTGGTGGTGGTGGTGTAATGGTGTGGGGGATGTTTTCTTGGCACACTTTAGGCCCCTTAGTGCCAATTGGGCATCGTTTAAATGCTACAGCATACCTGAGCATTGTTTCTGACCATGTCCAACCCTTTATGGCCACCATGACCCCATCCTATGATGGCTACTTCCAGCAGGATAATGCACCATGTCACAAAGCTTGAATCTTTTCAAATTGGTTTCTTGAACATGACATTGAGTTGACTGAACTAAAATGGCCCCCACAGTCACCAGATCTCAACCCAGTAGAGCATCTTTGGGATGTGGTGGAACGGGAGCTGGATGTGCATCCCACAAATCTCAATCAACTGCAAGATGCTATCCTATCAATATGGGCCAACATTTCTAAAGAATGCTTTCAGCACCTTGTTGAATCAATGCCACTTAGAATTAAAGCAGAGTGTCAAACACAGTATTAGTATGGTGTTCCTAATAATCCTTTAGGTGAGTGTATTTAATGAAGTTTGGGCTTAGTGTTTTTGGGTTAAGTCAAAAGGGTCGAGATCCACTGCTATTGCAGCTATAAAAAAAACTAGCTCTGTTTCTAGAATTCGCTCTCTTGCTCGCTCCCTATATAACCAGCTTTAACCCAGAAATTATGGGCAGCCTGATGTGACTTTGACGATGTTCCTCCACAGCGGGACACACTTGCCATTTTGAGTTCTTTGTCTGGCCAGCATGTACAACAAAACAGACACCGACAGAGAGCCGAGCATCTCAGCTGCTCCGCGGAGCAGAACCGCGTACATATCGTGAAATATGTACGCTGTCTGTGCTTTAATACACCCTCACACGTCTCACTCCAAGACTGGATGGACAGGAGAGAAAAGGCCCAGTGGAAAAATAAAGTGCCATAATGAATCTAAAAAGCATGATTCACTCCCATCAGACGTACTCAGGGAAGTGTCACGTTCTCCCAAGCTCCCTGACCGCTGACAGGTCTGTTGGGGAGAGAGAGGGGAGAGCAGGGGCAATGGAGATGGCACGCAACAGTATAAATCCTAATTACACCCGGTATCGCCCATCGCAAATGGCCGTCTTTTTCAAGGCAACCGATTTAGAGGGGTTTTTTATACCTGTAAATTGTAAAATGTATTAAATCCCCAGAGGAGAAACAGGGCAATAGGCTTGAACAAAACACTCAAAAAAACAAAACAAAGGGACACAGGAAATAAATGTGAGTAGAGCGGGGGAAGAAAGAGGCTGCAACCTCTGCATTGGGCTCTGAAAGGAAAGGTAACGTAATCAATTAATCCTGGCAGTAATTGGGTGTTGGGAAAAAGGCAAAATGCAGTAATGAAAGTCATCCGTTGTGCTCGTCTTTCTCTCCCGGCCTGACGAACCCTCCCCCCCATCATCTGCGGGATCTCAGGTGCTTAGCCATGCAAATCTGTCTGACAGCTCAGTACATCTCTGTCTGCCTAATTGGACAGTATAGAGTTGTTTATGGATATTGAAGACATTTAAGGCTCAGTCGGGGGCTGCTCAAAAATCATTAGCCGTGGGCCTCTGATACTGGACTAAGTCTTCTCCCTCCGCCGATGTCAAACTCAGCCGTAAAAAATGTTTATCTTTGTCACCTGCGCGGAAAGGGGCTCTGGAAAACCTCGCAATGTACGAGAGGAACATCTTAACGTGAGTGAATGCGCGAGGCTTCAGTCGTGACAGCTCAGACAATGGCCTTCCAATTAGAGACGTACTGTGGAGTTAGCGATGCAGCATAACGAGACTCATCAAAATAATTTGCTTGAAATTCCTTTATTCCGTCTCTTTAATTTATTTATTTAAAGAGAACAGTTAGAGATCGCATCAAGAGGTGCAGTCATATTGCTGTGTAGAGAGCATCTGGTTGTCCACTGTTTTAAGCCTCAGACAGCATGTCCATGGACCGTTTACTGAACTTAAAACACACAAAAAAGACAAGAGCCGGCTGAAATCACCAGTTCCAGTCGGATTAGTTCGTTTTCACTTTATTTTTAAACAAATGTGGTTCTTAGGCTGTTACAATGAGCACTTAAGAGGAAGAACTATAGCTGCATTTTTACTGTATCTTTAAAATCAATCAAAAGAAATGTAGCACTGGTTTAGAAAATACTAAATACTGATTTTTTTTTATTTGATTTGATTTGAAATCTTTATTTCGAACATAAAAAAAAGTATATATATAAAAAAACAATGTTTAAAAACTTAGGAAAAATCAAAACAAATGAATAGAAAAAAATATATATATAATTCTTTGCTGTTGACATACTTTTATTATATGTGCGAAAAATGAGTAGGAAGTAGTAAAACTTATATACTCCTACCCCCTAAATTCTTACATTTACAATTTTATATTATTATTATCATGTTATTCTATACATCCATACACCTATACAGATATATACATATACATATATACACACATACATTTGTCTAACCTCAATTTTGTACTTATTCAAGCAGCAAAAAAAAAAAATAAGAAGAAAATAGTAATTATTAAAAAGTATTTTTAACAACAAAAGTACTATTCATTTAGCTTCCTAGCTCACATAATGCTACAAATCTGTGCTAAAAAACAATGTTAAAATACTATATAATATTTGTAAAATATCAAATCAGCAAAAAAAAAATCTGACAGGAAAAAGTAGCATTCATTTAGCTTTTTAGCTCATATCAAGCTAAAATACCGTTTTAACATTTAAAATCAGCAAGAAAATCTGGCTAGAAAAGTACGGACGGAAAAATTATCGAGCTAATTTTTTTTATCGTGCGATTAATTGATTTATTGACAATCGTGCTAAATTACTGTCATCCATTTTCTAAGTTAATGTCTAATCTAGACTAGAGTAAACAAACTAGCTCCAAAGACTGAAAGCCAGGACAGCCACCATGCTGAATGTCTCTGGACAATTTTAGATGTACATGCCTTAAACATTGCATAAAGGCAGTGCTTGATACGGACAAGACTTCATCAACACTGGTGAAAAACAAGGCTATGGAAGACAACAACAATACAGCTCACACTCGCCTACATTCAATACACAGATTCTGCAAATAGAGCAATGCGTGCAAATAAACAATGATCTATATTAAGGAAAGAGTTTAATGTTGTGTAAATCGATGCCTTCATAATGAAAGTTTGCTTGCAGACGACCCAATAAGTCCACCATAATGTGCCACATACTCAGTAGTCTTAGAGATATTGGTGAAGTCAAAAAAGACAGATTCCCTTTCCTTTCCCCTGCCTCTCTCTCTCTCTCTCTCTCTCTCTTTCTTTCTAGCTATAAAGCAAAGGCCCAATCAAAGGCAGACTCAGTTTCTATTATCTGTTCTCACCAACACCCTCCCAGCCCTCCTTCACCAGTGCCCCCATTACAGAAATGTTTCTTCCCATCAAAGCCTTTACTTATCACTTCACCGGTGACATTGAACTTCCCATGCCCCGGCCGCCGAGACACATCTCTGAACCCTCACAATCACTCTTCATCCCCAGTAACAATTTAGTAATGAAGTATTGATTTCCAGATTCCCTTCTTATGGATGATATTAGATTTGGTTTGATAAACTGTGTCGGGGGCCCCTAATCTGCTCCGTCCCTTTCCCCGCTGTCTGTAAAACAAAGTGCCACTAGAGGGATAATGACCAGGGAACATCGATGAACTCATTTCATCAATTTGTAACACTTGACAATGAAAAAGGGCCACCGTTTTTCACACACCAATGTCAAAGTTTATTGCTCAGGGTAGGGTCTTATTGGAAGCCCGACATCTTGGCTCTAATTTATGGGCCCCTGTGTGCTGGTTACTTTGAAAGGAAATGTTTGGATACGGCTGGGATATTAGTGTTGCACCTGGTCTGGCTGGTTTTTACAGGGCCACCGGGGATCTATGCATCACGTCGGCAAATACAACAACAACTTGCAGCCGCCGAAGCTATCTGGCCATTAGGAGGGGAAAGTAAGGGGGTCTATGACATGCATAAGTCATGAGATGATGCTACGTCTTGGTAAGACGGACTCCTCGAGGGATGAAAATAATTCACCAACTAGAGCGGGCAACAAAGGCCCCAGCTCTTTTCACAACCTGCAGAATGTGGACTCAACTAAAGAGGCCTGTGTTTACATTGGTAGTATAATTCAACGTACTGGCGTCTCATAATGAGTTAATGCAGACTCAGCGGCCCAGTCGAAGCCTCTGATTGCATTTGGATAAATCTTTTTTGCTTTGCAATTTAATGTGAACCTTTTTACATTTTAACATTGCAAAGTTGCTACTATTCTTATCTATGTTATAGTTATTATTGTTAATACGAATACTGCCTCTACCTCTACTACAATTCTATCACAACTACCAGGAATATCTCAATATTGCTTCAATCTAAATCTCTAAAATATCCCATTGCTTAAAACATACCAATATACTTGCATACATGTTTTTGTCTTTGTTTTTCTTTTCCTTTTTTTTTTCTTTTCATTTGCTTACTTTTGTTCTGCCTACCTTGTATGTACTCCTTTCTCTCTTTTGTATACATAATTCACTGATCTCTTATTTTTGTATAAATTATAATGTTTTGTTAACTTGCAATAAAAAAAAATAAAAACATTGCAAAGTTGGATCTCTACAAGTGACTTGCATGCATGCATCAATGCTTTTTCTACGACTTAAGCCCTGTTTACTCCTGGTATTAAGATGTGTTTTGGTCGATCGGATCACAAGTAGACGAGGGAGACACATTCCCGTTTACACCTGGTTTTTTAATCTCTTTTGTCCACTTTCAACCACTTCTGTCCTGATTTCTGTGAGGGTCTATGGGTGGGCAAATGTTTTTTTTTTCCAGATCCTTCGACCTAATGGACAAAATAAGTGCCGCAAGTTCACGCCAAACACTGAGAGTGTGTGTTAGAAATCAGGAATGGTGAGAGAAAATTTTTGGTCTTCAAACCAAACTTGGGTCTCCAGTAAACAAAGTTTAAATCCCAGCTGGCTAGCGTACGCGTTACACCGTGTCCTAACTACACGCGATAAAAGGTATCTTTTCCATGTTAATCAGAGTTTTTGTCCTAACCAGACGCGACGGCGACACGCAAAGTTTCTAATTTAGAAACGGTTCCTATTTCTGCGACGTCGCGGCTGACAGAATGAGTATTTTTAGTTAAAAATAGGTCACTGTGCCACAAGTGATAATGGATAATTTACCTCAGATGTTGAAAGCATATAATATAGCGTTCAAAATTAATTCTATGCAAACATACAACTGTACTTCATAACAAAATTAGTCAATGAGTATATTTTGTTCATATTTTGTTTTGTTTTGTTGTTGTTTTGATTTTTAATGTTATTTCTTGATTTGATTATGTCCTTACCCATTTCCAATGCGAGTGAGGGCCAGCGGTGCGCCTTCACAGAGAGACTCCGCCCACACGCTGTTCTGAATGCTTGGCGTCTCACAGTCGCGTCGCGTCTAGTGTGGACAGACACACTTGCTGTCGCTGGAATTTTATCACGTCGAATGTAGTTAGGACACCGTGTTAGATCAGTAGACGGTCTTTTGCGGATATTCGAACACATTTAATATGTGTTTGCACTTTTTATAGTATAAAGTATTTAGTATAGCACTTTTCATAGTAGGTGCGGCAAAATTTTAAAATACTACTTTTATTGTGTCACGAAATTTATTTTTTCAGTCGAGAACTTTAAACATATCAGTTAAAAGACATTAATGACTCATTATAACGTAGTTCAACAAGTGATTTTCTCTGATTTGTAACCAGGCACTAAAGCGAATACCCATAAAACTAGCTTTGAACCAATTAATCCTAAGCTAAGACCCATCTCTTTAGTGGGACTCATCTCTTCACCACACCGGCACCGGCTTTGGAATAGTGGTGCAACGGATCATCACTGATCCGTGATCCGTTCGGATCAATGTCTTCGGTTCGGCACACACGTGATCCGCGGATTGATTATGAAAAAAAAATAAAAAAACATGCGCATGTTGTTCAGTCAACGCACAGCTTCGTCATAGCGAGCGGAGGAACGGAGAAGCTTGAACGCCCCGCGTCATTTCAGGGCTCCAAACCAGACTTCAATGAATCCGTGACAAGAATAGCGCGCGTAAACATCTGTGGGAGGGAGACGGAGACAAATATCACAACCTGATGTGCGTCTGAGCAATAAGCGATCTATCGACTCGTTAGTCGTTACCTAGCAGCGAATGCAAACAAAATGAAAGTGGAACTAAAATACGCTACTCATTTATGATTAGGACCGTGGTCGGAGCAGCAGCAGCGATCCATTGACAAAATAAAGCCCCGAACTTGACAGTCGCGGGCCGATCTCGCTCACGCAACACTGTTACTAGGAGATCCAGTGAAGAAATCCATTGAATTCGCCTCAGAATTAATAACATCAACACCACGAGATCCAATTAGAAACACTCCGATTCGGCGCAGGTTTCTGTTATAAACCATATCAGATCAAACAGAGCTGACGTGGAAACCAGGAGAAACACTTAAAGAAGGCTTTCAGTCCACAAATCAGCCTATATATGATAATGTGTAAGAAATAGTCAAATGCTTACAAGTAGCCTACTACACATCTTTTCCCAGCACTTCAATAATATCATAAATAAATGTTTTATTTTTTTGAATTTTTTATGTGATTACCAACACATTTTTGTTTATCCTTTAAAGATTGTCCTAAAATGAAAAAAGTACGATGATATTTTCACTACTTTTATTAATTGATATTAAGACATTATAAATGATAATAACTAAGTTAATTTCATCTACACCCTATTAAGCTTAGTGATTTATAATGTCAGCCCCAGTGCTACCAGAATTTTTTTTTTTTTTTTTTTGTAGAACTCGCTGTGAGTTCTCATTTGAGGTGATGCTGCCCTCAACTTTCAGTTTGGAACCCTGTGAAGTTAAAATAAAACAGAATATCATAATGTTAAGTCTATTTATTATTAAAGAATTTGTCAGTAGGCTATTACAGTTATTTTGGGGGAAATTTTTTTTTTTTTTGCTCAACCGAAAAATGATCCGATCCGTGACCCTGATCCGAGAAACGATCCGATCCGTGAGTTTTTTGATCCGTTGCACCCCTACTTTGGAACCAACAATGGCCACAGACAATTTGAGGAAGTGGTGGGGGAAGTGACATATACCGTAAAGTAGTCGAATTTTGTAGTTCTTTTTGTGCTAAGGTTACTACCCAATACCCAACGTTACATAGTGCAAGCAAAAGTGATACAGACCTCATCAGGCTATTTAACCTATTGTAAGTCGATGTACCATCACAAGGGTCTTGGGAATATATTATGAAGGTTGAAAAACTACATAGTGTTACTTTAAAACAAGGTGTAAACACTTAATTTAGTTTAATTCTTAAATCTGTCTTAGCAAAGATCTTAAAGGGCCTCAGCAAAGAGTCAAAAGAAAACGCACCAGTCCCTCGGACATCAGCTTTAACTTCCAGCCAGTCTGCCGTGAGATAATGTTGTATCCTGCCCTGGCTGATGGACAGCTGAATCTCTTTATCCTTTGTTCTTTATTTACAACAGTCAGACTGCTCTGCACGCTGGCCCGATTTCACAGGTGAATGCACGCTATTCTCTGGGAAGACAAAAAAAAAAAACAATCGAGGTACGGCAAGAGGATATAAACGAAGAAAAAGACCAAGTTTCTCGGAGGCTGAAAGAGATGATATCTTTCTCAAGCACCACAGAGTACCTCTCAAATCACCTTTCTCCCGCAAGTCAGTCAAGCAAGCTCATATATTCTCATTTTTCCATCGTCTCATGCAAACTGTTACTAGCACCACTACAAGGTATTACATGGCTGAGAAGTGAGAATGAGTGTTTTCTTTGTCTTCTGCAAATGTGTTTGTTAGAGGCCCATCCCTCGGAGCACCAGAGGCCCTTTTACTGCAACTCAGGCATCATGGGCTCTGCTCTCAGTAATCACATTGCCTCTCCCCCGCGAGATCTACGTGCATAGTGCTTATCAACTAGATTACCGCCAGGTGAAGATGAATAACCCAATTTGCGGCTCCTCATTTCGGTGGGTGTAGTATTCAGTGTCAGCAGGCATTAGCAGATAAAGTGTATTGCTTTGGTGGATGGGTGTGGCTGAATCGCCTTTAAGATTGAGACATACGTGCACTTGGCCAGATGAGATGTCTCCAGAAGCACAGCTTGGATCGTGAGTAGTCTTCACCTTTATCTTAATGCTGACCACAGAACATTTGCAAAGAACTAAAATTCTCTAAACACACTATGATGGTTTTCAGTCGGGGTAAAAGCCATATTTAACGCCACTGTGGGAAAGATGTACTATATAGTCAATATTTGTCCTGCTGTATACCTTGGTGTTAATTGGTCAGCATGTCTGAAAAACTTCAGAAAACATGGAGTTTGAAGATTCCCAGCAAACAAATTTAGGTTCTGGGAACGTTAGTTTTTGGTTCCCAGAACGTTCCTAGAACTTTCCCTTAAGGATAAGGGAATTGTTCCGGAAACGTTCTCCCTACGTTTTAAAAATGGAACCTAAAAATAACCTACATGGAACGTTCCTATAACGTTCTTGTTTAGTTCCCAAAAAAATAACCTCATGGGACCATTCGGGAATGTTAGGGGAATTCTGTGTTTGCTGGGTTAGAAGTGATCTTGAACAGTACAACCTACTAAGCAAACTATACAGTTATCTTTATACAGTGATGTGAATAAGTTTGGACACCCATGCTAAAGTTGCCTAAAAAGAGGAATAAGAGGGTGTCCAAACTTATTCACACCACTGTATATAAACTATATCTATACAGTACTTGAATGCCTAGTTTTCTTTTGTTTCATATTAAATTTGCCATCTATTCTTTGAATGCTGGTGTCAAAGGCTTCTTAACTGACTTAACTAGCAAAACTCCCTTGATCAGTTGGCATCCTCAGAAAGACCATACTAGTCAACTCTGTTGGATGCTACACAGGTTTTGATGGTGAACAACATCTTGCTGATGAACACCAGCACCTAACATGCACAAACCAGATCCCACCTGCATGGAAATGCATGTTGGTTTAAGCCAGGACTATTAGGCAGCACTGTGGTCTTGGATGGCCACTGTTTTAGAGAGTTTAGCTCCAACCCTATTCCAGCTAATTTGAACCAGAGGTCCATATAAGCTGCGAATGCTCTGCATACCCAAGGCATTCAAGGACTCACTAACACATTACTAGAAACACATTGCACGCAGAATATCCAAGGTTGTTGATCGACAGTCTATGTGTTTGTTAAAGTCTTTCGCATTATTTCAACTTGTTTTTTTAAAGAATTAAAAAATATACATTTTTATAATTTTTTTTTACATTTTTTCTATTTATTTGAATTATTTTTTACTTGTATTTTATTTATAATGAATATTAGTAGCCTGTTATATCATACTTATTTTCAATTTTTAAAAAATACTCTCAGCATACACTTAAATTGACCACTTTACCTCTGTTATCTCTGATTTAGATCTGAGTCTCTAGTCTAGTGTGTCCTGAGCAAATTCACTGTAGTTTGTAGCATGTTGTTTCAGCGACACTTGCGGAATTACATAAACACATGATATTTTGGATATTTTTTATTCACGCCTCCCTCAACTCTAACATCACCATTACAGCTCTTACAGGAGCTTTTGAAGGCATGTCTCAACAGATAAATGTAGGCTACTTTCAATAAAAGGCCCAACAAATTAGGAATACTTTTAGCTGTGTTGCTATGTGTCATGAGAGTGTGTCATGAGCAAGCACCATCGCATCACCCCACACATCATACCCAGTTAACAAAGTCACTGCTCGCCACTGATTGAACATGTTAATCAAGGATTATTTGAAAAAAAAAAAAAGACAGGAAAGTTGGATAAGAGTTCAAGCTAAATCCCGAAAGACACTGGCCCTCGAGAACTGGAGTGGCATAGCACTGGTCGTCTCAGCAGGGTAGGCAAACAAAGTTCATATCTACATAGCTTAGTGCCCTCCATTTTTCAACATTTCTGCGGGTTAATGAATACCAGTGACACAAAGAACTAAAACGAGTTTTGATGGGTCCCAAGAGGTGTTTTTCCCCAGGCCTTGCACTTGAACGCTCGTGCCTGAAAGGGGCGACTACACTACATATTACCGCCGGTAATGCATCGCAGCGTTATGGATGGCCCAACTGTCCACCGCCTCTCAGTGCAAGGGAGGTCAGCATCTCGCAAACGAGTGCCACGCTGCCCTCTGAGGTGATTACTGATAAAGAATGACATGCTGAAGGGAGACGCTGGGGAAATATACGCCAGTCTCCTGCCTCGATACTTTTCTTTCATTGGGAAGGGCTGTGCGTAATGTATAAATACAGGGGGAACGAAAACTCACCTCTCCTTATGAGGCACTTCATCTCTGAAAGAGGACAGAAGGTCGAGTCATCAAAAATGCAGGAGGGTTTTGGTAGAGTATCCACATACTCTCTCTGATAATGTGATGAGGTCTCGAATATTTTCATACATGCTGCATTTTCTCTGTAAGACACTCTCTGTCAGAGCGAAAAGGCCTGTGACACAAAGGCTGTAAAAGACAAAAAGGAAATGATTGATGTCGGAAACAAATGAGGGGTGGTTATCACACAAAAAACATGCAAGAAACGACATATTCTGGGTACCTTTAAGGGTACAACAGCTTGTAAATGGGGCATTTTACCTTATCTACCCCTAAAATGTGCATACAGTATTAATTAAGAGTAGTAATACAGTATTTGCCCTTAAGGTACTCTACTATGAACCTTTTAGGGGTAAATAAGCCCAAAAATGTCCATTTGAGGGTCCTGCACCATTTATAAACTAATGTACATCTAAAGGTAGCATTTTTGGAGTCTTGTCTTAAAACTGCCCACGGGACATTTTGCCAGATGCTTGGCTTTTATTGTATATCCCCTTCTGAAGTGAAGCCTAATTGGTCTATGATCCTGCTTCACAAAGACCTACAAGTATTTGCTAAACATGAAATGTTCTGACTGGTTATGATTGTATAGCATCACAGTATTTTTGCTGTCAATGTCAGTTTGGACAAAAACATTAGGTTAGGACACATGGTTTTTAAATTGTGCATGTTGTCAATTACCACAGACCTCGGTTTCCAAAGACAGAAAACATGTTAACGTTTATATATCCACAATGAAGTCCTAGCAGGTCGTAAAACATTGCTATCCTGTAACTATCACACTATTTTAAAAATAAGTACTTGAAATTTTTTTAAACATGTTAGCATGGCACTAGTGCATTAGAATATAACAGTATTTTGACTAGCTAGAACAGTAAACCTAAGTTTGAATAGACGCACAGGCTTTGCATTTCTGCTTTTAAATGACTCCAATATGACTGTGTATTAGGGTTTCTCATTCATTTATACACAGTGAGGGGCGAATTGAAATTTCTGTCACAAATACTACCCTTAGACAGTTAGAGAAGATAATTCTGATCTTAGATCAGGAACCGAACCCCTTGCCTTAATAACAAAGGATTTTAAGTGTTTTCATACCCACACACAAAGAAATTGACTGTCAGAGTAGGAGAGAAGAGAGTCCATACTGTTTGAGCCTCTATGTGTGCACACATGCACTTGAAATATTAGGTTGTTAGCAAGCACCATTACGAAGTGAGAAAGGGAGGCGAACAGAGAGCCATTCTTTCACGAGGAGGTGCCATGTCCCAACCATCACACTCCCGGCACACGAGGGCTCCAATGGCACCTGAGGGGGAATCTCATGGCTGTCATCCCAGAAAGCCTCCTGCACTGATGCAGGCCTGCCATCTGCTCTCCATATGAGATAGAAATGAGGAATTGTCTTTGAAAAGCCATCTTTCTCTCTTCTTCAACTCACCGACTGAAAAATTGTTGTTATTGCTACAGTATTGTGGTAGCAAAAACAGGAAGCCACACTTTTAGGTTGAGTAACATAGTGGGTAATTACCTAAAGTACTAAGAGAGTTGCTGGGCCATTCCTGTTATGCAATTACCTTTTGAGCTCTGTGATTTAAAAATAAAAAATGTATGAGACTGTATATGCTCTGGTCAAAGTTTTCAGAAACCTAACAGGATAGAAATGAACTGCTAAAGTTAAGTTTTTCTCATTGATAAAATTAGATTTAGCTTACATGGACTTTAGAAATGTTGATATCAAAGCAATTTCTGTAATCTTGTCAAACAGGATGGGATATTTGAAAATGACAAACCACCTAATCCAACAACGCATCACAGAATTAATCAAATCCATTGCTTATACATGGGCTGTGTTCAAAATCCAAAACATTCTCATCCTTTGGTGTCATATAGGTGACGCCATATGACATTTCGTCAAAATACTACGCACATAGCACCCTTTAGCGTAAATATAACACACACTGTTATGGGTAGGTTTAGGTCTGGGGTAGGGTCTGCATCTCATATTGACGCTAAAGGATGCAAGTCTCATTGGTAGATGATTGTTTTAAGAAAAAACTTGTGTGATCTTTTTTTTTTACTTTGACTGGAAACTTTAACACAGGGCTGTCAACTCTAACGTGAGACTCGCACAATTTAGTCAATTCTCACGCTCTCAATCCCCACCCCCGATTTCTCATGCTGAAGTGTCAACCCGGTCGGTCAAATGCCTGAAAGATGAGTTTTACTATAGATCTACCTGTTGAGCCACTTGTGATGGACTAGTTATACCTCAAATTAGTTAAAATATCCCGTAATCTAGAGCGAGCGTGCATGTGAGACAGATATTGTGTTCCAAACCCCACGCGGGCACGGCAGAGAGGTAAGCGAGCGAGAGATCTTTCGCTATGCAAACATACTAAAATAAGAAAAGCATTTTTGTGTGAATTCAGACTTACTTATGGTTTTTCGCCAACTATATAGTAGGAATATGCAAATGCAAGTATAAAGATGCTGCTTTAGTGATGCTGTGCTGTTGTTCCAAAATTATTTCACTTCCAGGAAGATGATGTCATTAATGAACTAGCTTTTGTTATTTAAAGGGATATTAAACTAATAGGGCTGCAACTAACGACTATTTTAATAGCCGACTAGTCACCGACTATAGAAACGATTAGTCGACTAATTAAATAATTATTACATTTTTCTAAAATTTAGCATGAGATTGCTTTAATTCTGTGGGAAATAATAGTAAACACAAGAAAGAAGGGGGTACTTCAATGAAAAATTTATATTTTATTGAACTTTAATGCTGATTGGCCGATTCATACTAAAAGTAAATAAAAATGCCCAGTCTAAAACCAATTAGGCACAGTGCTCGGTCAGTAAAGACATAAATACATAAATAGAGAAACTATCATTTTTTTATAAAGGACAACATTTGTTTTATAAGAAAAAATAAATTAAAATCGAGTAAATATTTTCTTCTTGTAAACCAGGGGCAGGCACATTAGCAGCAATAAAACAGTAAACAAAAACATTAAGTGCATTTCGTGAGATACATTCAGTGGTCAATCTGTTGCAAAAGAACTTTACAACTCGTCTTAACATTATGAAATCTAACGGTTTTAAAATAAGCTTTCAGAGTCGTCTGAATACCGAAAATACGCTTATAAAATTTGTAATGTACATCCAAAACAAAACGTATCTGACCGAGGCGAGTCAAACTCCGTTTCATTTAACTGTCCGACGTGCTTTCTCGTTAAATGTTTGTGCATCACCGAGGTGCTGCCGTGATACGCAAGGACTGCTTTGCAAACCATGCAGGTAATCTTTTTATTTAAAATGCTGCCAAGCTTTAGATGTTTTGGTACGCGCAGCTGCTGCATTGGACACCGCCATTTCTGTATGTTATCGCTCAGCAGAGAAGCTAATGCGCATGTGCGACTCTCGGCAGAGGTTGAAATGAAGAGAGATGCCTCGATCGGAAAAAACATGTCTTGCGACAACTTCGACAATGAAATTCATTGTCGACTATTTCTATTATCGATTTTTGTCGACAACGTCGACTAACCGTTGCATTCCTATACACTAAACAAAATGGGATAAAAATGGGATACTGTGAACATGTGAAAAACGATTTGATCACTAATGCTGTGTCCGAAATCATTCATTACTCACTATATAGTGAGCTCGCCATTTTGTAGTGCTGTCCGAATGTATAGTGATGATTATTATACCCTATATAGTCCACTCAATATATCCCAGAATGCATTTTGAAAAGTAGTGTACAACCGATGGTCACTAACCTAAGCCCTACATACATGCATTGCGCTGATCGTAAAAATAAGTTATAATCATGTGTGGAGTAGCGCATTATAACAAAAACGGCCAGAAATCACTTTTAGTTTTTACATTTTGGAGAAATATTCTCAATATAATTTAATGTATTTATTTTAAAAAGTCTATTTAGCCCAGAGCAGGCTCGGCACCAGCTGACAGATGATGTAATCAACGGCACCGAGAGACGATCGAGTAGTGTCCGAAAGTGTGTTTCTATTATACTGGTGAGCTCACTATATAGTGCTCTGCTCTCTACCCCCAACATAGGGGGTAGGGAGTAGTGCTTTGAGTGGAGATTTCGGACGCAGCATAATATTTGAAATATTAATATTACAACAATATTTTGAATATTTTGATTAGAGAAAGCAAGTGGAATATTGTAAGATTTTTGGCAAAGAAACACAACAACAGCAGTAAAATAAGTCAATTAACCCTCATGTTTACTTAGAACAAAACCATGAAACTGAAAACAAAAAGGCCCTGCACAGCAGGAATAAAAATACTACACTGCATTTAATCAGATTTAAATTTAAGCATACATATGGTTTGATAAAGGCTCCTGTAAGTAACCTTTCCATGGCTTTTGTTTTGTCACTCTGCGCAAATTATCCCCGGCCCCCACAGAGCCTACAAGAAATAGCATTATTTTATGACACTAGGAGGAGAAAGAGAAGAAAAACAATGCAAAAAAAAAAAAAAAGGAGAGTGAAAAAGGGAGATGGGCAAAAAAGGTCCTTCAGGGAACATGGTGTAAATGAACTTCCAGGAATGACACAGGCGAGCAATGAGGCGTGGATAGAAAATATACGCCGCACATCATCGGATAGAGATGCCAGTGGAAATGGCTTCATTGAAGTGTCAGCCCTCATCCATCAATCAATCATCCGCAAGAAACAATAACGGCCGCGGCGATGGTGCGGCTTTTATGGGGCTTACTCATGGGTATCGGCAACAGCACTTAAGGGTGGCTCTGACACAGGAGGAAAAAGCGAGGTTAGGGGTATGCAGACGCATTTCACATGCAGGTAGAGCGCAGGAGAGAGCGAGTGGGGCGGGGAGGGATCACACTTAGTGGATGTGCTTTTGCAAAAAGAAAAAGAAAAGAAAATGCAAAAAACTCCCCTGGCAAAAAGAAAAATAGCCCATGCTCCTGATCCAGAGTGTAGAAGGGTGGAAAACAAAGCTGTCTTCCATCTATCATTCACCCTCCATCTATCACTTCTGCTCTGTGTTTTGAGAGCGTGTGAGATTGTGATGTTTAGACCGTTGTAATATTTATGGCCCGATGATAGAGGGGAAGACGGGCTCAGACAGGCGGACGTTAGATGTATATTTTCACGGGGTCGTGACCTCGGTCCCGTATCTCCCTCAGTGGTTTCGAATACGCTAACGCAACATCTGGGGAAGAGTCATTGCACTTTACGTTTACGTGATGAAATTAACGTTTCCAGCGCAGTGGTCCTTTTGTCAGACAATCTGAAGGCATTGGTGACTATTTAAAGAGGTTATTTAAACAAACGCTTTTGTCCAAAAATTACAATTATATTATTTAATCACCCTTGTGTTGTTCAAACCCCATATATACCTTAGTTAGGGTAACGTTAGCCCTATTGCTGTCAAACGATCGCGATTAATCGCATCCAAAATAAAAGTTTGTGTTTAGATAATATGGGTGCACTGCGTTTAATTATTTTATATATACTGTATATATAAATACACACACATGCTTGTATATATTTAAGAAATATTTTCATGTATTTACTCTATATAGATTTATATATAATTTATTATACATAAATATAAATATTTTATATATAAATAATATTTTTTTCTTAAATATAGATGCATGTGTGTGTGTCTTTATATTTATATTTATATATATATATATATATACACACACACACACAAAATAATTATACACAGTGCACCCACATATATTATGTAAACACAAACTTTTATTTTGGATGCGATTAATCATTTGACAGCCCTAGTTAATGCTTGTGATTGTACTGTTGTTTAACGACAATCCAATTGTTCAGCTGACTTTCCAAATTTATCACTTTGATACCGAATAACTTTACATCTGAGGCGTCCAAAGACTTAATTTGTCCATTATTTATTTCTAAAGAAACATGACAATGTATAAAATGCTCCATTACTTTGTATCTTACATTACAGCCCCATAGAAGCTGTTTTTGTAAAAAAAAATTCCCTCAAGGAGTGAATGAAAAAGAGTGAGTCAATTCGGACACAATTGACGCGGTGCAATATTTCCAACGAACGTCAAGCGCTTGCACTACTTCTGAAACGAATAAATGGATGTACAACAATCGATTTGACTCATCAAGCTGTTGCGACAACTGTCATGTCTGGTGTAACGTTAGACAAGGTCTATGCTGTTGTTTATCTGTGGAACACACATTTTAAAGGGGTGGTTGATTATGATTTCACTTTTTAAACTTTAGTTAGTGTGTAATGTTGCTGTTTGAGCATAAACAACAACTGCGAAGTTACAACGCTCAAAGTTCAAAGCAAAGGGAGATTTTTTTTCTTTTACAGAAATCACCTAACTTTTACTGACATCACTAACCAGAAAATTTACATAAACCCTGTCCCTGGGAACACGATTTCTAGATGATCATGATAGAATATGCTGATCAATGACAAGATAGTTAACTCCACATCAGCTACATAAATTCATCAACTAACCATTCGGAGATGTCCTGTTGCATTCTACATGTTGTCACTTCTTCTTCAGTCTCTCCATCTTTGTCCGACTCTGGTTTCAACATAAAAGGTTTAACAGTTTTTTACATTTTCAGTGCATGTCTGTGTCAAGTTTTGCTTTTTTAGTGCACAATTTACCCACTTGAAAAGGACAGACACATCATCAACGAAGGCCTTAACTGGATTCCACTCTTCTTGTGTTTTTATCAATTATGATGAATGTTCACATAGGTAGACAGAAGAAAGGTGAAAAACCTTTAACAGAAATAAAAAATACAAAATATGTAAATGAATTGCAAATAAAGCTTATTAATAATCCGTTGTTGTCATCTATTTTGAAATGCAGCACTCTCAAACGATATTATTAACAAGCTTCATACACCATCACATTTTTAATGTGTAACGTTATATATGAAATCAGATCACGTGAACTTCAGAAAGACCTTGTATCGTCACTCTCTACCGATATTAAATCGAAATACAAATCAATGGTATACAAATAAAACACCAGTAACTCAATAACATTAAGATTTGCTACACAGAAGTAAATTTAGCTTAAAATAGTGACGTTATGTCTGCGTTATGAGCAGTTACAGAAAGTAACGTTATGTCATGCCGAGCACAGATATAGGTTAACTTTACTGCGTTACACACTAATTCGGCATTTGCCGCTACACAAGCATCATTCTTTTTCCATTCACAGAAGCATATGAATTATTAAAGTTCTCACCGGCTGCCACTTCGGGATTTGACGATGTATTTACAGTTCGTGCACTTTTTCCGTGTCCAGTCGCTCAGTTTTCGACAGAGCTCGTGCTGACTTCTCACCAAACCAACTCTTTTTCCTTCTTCCGTTTTCCGCCCCTTGCTCCGATTGGCTGAGCGACTACTATAGCGTTTTGTTTTCCTTCCTTTTTCCCTCTTTTCTTCTTAGTAATAAATTTATATTTTGTCCAGTTTGACTTGACACTGTGTGAGGTAAACAAAGACACACACAGCTCTCGTAGCTCCGTTCTCTGTGGCGGGAGCAGCAGCTCATTTGCATTTAAAGGGATACACACAAAACGTTGCGTTTTACCTCACCCTCAAAAAGTGACAATTTAACATGCTATAAAAAAAATTCTGTGGGGTATTTTGAGCTAAAACTTCACATACACACTCGGGGGACATCTCGTGAAAAGGGCATTATAGCACCCCTTCAACTGACACCAAAATGGCAGGTGGAAGATTTCCTGTGAATGACAACTTTGTTTTCTCCACAAATCTGTTTTTCACACACTGCTATCTTACAACTTCCAAAGACTTAGAATATTGTCTTATGGACTACTTTTAAAGTTATTTATTTATTTTGGAGTTCTAAAGCTGTGGTAACATCGGAAACTTGTAGGCCCTGATATAGACCATTTCACAAGATGTAATCAACAGTGGTCCAGAAGCACTTCCTGTTTCAGTTTTTTAACACTACATAAAAGCTGGGATAAAATACAACCAACAGAACATTAAAAACTGAATCAAAAATTTAAACAAAGATCTTTACAATGTTTTCTTTACATTGGGGAAAAAAAGAAAACCGTTACAAACTGAAACAGGAAGTGCTTCTGGACCAGTGTTGTTTACATCTTGTGAAATGGTCTATATACTGATGTGACATCATTTTGTACAAAATCAGGCCAATACGACTCTGTTCCCTCTGGCTGCTAACACCTTCGTACTACCATTGGTCCGTGGTGATTACTTAATTGGTATGTGTGCGCAGAACGTGGAAATCTTTTCTGGTTCATTTCGCGTCACAAGTCAGTTGAGATTAGAGGTGACACATGAGTGAAAACTTGAGCTGCTTTATATTAGAAAATGAAGTTGTAGCCTACTTCTGATGAAACGAGACACTGTTTTTTATGTTTATTACGGTAAAGCTGCTTGATTTTAGGCACTCTATTGTATAAAGTGCTATATAAATAAATATGACTTTAATAGAGTGCTGAATTGCAAGATCATGTGCAAACATATCCATGTTGCTATGATCAGACGCTTTCCTTACTGTACGTTCACCGCCACCTACTTGAGCTTCCAAAGCGGCCGGAAGTCATTCATTTTCAATGGAAGCTGGCTTCTCTCAGTTGCAAGGAGCGTCAAATCCATTGGCGTCGCGTTTTGGGGCGTTTTGAGTGTCAATCAGAAAGTTGAAAGAAGCTCAACTTTATGGTAATGAGCTATGACACGGTAAAGCGGCAAGCAGCGGCAAAACGCCAGTAACCGGAAAATAGAAGTCATGCTGCATGTTCAGCAGAAGAAAATCATATGGTTTGGAACAACTTGAGGGTGAGTAACTGATGACAGAAATTTCATTTTGTGCCGAACTATGCCTTTAAGACTTAAGGAAATGCACTATTCAACAGCTAAGACATGCTTTTTGTCCAAAAAAAGTGTTCAATAGATCTTCTGCCCCATTTTCATGGAAGAATGACAACAATTTCATTTCTTAAAATCCTCATCCCATTAATGGCTTCAGCCAACAGAGAGCAACGTGGGCTGATGGAACCAGCAAAATCTTTAAACGCCGCAACAGTCGCTTTTACTGTACGTACGTCTTTTGATTTCCCTCTACCAGGTCTCTTGATGGCTTCTTAGCAACATGAAACATGACACATCATCCATTATTCTGAACGTGTGCCTTGCTATCTTAGCCTGCTCCATATGGTCCTGCTTGTCTCCAGACACCCAAATCCCTTTCCCGAGGCCAGCGGCTGTTTTTTCCGCAAGAGCCATTATATCTCCCTTCTTTCTCAGAGGGATCCACCGACGATGATGAGCAATCACAATGAACACCGACTTTACATTTCTCAGAAAAAACAGCACAAATCGGATTCCTTCAGTCTCACCGTCACTGGCCCAGTTGCTAATTCATGCAAGTTGACAATCTAGAGGAGGTAATTATCAATGACAACAACATTGCCCATTAGGAGGCCACATGACTAAGATGAAGTTTCTGTGTGTTTATTTTTGTCTGCAGTAAGGAGAAAAAGATGCCTGAAAATAAAAATAACAGATCCAATGTTAAGAAATACACTGAACAAAATTATAAACGCAACACTTTTGTTTTTGCCTCCATTTTTTCATGAGCTGAACTCAAAGATCTAAGACTTTTTCTATGTACACAAAAGGCCTATTTCTCTCAGATATTGTTCACAAATCCGTCTAAATCTGTTAGTGAGCACTTCTCCTTTGCCGAGATAATCCATCCACCTCACATGTGTGGCATATCTGGCATATGTTTTGGACAAAGAAGACTCTTATGCTAACCATAACAACACTGCATTTATTTATTAGTATAAACAGTAATATTATGAATTACAAAATTGTTTTCTGTTAATATATTTTAAAATGAAAATTATTCCTGTGATGCAAAGCTGAATTTACAGCATCATTACTGCATGATCCTTCAGAAACCATTCTACGCTGATTTGCTGCTCAAGAAACATGATCAATGTTGAAAACAGTTGTGCTGCATATTTCCCTTGAATAGTAAAAAGAAAAAGAAAAAAAGGCATTTATTTGAAATAGAAATGTTTTAATACTGTAAATGGCTTTAATTTAATGTACCCTTACTGGAAAAAAAATACAAATGAAAATAAACATCTTACTGACAAACTTTAAAACGCACACACACAACATTTGCATGAAAGAACATTTCAGATCCGAATTGTGCACTAAGCCATGCAACATGAAACTAAGCATCACTGCACACAGCTATGAAAATACAAAAACAACAGTTAAGACAAAAGTGGGTGGGAGTATGTGTACGCTCGCATGACACAGGTTTGCAATCACAAACATATTAAAATACTGATTAAAATGCACACTACTAAAGTCACTAGTCAAAATATTGATCTTAAATTATCATACTGAAGCAGACAGTGGAACATTTTTATGGTGAACAAATAATTTGTCTGACAGTGGGGAAACGGCACTGATAAAATATGTATACAGTCGCCTTAATACTCGTCCACAGGGAATTTCGCTTTGCTTTAGCCGCAAAATGCTCTCGCAAATACCATGACAAGCAATGGGGTAACTGCACGCGTCCCCGTGTTGCACATACCTCTAATTAACATCTTAGTATTGTTCTTCTGCACATTACCTGCTGCACGCAGCATTGTGTGGGGCCCGCGCTGCGTGCCAGATCCCCACGTCAGCAAAAGCAACACCTCCTGTGGTGAATAAAGCAGAGCCCAGTGGAAATAAACGTCTCTTCTGCAGGGTGTGACCCCAGGCACAAAGGGGCCCACACCTTCACAGAAAACAAGGCAGGACGAAAACAGGAATTAACTATTGTGCTGGAACAGCAGGGGATGACGGCGCTCACTGTAATAGTTGCTCTGCATTGCATGTGTGCATTAAAAAATGCTAGTTAAGAGAACATTTAAAGGCACACCAAGCTTTTCACGTTGTTATTATGACAAATATGACCCGTGTTAAATATTGCCATGTAGTTGAACTACTCGCTTTACCTCAGTATCCCACTATTATTGGACACTTTTGGGTGTTTGTTAATTAATCAATCATGGGTGACAAATATGACGGCACTGCAACTGTATAAACTCAACAAAACTTGGCCAGCAAAACTTGAAATCGGAAGGAAGTTTCATTTGTTTAATATAAAATGAGCTTCAATTGTATATCATTACAGTGTTTCTGGTAGAATCAATTATTAAAAATAAATGATATTTTTAATCGCGATTAATCGCATCCAAAATAAAAGTTTGTGTTAACATAATATATGTGGGTGCACTGTGTATAATTATTTTGTATACAGTACATAAATACACACACATTCATGTATATTTAAGAAAGAAATATTATTTATATATAAAATATTTATATTTATTATATATAAATCTATATACAGTATATACATGAAAATATTTCTTAAATATATACACAAGCATGTGTGTGTATTTATATACGTATATATAAAATAATTATACACAGTGCACCCACATATATTATGTAAACACAAAAACTAAATATTTTCAATAATTTTAAAAATGTCTAGTTTTTAGTTCATTTAATTTTTTATATCCATCTAGCTATTTATCATTCATTCTGTCTGTCTTTCAATTTATTTTTCAGTCCATCCATCCATCTGCAGATTTAAAATGTAAAGCATAACTGAAAACATATGATCTTTTTCATTACAGTTATGAAAATATTTTTTGTTTGTTTGTTTTTTTACAGAAGGCGCCTCATAAAGTGAATTATGGGGGACATGTGCTGATTTTAACTATACAAAACAATGATCCAAAAAAAAAGTGTCCGTGTCCCTTTTCGTCATGCAAACTATAAGTATTTTTTCGTTTAAATTTGGGGGTGAATAAGAACACTGGGGACTGGTGCAAATGGCTACTCGCATATCTGTGGTTGTATTTGCCTTGAAAAAACATTGTACATACTCAAAACACTGAGTTCAACCCTCAGCACTGCTAAGGCAACACTAAACTCCCTGATTTACAGGAAGCCTGTGTGCTTTCCAACTTTCAACCAGTAATGAGGCCTGATCCAGACGTTTACTGATCACCGCAGACCAGCACTGAGAAAAAAAAAGAAAAAAATCAAATAAACACGGGGAAAGAAAACAGCAAGCAGCTCTATTCAGCACAGTCCTGACATTAAACCCTTGAGCAGGACTCGAGAGGCGGAAAACTGCACATCGTATTGGACTTGAGGGATTAGGCAAAACAGGAAGCGTGTCATGAGCTGAGGTTGTGCTTCCTTCCCCCTGCCATCCAGATGCTCATGTTGGCCTCCGTTTGAGGGGCATATGAGGGTGATAGTAAGTGAAATGCTCATTTTGCGTTTGTGATTATTGAAACCCATGGGCGATATGCACTAATGTGAGCTAATGCAATAGATTACACAGCACTGACCCTGGGGAGCAGACAGCAAGCAGATGTGCTATAGTCAAAAAGAAAAGGAGGGGGTGAAAGACTCTTGTTTAATATGCTAGATACTGTCCTATATAATTTACTGTTGTCAGACACTGGGATGCACTCGGCCAGGTTCAACATGCCGTCACCCCTGATCCAGTATGCATGGCCAGGAATGAAGACGAACAAAGCAAATTAGTCCACAGCTGTTTAATAAAAGCATTTGGGCCTCAAATGGAAGATGCTTATTCAATGCAATATAGTCACCTTCAATCAAAAACAACGAATTAAGGCGAATGGTTCTTTTATCTACACAAGACCTCATAACTCTTTGTGTGAGGAGTTCATTGTGTCTCGGTATCAAATGAAGCAAGAAGCACATGGTTTCACCAGCAGCAGTTCACATGTTTGTACATACTGCCCCCTAGTGTTCTGCCAGTGAAGTCACATTTTCTAAGAAACTCAGTCCTGTAGGTAGCCTAGTTGACACCAGTTGTAACAGAGGGTCATTCACAGCCCATTTTAAAGGGATACTCCACCATTTTTGGGTTTTTTTTTTTCATATTAACTATGTTATTCCCTTAACTAAGACTAGCTGATGCATACCTCTCTCGTCTCTGGCGCGCAAGACACTTTGATGGCACTTAACTAGCACAGTTCATTCAATATGGGCCAAGCAAAGAAGCGACCAAACACATCAACGATTCCCTATTTAAATACAGTTACACAAGTAGTGTAACTCGACCAAGAATGGTGACACAAAATAAAACGTTGCGCTTTTCTAAGCGTGTAAATTGGATGACTATAATGTATTTGGCGGAATACCAAAACAAGTGACATGGGAGCGCTTCGATTCGGCACATATACATCTATGCACTCGGCCAAAGTCCTTTTAGGCAAGTCATGTCACTCGGCCGCCATCTTGGCAACGAGCTTGACTGTTAAAAGCAGACGATTGGCTTTCCAGCGGGAGGGGAGGGACATGTGCATACAACCGCCATCTTTGGTGTTACGGGTTTTCCCTATACAGTTGTATTGAGGATCGAGGAAGTGGCATGTCTCTATCACTCTTAGAAGAAAAGGTTCTATATAGAACCTTAAAAGGTTCTAAAGCGCTACGTATTTGGAACCCCTAAAATGTAATGCATAAATGATCACAAAATTCAAGATGCAATTAATCAATATCAGACGAAGAGTGCCATTTCAGTTTTTCTCCTCCAAAAATCAGCATGATTTTACTATAACAGTTTAATAAACAATTTAATTACAACTGCAAAATGTTGCAGAATAATGTAATATATGAATGAATAAAGAATATTTGTGCCAAACGGGTTCTTTCTTGTCATCATCATCATTTTTTTGCATAAAAGGTCCTTTGCAGTTGAGGAAAGGGCCCTAGGCTACATATATAGAACCCTTTTTTCTGACTCGGTGCAGTAATATTATCACTCCAGAGAGGGTGAGGACTTTAAACAAGTGATGATATTACTACGCCGAGTCCATAGATATATATATACACCGAGTCAAAGTGCTTCCAATCATTTGCTGTAGTGTTTCGCCCTACATTAGTTATCCACTTTACACGCTTAGAAAAGCGCAACGTTTTATTTTGTGTCACCATTCTTGGTCGAGTTACTCTACTCGTGTAACTGTATTTAAATAGGGGAAACGTGGAGGTGTTTGGTCGCTTCACTGCTTGGCCCATATTGAATGAACTGGGCTAGTTTGTGCAATCAAAGTGTCTCGCGCGATTGAGCGCCCGCACTGAGACGAGAGAGGTGTGTATCAACTCGTCTTAGTTAAGGGAATAACATAGTTTAATATGAAAAAAAGGAAGGAGTGCCCCTTTAAAGGGGCATCACCAACAGATGTCGCTCAAATGCCAATGGGCGCAATTGGATAGACCTAAAACCAATCAGAGCTATCGTCATCGTGTAAAGCCTGCCTCAACGTTTGTGATTGGTGCCTCGATTTAGAAATGGTCTTGGTCAGGCTGACTTGCAAATTTGCCATAAGTTTGTCTGGGTTATTAAAATGAACAAATCTTTTTCTGAGTCATTTGGTTCATTCAACAAACGAAACGAACAAATTGACTCATTTTGATGAACGAGTTCAAACAGGAGTCACAAATGTGCATCACAGAACAGAGCAAGGCAAGCATTTGAGCTTATAAACGTAACGTTTTTTTTTTTTTTTTTTTAAATGAGCGATCGTTTCGCTTGATAAGACCCTTATTCATCGTCTGAAATCATTCAAAGCCCTTTGAACAGTTTGCAGTGAAACCGTTTGGACCTTGAACTGTTTGGTTCCCATTGAAGTCCATTATATGGAGAAAAATGCTGGAACGTTTTCATCAAAAACCTTAATTTCTTTTCGACTGAAGAAAGACATGGACATCTTGAATGACATTGGGATGAGTAAATTATCAGAACTATCAAACGTTTTTTTTTTGTTTTTTTTTCCAAATAGGACACATTTATGACAAAAAAAATGTAACTACCGCAAATTTACTAGCAGTTTGTCTAGACTACTTGGCATGGAAAAAAAACAGTACATCAAATCAAGCATATATGTTTTAATATCTAATAAACACCCAGAATCAAAATTTTAAAAACATTTCACTCACCTTAGTATTCCTCAGATGAAAATGAAAGGGACAATTTGACATTTCTTACAGTTTACACAACTGCTTTATTCTGCCTCTAGAAAGGGCCTCGGCCCTGGAATACACCTGGCTTAATAACAAGGTGGGTTACAAGATTGGGAATCCAAATTACACATTCCGTTAGAGACCAAGAATAACAGCATCATTCATGAAACAATGGACAAAACAGGGAGAAAAAAAAGCATCATTCAGCTTCAATATTTTTGCACGCCTGTGACAATCTTACCACAAGAAAGGAACTCCAAAGAGAAAATTAGTGAAAGTGCAAAAGAAAGAAGAAATTAAAAATGGGGAAAAAAATACTCTAGAGATTTTTTTTTTTCACAACTACAAACAAATTTACACATGGCTGTCACTACATCCTAAACCAAACTACCTACACAAACCCAATTCAGTGTGTTTGAAAGTCGAAATACTGCACACAAAAACCAGAGAGACAACGAACCTGCATAATAGGCAGCGTTGGTTTTTGACCAATTGAAATCCATTATCAAAACACAGTGACAGCCTTCACTCAGCCTAACTGATCTACAACTCACAAAAATAACTAAATAAGGAAAAATTCCTCCTTATTGAGTGAAGCAAAAAAAAAAAAAAAAAAAAAAGTTTCAAGTTTATCATCATCAAGGAAATACAATGCCTTTGCTTCAGCTCAAGAAAGCCCCTAAAACATTACAAAATAAGTTAACTCTCCGGCGGCCAAACATCTTCAGGGAGTAAGAGTTAGTATACTGAACGCAGACAGTAACAGAAACCATGACGTGCTTTAGCCACCATTCTACAAACACGCAACGACAACCTAATGAACCAACACGCTTGCCTGAAAATAAATACAATTGATTATTAGGTAAAAAAAAAAAAAACGCTAAAGACACAAAATGCTCACGCACAATATCACAGTTATGTTTCTCTTCAATCCTGAGGATCCCATTAAATGTCTTTGTCACAGTGAAAGAGGTTCCATGCAGTCCCTGCATTTCTTTTTAAATGTACCTACGCAAGAGTACACAGTACGTTACCATTGCTTCAAAAAGTCTCGGGTCTGAGACAGTAACACAGCAGCTCGATTTGTACAAATGAAAAGATTCATAACTTTGGAAACGATAGATTTCCCATTCTCTGCATAGCATAAAGTTGACCTGTAAAGTGTAAAAGAGATGTTAAACATTAACAATATAGACAATCTTACACAATTAGAGAAAAGCAAACTTAACACAGCGCCCCTCCTCGTTTATTTGGTCAGTGCCGTCCACTCGTAGATAAAGCATGTGGGCTTTTAATAAAAAGTAATGGAGGCACTTGCTGGGCTTGCAGTTTGATTAGTATTTAGGCCATCATAAACCACCGACCCACAACAGATTCACAAGTCAACTGTCACGCACACGTCAGACGCGTTCAGCTTTGTGTTAAGTGCACCACAGATGAATCTATTGCCATAATGGAATGCAAATTGAATCAAAAACAACACTGTTCAAGGCTGCAGTCCAAGTTCATTCTGCCTTCCAGCCAAGGCTATTGCAGCGCTGGCGGCCCGAATCCCCACAGCTCATCCTTCCAGCACATCAAACCCTTCAGCGGAAGTGTCTGAAGAACAATTTGAGCGACATCAAATCCTTTAAACTTTCCTCCCAGCTGCAGACCCCACCATTGGCGACCACATCCCCGTTTTCTCTGCATATTTCAAAGCTGTGAGGAGAGACAATGCGATTAGCTACATGGACCACGGCGTGATACCTGTGAAATGAGAGCGAGGTCTGCCAAAGACATTTACCCTGGATAGTCCTAAGAGCTCTTATCTGAAGGTCCACAGCGTTCATTACTCAGAGGGCTGGTTTGGATTCTCCTCTGAGTCATACTAGTGGAGTAATGAGGGAAGATCAAGGACCTACTCCCTAAAGAGAGGAGCATATGGGGTAGTGTTCAGTTCAGTCATAATCCCAGACCACATCCTGACTAAACAACTGCCAAGACCATTTAAGAGGCCATGGTGGAGTCGAAAATATTTAAATAGCTCCTGAAAGGTACTGCCTACATTTTCTCAGAGGCTTGAAATACAACTATACCATTGAAACATGAGGATATTTGGCATTGTGACATTATTTATGACAATTAAGCAGCCACTTCAATTAATATTACATAAACACAAATATGTTATAATATGGTAATATGTAACACACACACACACACATACATATAGACCATTTCACAAGATGTAAACAACACTGGTCCAGAAGCACTTCCTGTTTCAGTTTAACACTACATAAAAGTTGGGATAAAATACAACCAACAGAACATTTAAAGTTACAGAATCAAAAAGTTAAACAAACATCTTTAAGATGTTTTCTTTACATGTGAAATAAAGAAAACAGTTACAAACTGAAACAGGAAGTGCTTCTGGACCAGTGTTGTTTACATCTTGTGAAATGGTCTATTTATATAATAAGTGTATATAATATATATATATATATATATTATAATATATGTATTTATATATATATCCACACTATATATATATATATATACACACACACACATTTAATATATATATATATATATATTTATATATATAATAAATATTATATATATATATATATATATATAATAGGTGTATATAATATATATATTATATTATGTGTGTATATATATTATATAATAAATTTATATATATATAATAAGTGTATATAATATATATGTATATATATATTATAATATGCGTGTATATATATTATATATATATATATATATATATTATATAATATATTTATACTTATATATATATATATATATATATACACACGCACACACACACACACACACACATGTATTATATACAAATAAATATAAATATATATATATATATATATATATATAAAATATTATATATATAATAAGTGTGTATAATATATTATATTATAATATGCGTGTATATATATTATATAATATATATATATATATATATATATATAGACCATTTTGCAAGATGTAAACAACACTGGTCCAGAAGCACTTCCTGTTTCAGTCTAACACTACATAAAAGCAGGAATAAAATACAACCAACAGAACATAAAACTGAATCAAAAAGTTAAACAAACACCTTAAAGATGTTTTCTTTACATGTGAAATAAAGAAAACAGTTACAAACTGAAACAGGAAGTGTTTCTGGACCAGTGTTGTTTACATCTTGCAAAATGGTCTATATATATATATATATATATATATATATATATATATATATATAAATAATATGTATGTGCTGTCAAACCAAAAAAAAAAGTTAAAAGGTTGTCTGTAACACATTTGTGTTTATATAATATTAATTGATATATATATACATATATATGTGTGAGAAATATACAGTATATATATTTTTAAACACATTATATATATATATGATATACTTTTTTTTACACATACTTTTTACATAATTGAATTACTGTATTAAAACGTTTTTACTTGAAATATATGTCGAACATTTTTATTTTAGTTACATTCGCCTATTTATGCCATCTGATCTTAAAGTCTGAAAAAGCTTTTGTTGAATTCTTATATTTGCTCTCATTTCTTGAGTATAAACAGATCTCTTCCATTACCTAATGAGCATTTCCTAAAAATTGGGTGGTAGTTACTTACCAGGGCCAGGTGAGGCCATGACAGCATGGCTGGAACCTGCAGCGGTGGGGTGATAGAGCGACGCCAGGTTGTTGGGCGTGTAGGTGCGGAGCAGGTTGAGGACATTCCAGTCAGCCTGCATGTTACTGGGAGACGGCGTAGGAGTCACCTTAACCGAAGCCAAGGGTGAGTTCGCCTGCAACAAGGTTTTGGTATTTCTGCCGGAGGGCACGAGCCTGTTGAAATCCTCTCCAAGCCGTCCAGATGTGGCATGTGGAGGCTCAAAGGACTTCTGTCTCTTGCTAGAGGGTTCGCCGACATCCATTTGCGCCAAGTTTCGGAAACGGTCCGAAAGGCAAAGTCTAGCTGGATCCGTGGGCCATACCATTCCGTTTTTGCCCATACTTGCCCTCTGACTCATCTCATGATCCAGGCCAGGCCTCTTCTTGGACAACTCTCGATCATTTACAATTGGCACATTTAGTTTTCTGCTAGATTCTTGCTCTGAGATTCTAGATAGCGAGCCGGTTGCATCCGATTCCCTGCCCCGCTGACCCTCCTGGTGCTGTTCTCTCCAGCGCTCTTTTGCAGGAGAACTCTTAGACATCTGTGGATGCTTCGGAGCCCTCTCGCCAGGTTTTTCCGGCTGCCTGGGTGGGGATTTGGTCCGACGGGGATGCTTCTTGTTGATGCTGGGCAAAGGAGTGACGTCTTTGCCCTCAAGAGCCGGGGGGCAACCAGTGTACCGTTTCAGTTTCTGAGGTCCCCTGTATCCGTTCTTCTTGACGTCCAACTTCTCCTTGTGGATGAGCTTTTTATGCATCAGGAGAACCTCAGGGTAAAGGGTTTCATAGGAGCAAGAGGTACATGTGTTGGTCAGTAACAGGTTTCTGGGTACTGAGGTAGCAGATACAGAAAGAGACACTTTGAGGGAAAGATTCAACGGTGCCTCAGAAGGCTCTTTCTCCTCCATCTTCAGGTCTACCGGTACTGGGTATGTTTTGTTGACCTCACTCGCAGGGGCTGCGACAGGAGAACTTGCATCCTCTTGCTTTACTTGAATGAAAGGACTTGTGCTGGTAATAATGGCCTGGCTCATGCCTGGTTCACGTTTAACACTAACAGGGAGAGGTTTAGGAGCAAGCCATTGTTTGGCTGGTTTTAAGGCTTGTTTGTCATTATTCTTGGGAGGTTCGATGGCCTTGATGACATTTCTAGTAGACGACGTTGCAGGAATGTTCGGGATTTCCGTGAAAGGTTTATCTTTGTGACGTCTGTCTAAATGGTACCTCAAAGACGTTTTCTGTGCAGCAGCATAGTCACAATATTCACATTTATAAGGTTTTTCACCTGTGAAATGAAAAGAGAGACGCCAATATTTCAATAAACAATCAGTGCCAAAAGAAACATCCTGAAATAGAAGAAAAAGTACTAACCAGTATGTGTCCTGAGATGAATATTGAGGTAATAATTCGAGCGGAAAGTCTTGCCACAGTAACTGCATTTTCTTGGAGCAAGAATTTTGAGCTTCATTTTACCTGATCCATCCTCACTTTTATCTGTAGGACAAAGAGAGACATGTTTAACACATGTAAAACATGGTGACCTATAACAGAAAATAAACACTGAAAGATGAACATAAATCATACTATAGTACAGAATGCCCTTAAGTAAAGTATGAAAGCTTAAAGTCCTCTCTTGACCAGCAGAGGGAGCTTTAAGTTCTTCACTAATACAAAAACAGGTTTGTGTGAAAATGATATTGAACCATTGAGGAGTACTCTAGCTTCTCCTGTAATAAAGAGTGCACATTTCTTTGGTAATTATGCTGTCTGCATCACGTGCATAATTTAACAAGGTGATGCCAATTATGAGGACCAATGTCTGACAGATGATGATTCATTGTTTATACCAAGCAATCAAAAACTAATTAAAATGTGAACGCAACAACAAACACTTTGGTAATAATACCTGGATTAAAGGCGTCAACCGGCACTCCCTCTTCCGAGCCATCCTCGGAGTACTCCTCGGCTCGGTCGAAAGATGAACTGCTGCACGAGCCTACACTTTGGGCCCTCCCCTCTACAGGTGTGGTTGGGCTCTCCGCTCCTCCTCTGCTCTTGTGGATTCGAGAATGAAGGACCAACTGATGGTATGTCCTGAAGATCTTGCCACACTCTTCACAGTTTGTTGGCTTGTCTTTACGAATCAGACCTTTTTGCTCAGGTGATGGGGAAGGAGTCTCAGTAGGCTTGAGTTCACTTCTTAGGGCTCGCCTGACTGGTTTATCTCCACCGCCAGAAGCCCAGATGGCCCCCAGTTCCTCTTTCTCAGAACCAGAGTCCTCGTTGTCAGAGTTGGAGTCCGCGTTGAGCTCCTTGGCCAAGTTTGGACCTGCCGCGATCTTGCCCCTGGTGGCCAATTGCCACGCCTGGTAGGTGTTGAAAGGATCGAGTTGTGATATCCAGCGTCCAGACGGGGAATTGTTTTCAGCTTCTCGCGCTCCAGACGGATGCAACTGTAAGGTCTGCAAAAACGACTTCTGAGATTCAGGAACCTCCTCGGCAGGCTGGCTGACAAGGGGGGCGTTCTCGTCTACTTCCGGTTCCCGATTGTGGACTTTGCTGTGCTCAGCCAGAACTTCCTTGTTGAGGAAAAAGAAGCCACATACCATGCACATTTTGTACGACGTGACAACAGGTGATGGGGGTTGGTCTTGGATGACGTCATTGACGGTAGTTGGGATCTCCAGGTCCTGGTTTTTGTTTTTAGACCCAGCCTTTCCACCATGGGTTCTCATGTGGTTCTTTAGGAACCACGGCTCTTTGAAACGACGTCCACAGAGGCCGCAGCAGTACGTGAAAGAGTCCTTGTGTTTCCTCATGTGCGTTTCCAACTCCGTCGCATCTGCGACAGCCTGGCCGCACACAGCGCAACAGAGCTCCTCATTCTTCACCACAGCCGGGCAGCTCTTAGAACGGGCCCTGTCGCTGGGAGTTAAGAACTCCGCTTCCACGCGCAACACTGCGGGAGCATGGAATGTTGTGGGATGCTGGGATAGCAGGTGGGGTCCCAGGTCTTCCTGATGCAGGAAAGTCTCTTCGCAAAACATGCAGTCTAGAGGTAGGCTACTATCTGCCAGCGTGTCTGATTTTTCCACCAAGCTGGCGTGGGGCGTCATGCTAGACCCAGTGCCAGGCATACTTGCACTGCTGTGGCTGAGAATGTCATGACCTAGTCCATCAGGACTTTCCACAAATGGGATCAATGGGTGGGTAGGCATGTCAGCAGGAATTTACTTGGGAATTTTCTTATTTAGTTTCAGTTGAAAGCTTGTACGAAACAATATGTTGAACGTTACAAGACATGTGAAAGTAGAGTCATTCTTTTGAAATACTCACGAAGGAGGATATGCATGAGATAACAAAATACCAAATACTCTTAACATTTCCATGGTACTTTTCACATTTGATTTTCAGAACAGCACGTTTGCTACGAGTTTCTGTAAACCCCTATGATCCATCCTATACAGGAGAAGCAGTCGGGGCTTGCCAGTCACTGGGAAATAAACTCGATCAGTTGATTTCTTGTGATTCACACGGAGGAATTGTCCTGACAGGCAAAACCTGAAAAAGAAGAAAAGGACAAAGTCAGGTGTGGCCACTTCCGTGGAATGCAATCAACTCAGGACTGCACTTACAAATACAAACACAAATGATTCAATTAATGCGGGGGACAAGCACTCATCTGTTTTGGACTGTTACTCGAGATGAAGCATGATGTCACATGGATAGTTCAAAAGATTAGCAAGCACATTGAGGTTTAGCTTAAGTTTCTAAGTAAACTGGAGAACAAACAAAAGTTTAACTTATCAAAGTGGAACAAATACAGAGAAAATGATAATCTACACTCATTGGTCAAAATAGAAGCATACATTTAACATTGTTATAGCATACATCAGAGGATTGTTTTAATTTAGGATATATGAAGAGTTCAGATGCAAAAGCCTCTAAATGCCAATTGAAATTTTCTTCTTTAATGATGATTTTTTATCAAACTTGTGTATTTAAGTTCAGTAATTTCACTTCAATGGCAATAATAATTACCTATTAATTGTTATTTAAGTGAAATTACTGAACTTAAATATACAAGTTTGATAAAAATCATCATTAAAGAAGAAAATTTCAAATGGCATTTAGAGGCTTTTGCATCTGAACTCTTCATATTTAAATATTGTTTAATTGTTTAAGGAAACATGTACTGAGTGCAATGCAATAGCAAGCTAGATGTTAAAAATCTGGGCAAACAGTCAAGTATCTGAATTGGGAATGAACTAGCAGCTAGGTGGTTGTTGGGGGTACAGTGTTAGTCTATAATAATTGTGCCCTTGAGAAAAGTCCTTAACACTAAATTACTCCTGTGGGATGGTCGCTGCACCATGCCCAATGTAAATGAAAGGAATAGACATGTTTAATCAGGATATTAGGTTAAAATATATGTTTTATAAAATGTATATGCCAAATTGGTCTCCTTTTCTTTTGTTTTTTAACCTTTTTACTGTATATCAACTTTAGTGGTCCAGCAGTGTGACAAATACATTTTGTGTACACAAATATCCCATGTAGTAATCTCAAATGATAAGAGGTCATAAAAACTGAATGCACAAATGTAATGCATTGCAAAAAGCTTAATATGTCACACAACACCACAGGACAGCTCTAAATAAGAAGCCATTTTATAACTTCAATGTAAACAACTAGCATTTGATGTAATTTGTCTTTTTTTAACATAAATGAAATGGAAACTACCAAATAAGTACGTCACAAAGCAGTACTGTGAAATTTAGGTGTGCCTGGAAAAAATTCCTAGTCTATAAATCAGGCTTTGTACCATAGACTTATTATTCGAAGAAACTTTAGGGACAACTTTAAATTAACCACCCATTTTTTCTGAGACTAACAGAAAAATCAACGATTCTATGATTCGTATACAAGTGTCATCTTTTAAGACAATAGACCCCTATGATATAGCTTTAAATAATTGTGAATTTAATGAATTTATGTGACCATTTCTCTCTAGATATTATGTTCCTTCTATCTATCTATCTTATCTATGGAGCAAGATTTTTTTTTTTTTGGAAAGAATATACTACTAAAACTTAAATGAAGAACACAAATTTGTAATAGACCATAAAACAAACATTATTCATTATTATGGAATTCTATGTCAACGTTGTTCATAAAGGAACAGTGAAAATGTTGCATCTAGCACCCAAGTGCCAACTGAAAGTATAATTTCAGTAAATACGTATACGCAACAAACAAAGAAAAGCATTGTGAGACCTAATAATTTATATAAGGTGCTCTGTATTGGTGCATTTACACAACTTGAAGGAAAAACCAGATTTCAAATCTTAGAAAGTTTTTCAGGGACAAAACTGACGAAATTGTTTAGATGAATTACTGTGAGGCAACAGGAAGCCAGAGCCTTATGCCTATCTACAGCTGTGTCCTTCACAATATCTGCTAAACTTTACTCGTGAGGCCCAAGGTGGAGCATTGTTCTGCAACCTTAGCCTACCTTCCATGCTGAAACAAGCCATTAAATATGGGCAACCACATTCATCTTTCTCTTAGAACATTATTAATTGACATCCAAGATTAATATACATCACTCTTATCAAGCCTATTACAAGGTTTTAGGCAACACGCCAATCATTTGTAAACTGCGTACTTATTTTACAATACCTAAAATACAAAGCATAATCAAAATCACTCAAATGACAATCTCTACATCCCTACATCCACACTACTAGTACAAATCACTTTTCGGGAAACCATGCGCAACACAAAAATAGGCTTTGCTAACGTTAGGCATTGAAAAAAAGAGAAACAGAGGCTGAAGATCAAAAAAAAGAGAAGGCTGAAAAGGAAGCTTCAACACTTCAGTTATCTACAGAATAACCACTGTTTAAAAAAAAGCAAGTGAAAAAGAAAGAAAACAATCTGTGAATTCTTTTAGATTCTGCAGACATACTACTCTAATGGCAGGCCTTGCCATGCTGATCTCAACAAGCAACACTATTTGCTTCTCACAGCAATCGCAAAGTAATCCTGAATTTACTTCTAAATGCACAAAAGTTATCTAAAAAAAACTAAATAGTACAAAGTTATTCAACTGTTAACGACTCCACCTATACTTGCATCATTATAATAGCCTAAAACACGGTTAGTTGACATGCTGAAGAAACAGCTAGGGACCAGCTGGTGTTTGTCTTACTCTTTTGTTTGGGCTTTGCCATGCAACCTGTTCACAAGAATAGCGCGTTTGTTGGCCCCAAAACCATCCAAATTTATCAATAAGTGTTCTTAAAGACACAGTGTCAGTTAGTACACTTATTGTAATTGTCTTATAGAGCAATAAATGGTGCAGTTGGCTCATGCAAATAAGCTAAGTGAAAAACAGGTTATTATACCTTAAGAAAAACACTATGAGTGCCCTTTAGAGGGGGAAAAAACAGCGTTGCTCAGTAATTATCTCAGAAAAAGCTCTCAACTGTAATCCTGACGTCAAACAAAAACATTTATGAATAAAGTAGAACATATCTATATAAATAAACACACTTTGCAGGTGATATATAACACACACATGCTAATGTATATATACTTTATATATAGATGTTTTTACTTTATATTAACTATATATATATATACATTGATATATAAATGCATTTTATATATCATCTGATAAATATATACACACATTTATATATTCAAACGAAGCACTTGACGTCGAGCACCACTGTGTGTATGTGACTAAGAATGTGGCAATGGCTGATTAAAAGAACGGTTACTGACGTCATAATGCAAAGTTTAAAAGTATCGATTTTCCAAAAACATAATAGAAACTATGTTCTAAACGAAACGTGCGTTCTAAACGAAATCATGGCATATATAAATAATAATGCCTCGTGTGTGGAAGCATGCCTTTAATGTAGCTGTAATTTCCTGACACGTGATCATTCTAACTTGATCAGCAACCCTAGAGACTGCTAGTAGTTATTTTACTACATACCTCGCCAATATACCTGCATGCCCTGTTTTTCTTTTCTTTTCTTTTCTATTTTTTTGTTTCTATCTTGGCATGCGATACAAAACTCCTCCCTAGCTACAGTTAAGATGTTTTTTACTACAGAACAATGAGATCACTATATGGTCAAGTATAGAAATAACATATAACCATCAACATAGTTTGATGGAAGAAACTATACAAACAAGACAGAATAGATGTTCAAACAAAATGAATAACATAAAATCATTAAAATCATCAGTTTGACAAACAAATAAGTTCCTTCTTCTTTGTATCTATTAGAATAAATTATTTTTCGATGGCTGCATCAAAAGCTATTATTTGTATAACATAACAGGTCGGGTAGCAAAATACAACTTTACCACTTTGTTTTTGGGGATGGCTGAAACTTTTGTCAAGTTGTTGTCTATTCTTTCCCCCTTTCAAGTTAAGGAAGAACATCAAAAGACCTTAATGCAGTTCCTGCATTACCAAAAAAAGACACCAACTTTCTCATCCTCTTCTATTTCGTCCCATATAATAGAGTGTTTGTTTTCAAATAAAGCCTTTGTTTGAGTTCGTTAACTTTGGTTAGTTAGATCAACCTGCGCTCGTGCTGATAATAGAAATTTGGCTAACGACACGCTAGCGATGAGTGATATAGAAAATAAGGAACTCACCCCCCATACCTACCATTATGTTCAGACTTCGTCAGGTATTCTTATTGTGAGCCAACAATCGCTATAGTAACTAATAACGTATATGGGATATTAGTTTGGTAGCTGGTTTTCTTTCTTTCTTTCTGGAAATCTGATTAGCTGAGTTAGCCAATTGTTAGCCGGACGAAATGCCTTGCTTTCAATGTTTGCAAATCACTCACTATGCAGCTGTTGCGTTCAGAGAGAGAGAGAGGGCGCGCTCCCGTGGGTAGCTGTGGATGTTCGATTCTTTAACGCACTGTTCTTTTGAGTCGAATGTACATTAAATGAATCATTTGGGCTGGTTCACAAAACCGGTGATGAATCAAAAACGTACAGCACGAGCAGTGGCCACATTCTCGAAAGAGTGACTGTTCGTTTAAGGACCTCAAATACATAAAGCACAATCAGGGTAGTTTGCTTACCTTAAAAGAGTGGGCTCGGTCGACCCTGTTCTTTGTTAGTGAATCTCATTCTTAACGGTTTCCGAATTCATCTGATTCACATAACAACAAAGTATCACTTTTGTTAAAGGGATAGTTCACCCAAAATACAAAAACATACCCTCATATTGTTGTCAACGTGAGTTTCTTTGTTCTGTTGTACACAAAATTATATATTTTGAAGAATATGGGTAACCTAACAGTTGCTGGTTATATATATATCCTAGGTCAACGGGGACCAGACAACAATTGGTTACCATTCTTAATATGTTCTTTTGTGTTTAACAGAACAAAGAAACTCATACAGGTTTAAAACAACATGAGGGTTAGAAAATTATGACTGTTTATTTTTGGTCAAAAAAAAAAAAAAAAAAAAAGCCAGTATGCTAAACATAATATCAGAAAGTTAAAAATAAAATTCCCTAGAAATATGTATAACATATAAAACAGATAAAACATAAAAATAACTATTTTATCAACACACAGGACTACAAAACAGAGTTGATTTTATTAAAACATACAACAAGTTATTCTAGTGTTGTTAAATATTATTTACAAGATTAATTATGTTTAGGCTGTCTAAATTTGGGCTGGAACAAATTAAACTTGGCCTACATTAAAAAAAAACGTATTAAACAACAACAACATGGGTAGTTTGACCACGCAGGTCCATTTTAAGGACCACGTGGTGACGTAATTTACGTACCAACGTAAAGGAATCATTGGATTTTTTTAACGAACTGTTTACATGAACCGTTCACGAAAATGAATCGGATGAGGCTGGGAGTCGCGTTCATGCAACCCAGTGCGTTCTGTGGAACGTCGCGACTCGCGCACCTCTGATCACATGACCCTCTCAACTATTCTTCTTATCTAGATTGTTACGTTGAAACTATTTTACGGTTATTGATTATTAAGAACTGAGGTATGAGCGTTATGCACAGCCTCTTATTATGTGAGGATGGCTTCCGTTAATAAGAAGGAAGTTAACAATAAGTATTAGGATTCATTTTTTTTTTTGCCAGCATTGTATACAAATGTCCTTTCAAAAACCCGGAGGTGCAGCTGGTACCCGTATGTTATTAGACCATAAGAAGAATAAAAACGTAAACATGTTTACTAAAAGTAACAAATAGCTTTTTATAAAAGACTATCCTCAGTTTATATTCTCTTAACAACGATAATTCTGCTAATAATCCATCTTGTCCACATAAATTTTGTTCATATGGCAGTTTTCACCTTCATCTGTGGGTAATTTTGTTTCTGCTAGTTTAAGCTAGCTATGCCTATAGCTTTAATGTTCATACATACATCACGAGTCATTTTTTTGTCCTAAAAAGTCAGCATTTCCAACACATCTTAAAATATGTATTATTCTGTGGTGGAAATGACATTTTGAATTTGAATAAAATTGTCCTTTGTCTTGTTAAAGTAAACTTCACAGCTAGCATTTTATTTATCCTAAAACTCACCATTAAATATGCTTAAAAATGTATAATTACACACAATAATATTGTTTTGTCCTGCTGCCTCGTGTCTAAAGGAGGGCTAAAAGGTATTTATTCCAGTTCATATAGCCACACCTTACTGTGGCATCATCCTAAAAACTTGCATTTAAAGCCCTGACCTCCTTTTTTTCCCAATACTTTTGACTAATGTCCATAATAGAGGTGAATAAAGTTGCTTTCTCTCCTTCCACAAGGATTCCATTCATTATTTCTTTCGCAAAACACAGATAAGCACTGAAACGTCACTATTCTGCAACTGCAAGAAACTAAAGGAAATTTGGCTGTTATTTGAGAGAACAGATACTTATCAAGTCCCCTGCATTGCTTCCCTCAACTCACACACACACACTATGTGGGGGAGGGTAGAGGGCTCACACAAGAAAACACATGAATGTAAAGGCATCAGGGTTCGTTACGGTTACTTTATAGGTTAAAAGTCAAAATTATATAGCATATTTAGAAGTAAAGATCGCTTTAGTCAAACTCATGTAGAAGAAAAGTACCATTCGGCATAATCGGTATTCAAATAAGCAAGTCTATTTTGTGCTTTGCATGAACAGTCAATCATTCAAGGAAAGTATATTTATTGTATTTATTTAATACAGAATAATAGTCATTACGTCACTCGTAATGCTTACTAAGATTGTGCCACAGGATTGTAACTGGAATAGGAGCGTACTCGGGATGTTATAGTTCATCAGAAGTGAGAAGTACTTTAAACACCCTCAGGCGAAGGACACAGAGCTGTTGTGCAATCATTCCGTTGAGAAAACATTGTTATTGACATTACTCAAATACAAAGACCAGGTTGATGCGTTTGTTTAAGCCTTTGTGTTTTTCTTCTGTTTCCATCCTAAATATGACCTTCAAAAACATGAAAAGTGCATCTATATATATATTCTTTATATTTAATATGGAAGGCTGCGTGTCCTTCTGCACCAGTCAAACTATTCTTTTCTTTAAGTTTGATATTATGCATGTGAATGAAGCGCTAACTTCCCCATCCCCCACTTCCACACCCAACCCTCATGGAAAGGAAGATGCAGCTCTTGGGAATCTCCCTAAAGCCCTTTGCTTTTGCATTGTTCTTGTATTTGCCTAGACCCTCATTGGTTTCATTTATGGAAACATTGTCATACATTATTTGATACTGTAAGAAATGACGTAGATTAGAATAAAATGAATGAAGAATGAAATGTCTATATTTAAATGTGGCTATTTGCATGCAAAGTGTATGAATTGAATGAATTACAGAATACTCTCTCTCTCTCTATATATATATATATATATACACACATTTTACTGCTTTTCTTGTACATGATTTTCTACCTGACTCAATTTTAACTGTCTTTTAACTCCAAACTGGGAAAGTCGGCAGTTCTGACGATTACGGACAAATAGTATATATAATAATATAATAATAGGTCAGTATAGTGTTTAGAATTTGTTTACATTACATTTACATTTATTGATTTAGCTGACGCTTTTATCCAAAGCGACTTACAATTGCTATATATGTCAGAGGTCGCACGCCTCTGGAGCAACTAGGGTTTAAGTGTCTTGCTCAGGGACACATTGGTGTCTCACAGTGGATTCGAACCCGGGTCTCTCACACCAAAGGCATGTGTCTTATCCACTGTGCTGTCACCACCCAACAATTTGTTAAAACTATGAATAACCAGTTTGGTTGTAAGTCTATGCTGGGCACAGACATGTGTTTATAAGCTCTTAAAGAGATAATTGCCAAATATAAGAACCAGAGCTCCTCCATGTTTATGAGTTTCTTAGATGCATCTAAAGCATTCAAAGAAAATGATTTATTAAATGAATCCAAAAAGGTGTACCCAAATATGTACATATTTTAACTGACTGGAATCCATAGCAAAATCAAGTATCTTGGCCATATCTTCACAGAAGACATGTCTAATGATGAAAACAGACTAATGATGGACACAGACAATGTGAAAGATTACCCCGTTTAAAACCCCTTAAGTGTCACGGGTCCACCGGTGGGCCCAAATCCATTATATTTTTAAAACAGTATTTTACCTAAACTAATCTTGACAAATTATATATCATTTGAAAGCTTAGAATCTCTAGTTTTTCAAAATATATTACACAGAAGCCGTAATTTATCAATTTGCAACAAGAATATTTTCATACTCTAAGGCGTGTTTAGACCTTTATTTTGAAATTGTGATGAACATGAAAAATCATGAAAGAAGGGTAGAAACCTGTTTGTTTTCATGCCAAGAGTTCAAAAGAAAGCCTCCATTCAATTATTTTATAATTATAATAATTATTTTTTCATATGGAAATGGCGGCGCCCTTATATGGGCAGTAATGGAGTCTGGGTGTCATCTAGTGAAAAAGTTTGGTACTGCCCCCAAACAAAATCTCACTGAAAGCTCATTTTTAGAGATATCAACCTTAAATTTGAAACACAACTTATTCCGATTTTTGGCTTTGATTTTTTTTTTTTTTTTTTGCAGTTTTAGAGTCGCCCAGGTTTTGAAAATACATATTTTATATAAAATATGAATAATTTTTTTTTTTTATATTGTACATTTTCATAAACTCAAACTTCTAGAACCTTTTTTGTGTTTCACATTCTTAATTTATTTCACTTCTACAAAAATCTGCAAAATGTCTTCTTTAAAACGAGACCAATCTTACGTCTATATTCCAAAGCATTCTTGAACTACAACCATTTAAGTTCGAAATGTGCATTAAGACATTGTACACGGCCCATCTTTGGACTAACTATAAAAAAGCCAGTCTGCAATGGCTTCCGGTGGCCTATAAAGGTCGTGTGCTTTTAAAGCGACCAAGATGGACTAGTGCGAATCACAACTCGAATTAACACTCTACAAGCAACTTTGCAAAAGTTAATGTATAGCTTTATCTAAATAAATCTGAGAATGAACCAACAAATATTAGATTTAGTGCAGTCTGCTACCAGTCCAAGCTGTGGAGACACTGGCTCAGTCTTTGTAAAATGCCTATTTAATTGTTGTTTCATTATTTGATGTGTGTGTGTCTTATATATTGGACCACGAGTCCGGAATAAAGTTGAATTGCATCTGAATTGAAATATATATATACACATAAACACACACACACACAAATCCAATTTGGCTCATTATTAATGCCCAAACCTTTGTAGTCTTATAAAGGATTTCTTTGGCTGGAACTTTTCATTTCTGTTCCCAAAGTCAAACCTCCCATTCTTTTGTAGCTACAGTAATTGCATTGAAGAGTGTCCGTCCAGGCAGTGTGATGTTGTATGGTTCCCATTCATCTCTGCAGTGAATGCTGGCTCACAGACCGATGCTGTATTGCGATCATTTCTCTGAGAAGGCTCTCAGTTGCAGCCCACAGCTGTCAGCAGGGCCACACAGTCCACAAATCCACATCAGTCTCTGTTCGGGACCCTCAGTTGTCCAAACATCTCCAGAAGCTCTTTTTTTGATTAAACGTTTGGTACACACTAAAAGATGTCACTGCCAACTCGCGAACCCAGTCGTTAAGTCTCCCGGTTGCTGGTTTCCATCAATGGAAAGTATTGCACAGCATGAAGGGGAAAAGTTGACAAGAATAGACCTTTAAAGATCTATCTATCAGTCTGTCTCTCAGTCTATCTATCTATCTATCTATCTACCTACCTACCTACCTACCTACCTACCTACCTACCTATCTATCTATCTATCTATCTATCTATCTATCTATCTGTCTGTCTGTCTGTCTGTCTGTCTATCTATCTATCTATCAATCTAACATCTATCTATCTATATATCTAATGTCTAACTATCTATCTATCTATCTATCTATCTATCTATCTATCTATCTATCTATCTATCTATCTATCTATCTATCTATCTATCTATCTATCTACCTACCTACCTATCTATCTATCTATCTATCTATCTATCTATCTATCTATCTATCTATCTATCTAATATCTATCTATCTATCTATCTGTCTGTCTGTCTGTCTGTCTGTCTATCTATCTATCTATCAATCTAACATCTATCTATCTATCTATATATCTAATGTCTAACTATCTATCTATCTATCTATCTATCTATCTATCTATCTATCTATCTATCTATCTATCTATCTATCTATCTATCTATCTGTCTGTCTGTCTGTCTATCTATTTATCTATCTGTCTGTCTATCTATCTATCTATCTATCTATCTATCTATCTATCTATCTATCTATCTATCTATCTATCTATCTAACTAATGTCTGTCTATCTATCTATCTATCTATCTATCTATCTATCTATCTATCTATCTATCTATCTATCTATCTATCTATCTATCTATCTATCTATCTATCTATCTATCTATCTATCTATCTATCTATCTATCTATCAGTATGTCTCTCAGTCTATCTATCTATCTATCTATCTATCTATCTATCTATCTATCTATCTATCTATCTATCTATCTATCTATCTATCTATCTATCTATCGCTAAGTAGATTACTTACAAATTTTAGTCAATTTCTGATTACACATTCGATAAAAATTATAGTTAGCAAGGTGATCCATTATATTACACATTTTAGGTAATAGCTACTTTTTGATTACTTTGACTAACTTTGAAGGAATAAATAAATCATAAATATATATATATATATATATATATATATATATATATATAATAAAAATGTGTTATATAATAAAAATATTTATAAAATATATATAAAAAAGACAAACGCCTTTCAAAGACAAAGTAATGCATGGTACTCATACATCTGATTATGAGGAGCCTATATCAAAAATGAATATAATCAAAGCTGTTTAATTAGTACACTCAGGTGGCCATTATCGGAAAATAAGCTCTTAGGAACCCCGTCAGGGTTTATTTTCATGATAATGTCAGGATGACTTCACATTATCACATAAATATACGATGACTCGCATTATCACAGTGTCCTGTGATATCGTTTACACCGCGTTAACTCCAGGGGGAGATATTAACAGAGCTCTGATGTCATCTCTTCTCCCATAAGACACTTTCAAAATTCACAGCAAATGAGTTTGTCAGAGGAAATACTGACAAGACAAACAAGATAACATTTGAAAGCATATACGCCAGCGCTACACTGATCTAAAACGAGAACATTTGAACTATTGATCTATAGGCCAGTTGATTCATTTACATGTATAAAGCTGAATTGCATTTCACCTGGATTATTCTTGCTCCATCCTGAGTCTCTGTCCCACAAACCAGCCTCGAATGTTAATCAAAGGCACCACATGTGACACAGAGGCCTCCCGCTCATTTCCCATTGTTCTGACATCACAAAGGCTTCGGGGGCAGAATCGGGAATGGCATTATTATGTCTGGGATGATAAAACCCTGTAAAAGACTTTATAGGTAGACTTGAATTAAATAATAGTTAAAAAAAAAAAAAAGCTTTCAGTTCAATGTTTTACACACAACCTTCTTACGCAATGCAACAAACTTGGATCCTGGTTTTGTCATGCAGTTTCGAAACAATTACAGTAAACGGTCATCAATAGTGAGGCGTCTCTGCTCAGATTAATCCATCTCTGAAGGAAATGATTGTTCATTAAAATACACTTCACAATTCCCACTGATCATTAAACAATGTAATCTCGCCCATCCAGTCCAACTAGATAGTTTGTCATGTTTCTCTGATAGTTCCACTTCCTAATAAGCTTGTTTTGCAGTCACAATAAATGTCCGGCCCTGTGCCGCGTCCTCGGCGCATGCTGAAAGGGGGTTGTGTTCCCCTGGGGATAATATCAAGCCGAATGGCCGGTCAGCCAATAATGACGGAGAAAAGTAGGGCAGAAGGCATCATCACAACATTTGGAGAAAGGAAAGCTTGTCACTGATCAGGTGACGTATGAATAACTTTTATAATGCTTTCATAAAACACACATACGACTAAAATAAAAAGAGTGGAGTAAACATAAAAACCCAATAAAATGCTCAAGAATTATTTCCTTACCCGTTAAAAAAATAAATGGAGAGTTCACTTTGAAATTCGTTTTTGAGATGTTTTAGCTTACCTCGAAGGCATCCAAGATGCAAGCGTCTTTGTTTCCGCAGTAGTTTCAATTGATATTTTTAGGTCAAACCGTTCTTGTCTGTCAGTCATATAATGCAGGTCTATGGTCACCACCTCAAAGAGCATGCATAGAGAAGTCCAAATTAATCATGATTTAATGACTCGTAAATGTAAGTACACATTGATGGCCTAAGACACGAAACGAGAACAGTATTTATATCGTTTTACTTCTTGTTACCACAGCCACAATGCGCCCACACCCTCAGATCACTTAGACGTGGCTGTGGTTACAAGAGGTAAAAACGATATAAATACTGCTCGTTTTCTCACACAAACCGCTCGTTTTGTGTCTTAGGCCAAATCTGTCAGGTGACATCACACTCGTGATACACGAAGCGCATTATGGGCGTAGCCGCCATTTGTAAGATATCATGCTGGGGTATTCTGTTGTTAAAGAATTGTTTTTTTTTTCATTATTTTTTTTTAAACTAAACCATCCTTAACATGACACTATATCATCATCATCAATACAGCAAACCTATCTGTTACAAACTTTAAAGGATTTATTTACATTCCTACCGAAGGATACAGTAACTTGGCGAAATGTCCGCGGGCTTTAAGAGATGTATAGATTTTAAATTGTTCACTGGTAACTTTATATGCGCTTATACCATAAACAAGATAGTTGACAATGCCCAAGTCGGAGGATGAGAAAGCAATGCGGGATTAAAGGGTTAGTTCACCCAAAAATGAAAATTCTGTCAGTATTTCCTCACCCTCATGTTGTTTCAACCCCGTAAGACCTTCGTTCATCTTCGGAACACAAATTAAGATATTTAAGATATTAAGATCGCTCCTGCATACAGTCCATAGGCTTCTTGAGGGACTGGCTCTTGCTGTCCCCGAAAAGTCATTAAAGACATCGTTAAAATAGTCCAAGTGACTACAGGGGCTCAATCTTAAGTTTATCAAACGACGAGAACACTTTTGTGCGCAAAAAAACAACAAAAATAACGACTTTATTTCAACTATTCACTTCCTTCTCCATGAGCCTGTAAGTCAGTTAACGTAGTGTGATTGCGTAGAGCTACGTCACACGTAGGCTCACTATTGGCCGACGCTGGTCATGTGTGTGTGATGCGTGTGACGTACAATAACAGAAGCTTACGCTATTAAACTAGTAACCTGACTCGCGCAGAGGGAGAAATAAACGAATAGTTGAAATAAAGTCGTTATTTTTGTTGTTTTTTTGCGCACAAAAGTGTTCTCGTCGTTTGATAAACTTAAGATTGAGTCCCTGTAGTCACTTGGACTATTTTAACGATGTCTTTAATGACTTTTCGAGGACAGCAAGAGCCAGTCCCTCAAGAAGCCTATGGACTGTATGCAGGAGCGATCTTAATATCTTAAATATCTTAATTTGTGTTCCGAAGATGAACGAAGGTCTTACGGGGTTGGAACAACATGAGGGTGAGTAAATACTGACATTTTTGGGTGAACTAACCCTTTAACACTCCAACTTGCTCATATATGGATCTACGTTCTGAATGGATGACAAATTCTCCAAAAAACAGTACCTGCCATATTTATCGAGTTACGCATGTGTGTCTGTGTTTAACTCCTAAAGTTACAGCCGCGTCTCCGGTTTCCGCCATTTTCAAATACAACGACAACAACTCCTCTCCCATACACTCTTAGAAGAAAAGGTTCTATATAGAACCTTAAAAGGTTCTATCAGCGCTACGTATTTGGAACTCCAAAATGGCTCTATATAGAACCATTTTTTGGTAATAGGTTCTATACACTCTTAAAAAAGGGTTCCTCTGGGTTCTATATATTCATACTTGGCCAATAGAACCTTTTACCAAAAAAATGGTTCTATATAGAACCATTTTGGAGTTCCATATATGAAGCGGGGGATGGAACCATTTTTGGTTCTAAATAGAACCATTTCTTCTAAGAGTGTGGCATCATGGGATAGTAAAGTGTCCGTCGTATGCACACTTCAGAATCTCGCCGAAAGTAGTAGGTCATCCGGGTATTTTTCGACTACTGTTTTTCCAATTCTATGATTTCGGACATACTACTCTGCTCGCGTACTGTTTTTCGCACACTATATATTAGGGAAGTATTTGATTTCAGACGCAGAAACATTGTTTTGTTCTAGAAAACAGTTCTAGAAAATTCCAGAAAGTCCCAAACAGTTCTAGAAAATGCTGCTTATAACGTTTGTTATTTGGTTGTTCACATTTTTTTATCTGAGGTGACCTTTTTTTAAATCATTGTTTTTAAGCAGAGTTTTAATCAATTTATGATATGGAAATCTTTCATTTGAAAAATAGTCCTTGAATCATATTTTTGAATGATATTTAAAAGTGACTTTTCACCCATAAAACGGACAAATACACCCCTTGGTTATAATAAAGACTGTCAGATCACATTCACAAATCAAGTCTAATCTCTTTACAAATCAGCTTATAAAGCAAGCATTCCAGCGTTCGTTTTTCTTAAAACGCCAAGTTTAACTATTTGTCTTCTGCTAAAATAGTTTTGAAGGAGGTGGGCTTTGCTAATAAACCATCCAGAATGGGCCGAATGTTTCAAACTCCAGGCTGTGTGTGTGTTAGAGGCAGGTTAGGGCTCTTTTGTCCTGCAAATCCACCATTGAGGGTGAAAATCTTGGAGCTTTTGAAATGGAAACGTGCGGCTTGACGTGATGTGACACAGACGGTGGGGGAAAACGCTCTGATCCAGAATGTTAAGCTTTCGCCCTGACTGTGTACATGCTCACTAAAGGTCAACACCTCGTCTTGCTGACTATGTTGACTTTTTAAGTTTTTAACGAGGGAGGAATTCTATCGAAATCAACTCCTCTACAAAACTGTGCACTGGAAAACACCTTTGAAAATCACTTCCTGTCTCTTGAAAGGGAGATTACAATTACTCAAATGATGGACTTTGAAAAATGAGAACTATGTGTGCAAACAGAAACGATCTGCCTGTACAAGTCTCATACACTGCAACTCATAATAATTCAATAAATCATATAATATCAATAGAAAAAATCTATATAACAATAACAAAACAAAAAAAATGCAAATAATAACTTGAACATGAGCAGGTTACAGATGGTAATTGGAGCATAAAAAGTTTTATTTTGCTTTCAGTTCCTTTTTTAATGACGTACAAAGCAAGTATGAGGTGTGTGTAATATTTTAAGTGGATGACTCTTATAGCAGGAAATAGCCACATTCTCATTTTAAGAGACATTATTCATTTGAGTGACAATCCTGAATTGTATAATTTGAGTTAAAATGAAGATATTGCTGGTTTGGTGTTGATTATGAAGTAGTTGAGCCTTTACTGATGGAGCTTTGAGCAAAACCAGTCAAGTGGCGCTCACTGCAGAGCCAAATTACATCCAACTCCACCTCTATGGGTGTAATGGTTGGGTTTAGGGTGTGGCTGGACATATAGGGGAGGAGCTAGACGTCAAGCTCCCCCCACTGGCCCTGCAGCAAGCAGCCTCTCAAACTAGGAGAGAACCTATTGGTCACCGTGATTTTATTGATCCTGTAACAGCATTCCTGTCTAAAAATAGTCCTCTAAACCTAACCCTAACTTGTCCCTAAAGTCAGAAGGAAATGAAAAGCCTAAACTTGACATAAACTGTAAACCTGTCTCTCAAATCTGATTGGCCGATTGAAATGTTGTTCCAGGATCAGCAAGGATGTTGATCTAGGAATATGTTGCACTTAGTGAAATCTGAGAAGGTCCAGTGTAGAGACACCTTGTGGTGGAGAAATGAACTGTCTCAAAAATGTAACTGTTCATGAAATAAAATATGATGAAGAGAAACATTAAATATAGCCTACACTCTATAAAATGCTGCGTATAAAATTGGGTTGAATGTTGACAAACCCAGCGGTTGGGTTAAACTTTGTCCAATGTGCTGGGCAGCTTTATTTAACCCAACTATTGATTAAAAATGACTATATGGCTGGTTTAAAAATAACCCAAAATAGGTTGGAAATTAAAAATCACTTAACTAGAGGCAACAATAATACTAAAACTTATTAATAAATGTTCACTTTCAACACACTTCGGGTTCATTTTAAGAAATACAGTAATTTTTAAACAATAGTTAAGTTAAATAAAACTACCCAGCAGGTTAGGCAAACATTTAACCCAACCACTGAGTTAAAACAACTGTATATATATATATCTGTATGTATAAAATATAAATTATGATACATACTCACTCTCTCCATGTTCCTCAATCATGCGTGACTATCGTTCAAACAAGTTTCAAAAGATATTTTTGAGTGAGCTATTTAAAGGTCATCAGGCTTGTTTCAGGTTTGCGTGAGCGTCTCAGAGATATCACATCTCTCTAAGAGAAGCGTCCATGACAGTTATGATAGCGGTCATGGGTCTGCAGGACAATGCCAGCTCTGTTCACAAACCCTCTGTCAGCACACCACCAGCTCTCTTTAATACACTCAAACTTGAAGGCACCACACCTAATAAATCCTCCTCTAGCACTGAGACAACTAGATTGTTGTAACTTTATAGGGTGTGTGTGTGGGGTGGGTTCCCCACAAAGAGAATAACACACAAAGAGGGCATTTTTGGTCCAAATGAAGAAAACAACTTATATTTTTTTTAACTCTAAAAAACGCTGGATTGTTCTAACCCAAATTTGGGTCAAATATGGACAAACCCAAAAGTTGGGTTAAAAATGGCATCAAAAAATTGAACCCAATGGTTGGGTTTGTCCATATTTGACCCAAAGTTGGGTTAAAACAACTCAAATTTTTTAACAGTGTATGCAGAACGTTTTCTTTGTTCAGGGTTAAGGGTATGGGATATAATATACAGTTTGTACATCATACAAATCTTTATGTCTATGGAAAGTCCCAATAAAACATGAAAAGCCAGTGTGTGTCAACAGTATGTTGTAAGGTTTCACTTGTTACTACTACTTAACTACACTAGCTAAAGTGAACTAATGTGCAATACTTGTACATCATTTAACATTCTAATGTTAATTTCAACATTTAATTTTAAAATCAACAGTAGGTGATCAAAGGTGACAGATAATAGTAATTTATATTGTTACAAAAGAGTAAATGCTGTTCTTTTGACCTTTCTAATCATCAAAGAATCAAAGGTATCATAGTTTTTACACAAATATGAAGTTTCAACATTGATAATAATAATAAATGTTTCTTGAGCATCAAATCAGCATATTATCATGATTTCTGAAGGATCATGTGACACTGAAGCCTGGAGTAATGACACTGAAAATTCAGGAATATACATTGTATAATATATTAAAACGGTTATTTTAACTTCGAATACAACAGTATTACAGTATTTTAAATCGAATCAATGCAGCCTTGGTGAACATAAGAGACTTTTTTCAAAAACATTTGAAAAGTGCATATAATTTGTATAAATTTTGAAAGAATAATTAAATTGGGAGAATTAAGAGTGGCGTTATCTTTCGCCTGGGAACATGTCGGCCCCCTGAGGGTGTAGGAATCTGATCCATACTCTAATCTCTCTGTATCGGTGGTGACACACATCAGTGCTGACAGGGGTCCTCCCAGCAAACCCCCTCCCCCGGGCCAGGATCACACACACACACACACACACACAGCTGGGACTGCATGGGAACATGCACTGTACTCACAAGAAGTGCTGCTGGGAATGCCATGCATCTTTTGTCACATGTTAATTGTTTTCCAAATTTCGGTTGATACTGATACAGACTGCCAAAGATCTCTAGGGAAATATCACATTTCATAAACTAGATAGCTGTAGCCTAAATCATAATGTATCTTGAATGGATGGTGAGGTGATTAGGGACACCTAAACAAGCACCCCTAGGAACCACATATCATTTGCATAGCAAAACCCTGGCAAACAGCCACAATAAGTGGCGGCAAGTTTCACACCTGCAAAAAAAAGAGAGAGTTCTTCCTCTGTATTTTTGTTGTGTTTTTCAGTACGAATATGTAAACATTTTTAAATCAGGATACTTGAGAAGCAAAATGACTTGTCTTGTTGTACACTTAAAGGGATAGATCACTTTGAAAATATTTTTGGTATGTTTTAGTTTACCTCAAGGGCATCCAAGATGTAGGTGTCTTTGTTTCCGCAGTAGTTTCAATTTTGATATTTTTAGGTCAAACCGTTCTTGTCTCTCAGTCATTTAATGCAGGTCTATGGTCACCACCTCAAAGAGCATGCACAGAGAAGTCCAAATTAAACATGATTTAATGACTCGTGAATGTAAGATGGCCTAAGACACGAAACGAGCGGTTTGTGTGAGAAAACGAACAGTATTTATATCAGTTTGACCTCTTGTAACCACAGCCACGTCCAAGTGATATGAGAGCACGGGCGCTTTTTGGCTGTGGTAACAAGAGGTAAAAACTATATAAATACTGTTCGTTTTCTCACACAAACCGCTCGTTTCGTGTCTTAGGCCATCAGTGTGTACTTACATTTACGAGTCATTAAATCATGTTTAATTTGGACTTCTCTGTGCATGCTCTTTGAGGTGGTGACCATAGACCTCCATTATATGACTGACAGACAAGTACGGTTTGACCTAAAAATATAAAAATTGAAACTACTGCGGAAACAAAGACACATACACCTTGGATGCCCTTGAGGTAAGCTAAAACATACCAAAAATTAATTTCAAAGTGAACTATCCCTTTAATACAAGAGCAAATGTCTGCCAATGGCATAAAAATGGGTTTCCCTTTAAATTAAGTTTATTTTTCTTATTTAAATGGTAGATATTTTTAGTCACTTAATTTTCATAATTTTTTCAGAAAGCAATTTCAATTTCAATGTATATGAAGCAGAAGCACAATTAAAAACAACTGCCGTTGACCAAAATACAAACACACAAGTAGACGAGAAAGCATAAAAAAGTTTAACTCATGAATTATAAACCAGATCAAATAAAAATGAAAACATTTAGAATAAAAAACAAGACTCGCTATCTTACATAACTTTACTTCTCAAGTAAACGTGTCTTAATCAAGAATGTTTACATATTTGTACTGGAAAACGAGAAAAAGTTAGATTTTTTTTTTTTTTTTTTTTTGCAGTTTGCCAAACATTTTTTCAGAAAATTTAAGAAGATATATATTTTTAATGTATATTCCTACTTTGTTTAAATACAGAATGAGTCAGTTTACAGAGGAGAGAAATGATTCTTTTATTTTTATAAATCGGTTAAATAGATATAAATGCAGCAAAGGAAATACAGAATGTCTAAGATTCATGGATATAGTCGGAATTCTCAATTAGGCCCATCTGCTCTTTACGAACGAAGAGGAAATTAGAAAGAAAATCATAAAACACATGTGACTGCATCAGAGAGCTGGATGTACAATATATATTGCATAATCGTATAACATAATTATATAATGTTCTAATAGCAAGTGATGTGTGAAATATCACAAAATAAGAAACTATCAGAAAAAAGGGGGAAAAAAACAACATAAAAGAACATGCAAATAGCTACTAGTCTCTCCTGCTCAGAACTGGACAGCCAAGCGAAAAAAAAAAAAAAAAAAGATTACTTGAAATTAGGTTTAGTATGTTATAATTATTAGACAATCTGTTAGATATTTAAAGTTGAAATGACAAAAAAAAAAGTATATATATATTTTTTTTTACAAAACCCGGGTTTAACAAAAATAACTAATATGTAATATATAGTGTTCTAATGTTGATATTGATATACGGTTAAATAAATCATTTTGATTTCTATTGAACTATTAGGGCCCTGTCCCAAATTGCACCTTCCTCACTGTCGTAACGTAACGTCGGAGTTTGCTTCAATGTGGGCTCTCGCAAACATCCTTCCGAAACCGAGAATGACAAACCACGCCCCTACTACGCCCCCTAAAATGAAACGGCCAATCAGCACCTCCCTCTAGAAACCCTGATGTCTCACTAGACCGGCTCTTCTTTTACTGTGGCGGTAAAGTATTTTAATTATGAAACTCCTTAGTAAATGTTGATTTGATTGAAGGGGTAGGGTTAGGGTAGCTATAATTACCATATCATTTGTTTAATGCTTTTCTAATAGCTGGTATTTCATCCTTAAAGGGATAGTTCACCCAAAAATTCTGTCATAATTCCCTCACCCTCAAGTTGTTCCAAACTGTATGAATTTCTTTCTACTGTTGAACACAAAAGAAGATATTTAGAAGAATGTCAGTAACCAAACAGTAGATGGACCCCATTGACTTCAATAGTATGAGAAAAAACTATTGAAGTCAATGGGGTCCATCTACTGTTTGGTTTCTCACATTCTTCAAAATATCTTCTTTTGTGTTCAACAGTAGAAAGAAATTCATACAGGTTTTGAACAACTTGAGGGTGAGGGAATTATGACAGAATTGTAATTTTTTGGGTGTACTATCCCTTTAAATAATATTTGAAAGCAATATAAGTTGGCCTTACAAACATCTCATACATAAACATGAAAGAAATGTACTTGAAAAGATCGTTTCCGCTTGTTTCTCAGCACGAGGCGTAACTTTGTAGTAGTGTGGGACGCACACAGACCCTACTGTAGTAAGTCCACTAGACCGTAGTGCATATGAAGTGTGCCTTTTGGGACAGGGCCTAAAGCGATTTTAATTCATTGTAGGTTTCAGAGAGAACGCTGATTGAGTCAAGCAGACGACGGGTCGTTGTTTTTACAATCAGATAGTGTACGATTACATAAATAAATACTTTTAATGTGCAAACTCGCATGTTTGCTTTGAAGTTTTAGTGCGCAATGCAACGTAAGATGAGTAGTGTTAGTCACATTTTTTATACGTACCGTTACATTTTAACATGCACAGAAATTAAATCATATTAAATGTAGAACTACATTTTCACTTTCACTTTTCCATCTTATGCCACATCATCACGCAACTCTAACAACGTCTTTCTGTGGGAAAACAATCCAAGTTCCTCCCTCCAGTCAAAAACACATGTAGCACTTGCTTAACAGGGAATATCACTTACTTCCGCTCTCACTAAATAGATGGGGATTCAGCCGTGTTTCATGGGACAATTTCAGATTTAGAGAGAACCTCATAACCAAATATACGAAACTGGGGCCTATTAAATATGCACACATGGTGGAAAATGGTTTTGACAAAGATCAAAACAAAGACGGGGCTTTATTTGGACTTCTCGGGCGCCACGGGGTCCGTTTGCATTCCGGCATCAGACTGGCGTTTTTGGCCCTGTGAGACACACCAACGCACAACGCAACATTAGTGATCATAACTTAGCAAGGAAGTCTTTGGTTTTTAATGGCGCCTGAAGCAAAACCCCTCGCAACCTGTCTGACAACTACTGTTTTATTTAGCTAAAGTACCAACAGCGGATCTTGCTCCGACACGTCAATGGTGAAATTACACGCTTTATTATCGGTGTATGCTGTGATTATGCAGGGATGAAACCACCAATAACCGTGGATAATAATAATGAACACAAATTCATTTAAATGAATGAAGAGGCTAAAAAACAAATATTGCAACTAAGATTAGAATAACATGAGATTTCATGCAATATTATTAGATTTCATGCAGTTATAAAATATCATATGCAAATGTTTTCAAATATTTATTACATTTTTAATTAGCATGTATTAAAGCGCAATACAAATGAGAGTTCATATTTATGTGGAATTGATTGACGTAAATGTTGGTGACTGAGGCCATCTAGTGGTCATACACTGTCAAAGTTGATTCTTGTTTATGTTTTAAGATTAACAGCCAGCAAACAATACCAAAAGTATCAGGATGGTTAGACGTCGCACAGAATTACAAAACACTTCTCAGCATTTCACTGACAAACTACATGCAAGTGAACAGTTAAACTAGATAGACCTCGTGTCCTCGGTCCACTCCCCTGCCCTTGGTGAGCTCTGTGTTTTTACTTAACCAGGTTTTTGAAGAACAGCTGGAGGGAGTTCCTCTTCTCCAGCTTTCGAGGCATGTTGGGCGAGGAGTTATCCGTGCTCCCGATGGATTTGTTGTCCGGGGCCGTTTGTGGTGCTGGGACGGCAGGTTTGGGCTCCTCTTTGGCCTTCACGACTGGAGCAGCTTCTGCCACAGGAGGTGGAGCTGGAGTCTCCTTCTTGGCCTCTGGTGCCTTGAGTTGATATAAATCAATGGTGGTTAATGAGATTAATGATATATATATATATATATATATATAAAGAAATTAATATTTTTGTTTATTGATCAAAAGTGACAGTAAAGACTTTTATAATGTTACAAATGATTTCTATTTCAAGTAAATGCTGTTCTTTTGAACTTTAAATTCATCCACAATTGTTTTCCACAATTATATGATTGATAATAATGAGAAATTGGGAACACTTTACAATAAGGTCCCGTTAGTTAATGCATTAACTAATATTAAATAACATTTGTTAGAGTATTTATTTATCTTTATTAAATGTGAGTTAATACAAATGCAATTGTTCAATGTTAGTTTATGCTAGCTCAGGTCCATTAAATAATATTAACAGATACAACTTTTGATTTTAACAATGTATTAGTAACTGTTGAAATTAACATGAACTAATATTAGTAAATGCTTGGGAAGTATTTTTCAGCGTTAGTTTATGTTAACAAATGAAACCTTATTGTAAAGTGTTACCAAGAAATGTTTAGAATTTCGAATTATAATTTTAAAAAGTTATTTTTAAATTGTAATAATATTTTAATAATAAATTAAAATATTATTAAATTAAATTAATCAAATTAAAATAAAAAATTATTAAATTAATAAAATTAAAATAATATTGTAATAATACATTGCTTTTGGTGTATTTTTGATCAAATGAATACAGTTTTGATGAGAACGAGAGGCTGTACAACCCCTAACATTTATTAATAAACTTATACTATACACTCAAAAAAATAATAATTTTGGGTCAAATATGGACAAACTCAAACATTGGGTTAAAAATGTCATTTAAAAATGTAACCCAATGGCTGGGTTTGTCCAAAATTGGGTTAAAACAACCCAGCATTTTTTAGAGTGTATATATATATATATATATATATATTATATCATATTATAAAACAAAATGTTTAATCATGTAATTATTAAAAAAATACTAAAATAATACTAAAAAAATAGAACATTATTAAGAAAGTCTAAGGCTAATGCAAATAAGTGAAAATAAGTGAAATACAAAAAAGGATTATTTGATGATCAAATAATAAACCAATGCAATCCATATCTATACTTCAAATACACTATCACAAAGAAAGATCATATGAGAGTAAAGAATTTTAGTAGAAATGAATTACTCAGAAAACAGTCTATACAGGATTACGTGTGTATACGATTACATATACATATTATATTGCTTAAATATTTGATTAATAACTGTGCAAAAAAAGGCCTGTTCACACCAAAGACGATAATTATAACAATAACGACAAATATAAAAATCGTTCTAAATATAAAAGAATAGCAGACTTCACACCACAAGTATAAAGACAGAGAGAACTGATATAGTTTGAATCACTTCCAGATTTCAGCCAATCAGAATCCATCCTCGAACAGACTTTAATAAACTGCAGAGTGGACACTAGTATCGTTACTTGGTGTGAACGGCCTTTAGATATGCGTTTTCCCCCCTGTAAAGATCATTTAAACTTGTAGTGCCAGGGAACAGACACGGACAACACAAACACACATGTCAGGCGTAAGGTTGAGCAATGCAACAAAATCAATCAGTTTGGTTAATGCAAGAATGGCCACCGCATCGTGCCATTACCGATCTAGCAGACATGAGGGAGATGCTGGCGGCAGCGCTGGACGCGGCTGCCTGGATCCTAGAGTTCACTTGGCCTAGCAGTACCTCAAATTCACACAGACCTGTTATTGCATGCAGTGCTCCAATGCAGAAACACAATCACCTGGACTTGAATTCATCTGGAGATTACCTTGGGTTTGAACATGTTTCCAAAAGTGGATTTTTTCTCTTGTTTCTTCTCTTCTGGTTTTGGTGCCGGAGGTTCTTCGGGTTTGGCAGAAGCCTCAAGGGTGCTGCTCTTCGAAGCGTCTACCTGGTGTTTCAGAGGAAGAGAACAGCAAACGAAAGAACAGTGTGAAGATTCAAGAAGGTGCTCAATTGATTGTGTGAATCATCAGTGGAGAGGTTAAAACAGACATCTAGCTTTACTACAGACTGCTGCATTTATACGTCAGAGCCTCGTTTTCTTGTGGCACTTTCCAAAATGAGGGTATAAAACAGTCAAGAAATGTTAAAGGGGTGGTTCAGGATTTTGTACATCGGGCCTCATTTCCAAGTTAGACTTAGTGTTATCTTTCAGTGGAGACAGTTTTCAAAAATTATCATCCAGTCGTTCCAGTTGCATGAGGCCCGATGTACAAAATCCTGAACCACCCCTTTAAAATGTCATATATAAATGTATGACATGTCCTAACTTTTGTTAACATGGTTGCAGAGTTCATTTAAAATATTTGAGAATTAAATAATATATATTTAAATAATTATATATATAATCTTGGAATTATATATATATATATATATATATATATATATATATGAAGAGTTCAGATGCAAAAGCCTCTAAATGCCATTTGAAATTTTCTTCTAAAATGGCCATTTTTATCAAGCTTGTATATTTAAGTTCAGTAATTTCACTTAAATGACAATTAATAGGTAATTATCATTGCCATTTAAGTGAAATTACTGAACTTAAATATACAAGCTTGATAAAAATTATCATTTTAGAAGAACATTTAAAATGGCACTTAGAGGCTTTTGCATCTGAACTCTTCATATATTTATATATAATAATTATTTAAAAAAAAAAATATATATATATATATATATATATATATATAAATCTAAATAAAATTCCAAAATTATATATATAATTATACAAATATATATTATTTCATTCTCAAATATTTTAAAAATTTAATCACATTTATTTTAAATGAGGTCTGCAACCATGTTAACAAAAGTTAGGACATGTGTGTGTGTGTGTGTGTGTGTGTGTGTGTCTGTGTGTGTGTATTTTCTTTAGTTTTTGGGAACGTTTATCAACATTAGGTCTGAAATCTTGGAATTTTATATGTATATATATACACTCTCAAATATGTAATATATCTTATATATAATATAATATTGATGTTGATAAACTTATATTTCAATAAGATCTGAAATCTTGGAATTTTATTTAGGTTTATATATATATAAACCTAAATAAAATTCCAAGATTTCAGACCAAATGTTGGTGTAGAAAAACTTACATTTCCCATAAACTAAAGAAAACACACACACACACACACACACGCACTCATACACAAACACACACACAAATGTATATCATTTATAATTCTTTATCATCTTGATGAATACACTCTAAACGAAGATTTGGGTCAAATATGGACAAACCCAAATGTTGGGTTAAAAATGTAATTTCAAATTTTAACCCAACTTCAACTGTAAATTTTGGAATTGCATTTTTAACCCAAAATTTGTGTTTGTCCATTTTTTGACCCAAATTTGGGTTGAAACAACCCAGCATTTTTTTTTAGAGTGTAAGATTACAATTTAACTGAAAATTGTGTAAAAATGTAGATTATTTGACTAGTTTCCGTCCCAATTTTTCATTTTGAAAGTTGGAAACAGGTTAACACAATAATTCTAGGTTGAATAATTCATGTATTCTCTCTCAGGAGAACACGACAGTCGTGACGCGACACCGTTTTATAGCCCGTTTACAGAAAGCTCCAAGCATGTACATGATGCAAGCACGTAAATAAATAGTAGACGACTGATTTTATTTAGGAAGACAGTCCCACCACCGTGCTGTATTTACCTGTACCTCAACCGGCTTTTTCTCTTCAACCACAACAGGCTGTAGGCAAGCAAATATTAGCATTAATTTTGCAGTAATCCTCAATTCCCAAGGCACTTAACACTGCCTGTTTATTCTAGCAAAGACAAATACTGAGTCACAGGTTACAGAAAGCCTTTACATGAGCCTCAAGTCGCTGAATAAATCTGATGTAAGTATGAAGTGGAGGCATGGAGAGCAGTGGAACCCAAAGCGCATGGTTTAGTTGGCCGACTGTTGTGACATGAGGTAATGGCTGCTGTCAACATGATGTCAACATAATGGACGTTCACTGACTCATTCAATGAGTTTCCTGCTAATTGAATGGCCTATGTGTGAAAACATTTCTTTGAATATTACATATTATAGCTCTCTCACACAACGGGCTCCTTGGATTAATTTGCATGTCAGTTCTGTTAATATCAGAATAGCCTATTCTTGTTCTCATTTACCACTCTTGATGTCTTAGCACTGGCTCCACTGGAGGTCGCCGCCTGAACTTTTGACACCACCTTGCCTAGCAACACCTCAAATTCACATTACTCAGTTATGGTGTGCCACATAAGCTATATTTAAAGTATTATAAGAGTCTAAGTCTCACCCCAGAAGCAAAAGAGGACAACTTTATTTATGTGGTTTATTGTCCCCTACGTGTACTCCTGCCAGTTTGGGCTTACCTTTGGACGGAAGAGTTTGCTGAATGAACTGTCTTTAGTTTTGGTCTTGGCAGATCCCTCTGCTTTTGCTGAAGCTGCCGCCGCTGCTTTTGTTGCAGACGTTTCCTCTTTTTTCACCACCGGCTCTGCTTTACTCTCCATCTTAGGTGGAGCTGGGGGAGGAGGAGGAGGAGCCTTGGGTGTTTCCTGTGCCTTAAAAAAAGTGTGCAACTGGTTTTATTACAAAACAGCAGATGGTTTACATCATCCATCCATCCATCTATCCATCTATCCATCTATCTATCTATCTATCTATCTATCTATCTATCTATCTATCTATCTATCTATCTATCTATCTATCTTTCTTAATTATTAAAACCAAATATTTTTTTAAAGTAGATTTCGTGTCGTGTGATTGTATAGCTTATTAAAATAAGATTATACTAACAGCACAAAATGATAAAAATGATTCATAAATGTTATAATGCTGATAATATTATATGGCTCACATTTGTTGGCGGTGCTGGTGGAGTCTCTTTCTGTGACTGAGGAATAAATATTAGGACAGTAAATATCAAGCATCGCCTGCATTTAGGACAATATTCATACATCAGTTTTTTTGCAAAGTAATCTAAGCTTGCTTGTTTTTATATTTATAAATGTATTTATGTATAAATAAATAAATCTAAAATGAGGAATTCATTTATGTATAAATATTTTGTTATTTATTAACAAATACATTTATAAACACAATTTAGGGTATCAGTTTAAAACTGAAAACAATATTATTCAGAAATAAAAACCGAAAGTATACTGACACTGTAGATTGCCAGATTGGAACAACAACTACATAAATAAGTGAATACATAAAAAATTTTAATAGGGCTGTCAAACGATTAATCGCATCCAAAATAAAAGTTTGTGTTTACATAATATATGTGGGTGCACTGTGTATAATTATTTTATATATATAAATACACACACATGCTTGTATATATTTAAGACATATTTTCATGTATATACTGTATATAGATTTATATATAATTTATATTATATATAAATAATATTTTTTTCTTAAATATACATGCATATGTGAGTATTTATATATATATACACAAAATAATTTTATTTTATTAAACAAACTTTTATTTTGGATGCAATTAATCGCGATCAATCGGTTGACAGCCCTAAATTTTAATAATTAAAAATATTAAATAATTAAAAATAATATATAATATAATATAGACCTTCAAATGGATTAATCATGATTAATTTCATCTAATATAAATGTTTGTGTTTATATAATATGTGTGTGTGTGTGTGTGTACACACATATATTTATATATTATATGGATACATACTGTATATAGATAGATAGATACATATATACATATATATATATATATATATAGATAGATAGATAGATAGATAGATAGATAGATAGATAGATAGATAGATATGTATATACATGGATGGATGGATGGATGGATGGATATGTACATGAATTAAAAACACAAACTTTTATGTTAGATGCGATTAATCGATTTGATGTCACTAAATACAAAATAATCTCATGAATATAAATGAGTAGTGTTGTGACAGTCAGGGTTTTATTACCTGTTCTTTTGAAGCATCAGGAGTGGCTTTGGCTTCTTTGCTCGTTTTGGTCGGAGTGACCTTCGCATGCAGAAAAGAGAATGGAGACAAGGAAACATTAGAGTGACTGTGAAAAAGTGTCAGAGTGGCATGCTTAAGCATATATTGCTCCTTCAGGTACTCCATGTGGGAAGGACAGGCCTACTCGTCTGCATGGAGATGAAGATTGAGATATCAAAAATGTATCGTTTGCAAGGATAATGGCTGTCTGTCAAACTCAGACGCTGTGTGGACGGGCTCGCTTCGCCACGGGCACACAAAGAGCTCCCTGGCAGAGGCCGTTCTGAACATGCTTCTCATATTGAGTCAGCCTTTGTCCTCTGGAGATGGCGTAGGCCTACCCGTGCTTTATCACAACTCCAAACGCACAGGCCTCCCTTGTGAGCTCACATTATACAGCAAACAAAAGGCTGACACTGTCTGACATGTCCAAAGGCTTGATTTAGAAGAGTGCCAAGGGTGGTTTAACAGATTAAAGATGCAGTGTAACACATACCACAATGATGGAGTAAAAATGCATCATTGTAGTCTAGTACAGCAGATTATCGGATAGCAGTCAGTAATACAGAAATACACACCTTTCTGCTCTTCTATATAAGTTATATATTATATAAACACTCATATTTGTCAGTTAATATTTCTTTGAAAGCTTTGAAAGAACAATGCACTCGAAAAAAATTCAATTCACTCCAAAACAAATAAAAATAAATCTCTTGAATGCACTGAAACCCCTTTTGAATGCATTTATGTAAATGTAGACTTTGAAACTTTATATCGAAAGCATTAGCAAAATTCAAATTTGTACTTACAAATGTTTTGAAAAAGTTCATAACTGTCTTTTCTGTTGCTTTAATGTCCTCTGATGGATGGTTTTCTTCCGTGACTTCCACAGGACAGGGTTCGAGAGTTTCACCCTCCGGCTCCGGCTGTGTGCTGGTCTTTATGTCCACTGGATCCTATAGACAAATCCAGAGAATTAGCCCTTGGACATGTGTTACAACCCTTACAGCTGATGTGCAATAGATGCATTGAAATAGGGGCACAATTCCATCCATGCCTCTGCCTACTCGAGTCAGCAGCAACAATCATCCTATTATTAACGCCTGTTTCCCCCCCCTCACTCATTGATATTCAGAAATGTGCTGGGCTTAAAGTCTGCGTGCTTTATATTACAGTAAAATGCATCATGTTTAAATTAGAGTATGCGTTCGGCTTGTTATATTTTACAGAAAATCACTTTTAGAGAGCTAAATGTTGAACATATCAGATTTAACTGCACATGATGACTGGTGTACAGTTACAGAGGGTCTTCATTAGTTACTGGATGTTATTTGAATTTCATGCAAATGGAAACCACAAAAGAAAAAGACAAAACAAAGACGTACAATGTTTAAAACGGGTACACTACCGATCATTTTTTTAAAAATTATTATGATTTTTTTGGATGTTTTCCTTCTGCTCACCATGGCTGCATGTATTTGATCAAAACTATAGTAATATTTAATATGTTAACGATTTTAAAATGACACTTTTTCCTGTGAATTTTCACATCAAATCATTCTAATATGCATAAAACTTGCTGATAATTTACCAACCCCCATGTCATCCAAGATATCCATGTCTTTCTTTATTCAGTCGAAAAGAAATTAAGGTTTTTGGTGAAAACATTCCAGGATTTTTCTCCATATAATGGACCTAAATGGGAACCAAACGGTTCAAGGTCCAAAAGACACTTTCAGTACAAACTGCAAACTGTTGAAAGAGCTTTAAACGATTCCAGACGATGAATAAGGGTCTTATCAAGCGAAACGATCGCTCGCAAATATATTACAATTTTACTTTTTAAATCAAATAAATGCAGCCTTGGTGAGCATACGAGGCTTCTTTAAGAAAAAAAAAACATAATTAGTTATAAATTATGATCGGTAGTTTATATAGAGACAACAGAAGAATCAAACATGCTGACAAAAAAGTGTTTTTTAATGTAATAAGTTTCGACGACACATTCGGGTAGTTAATTTTGTGTTAATCGACGACAAGCATCTTGAGGAAAGGAGCTAGTAGGTTCATACATGCGGCGAGTTTGTCCATGCGGCGCCTTTCTCGTTGAAAGAACATTGTTTGTCGTAACTGACCTTATCCAGACATGTGAACTCATCCGGGCAAACCTCAATTGTGATGTGAATAAGGCCTTTATCAGCACTTACATCTACACTGAATGGCTTATAGGAAGAATCTTCTAAAGCCTTTGTGCAAATGGACTTGAGTTGGGAAAGAATTTGAGTAGATTCGGCTGAATTACATTGAAAATCTTCTGAACGTCCACTATGGTTCAGGGGTCGACCTGGTTCCTCAATAATCTCCCAACTCTCCTCATCTGTTTTCATCAGTTTTTTAGAAATAGGTTCATCCGTCAGATGTTTGGTAGCTTCACACATTGGGACGTCCTCACATGCTAATTGTTCCCTTTCATCTGATATGATGCTTTCAACCATTTGAAGAAGTTCCTTGTCTTCTAGCAAGGCCTGTTCAGCATCCGCAGCCTTAGGTTCTTCATCTTCTGGAACCTCAGCATCAGCCGTTAATGGTAATTCAGATTTATGAAGTCCTACATGTATCTCACTGGCTTTTCTTGTAACTGGCTCTTCAGCAACAGATACTGGTTCTTGTTCGGTGGGCAGATCTGGTAGGACCTCCGGGCATGTCACGTCTTCAGCGTTCGCGCTTGATGACTCCATCGAGATGTTCTTCGTCAATGAGCTTGGGCTTTTGGGTTGCGCGGGAATAGCGTCGACCAATTGCAATTTGAGCTTCTCCGCAACTTCCTCAAGAATCTCCTTTTGGTCTGAATTAATGAAGACTTTATCCTTTTGGAATGAGAAATTGGTAAATGTGAATCAGAATGCACGAGGTTTTTGCGATTTTACGAGGATTAGTTGTTCCCTGGTTAATGCTCGGCAAAACTATTCAGATATCCATCCAAAAATAACCATGACCTTATGCACTTAATATACTGGAAAAATGCAGTGTTGTTTCAACCAATGTATGGGTCAACAGTTGGGTTTGTCCATATTTGACCCAAACATCGGTTGAAACAACACTGCATTTTTAGAGTCTATTTTACCTGTCTATTTTTAAGTCCTTGGTGAAAACCTACCTTTTCTCTTTAGCATACTGATCTCCTTTTAAGTATTTTTTTATGTTATAATTGGGTCTCTGACAAGGCTACTTGTAGCTTTGCTGCCTTTTATGTGTGATATGCTTATTTTTGCTCTTATTTCTGTGTTCTGTAAAGCACTTTGGTCTGTCTAAGCGGCTGTTTAAATGTGCTATATAAATAAATGAACTTGAACTAGCATTTTTAGAGTACTAGAGTACTAAATCATTCTTTGTTTTATTGTGAATCTGCTTTTTTCAAGCTTATTTTTACATCCTACATCCTTTCCGATGTCAAATAATGAGAACACATTTGTTTAGGGACCAACTGTAAAAACTTATTTTCATGATTTATTTTCACAACTTAGAAAATTAATGTGGTTTAGATAATATCAATATTTTGAGTCTCTGTTGATTAAACTCATTTTTTTTTTATTTCAATGAACTCAAAAACTTAAGGCAACCAGGTAACTTAATTGTTTTAAGTTAAACCAGCAATATTTTTCAGTTATTAGCATGCAAATTATTAGGATATTACTAGGCTATTTATTAGTACTTATAAAGCATATGAATGCCTTATTCTGCATGACTATACACTACATCCCTTAATCCTACCCAATACCTAAACTTAAAGGAGTAGTTCACTTTTCAAAAAACTTTTGCTGATAGTTTACTCACCCCCATGTCATCCAATATGTCCATGTCTCGAAAAGAAATTAAGGTTTTTGATGAAAACATTCCAGGATTTTCTCCATATAATGGACTTTACTGGTAACCAAATGGTTCAAGGTCCAAAAGACACTTTCAGTGCAAACTGCAAACTGTTCAAAGGGCTTTAAATGGCTTTTAGTCAATTCGTTCGTTGAATGAGCCAAATGACTCGAAAAAAGATTTGTTCATTTTGATGAACGAGTTCGAACAGGAGAGTCACACAGAACAGAGTAAGGCGAGCATTTGAGCTTATAAAACGTAAACTTTGTTATTTATTTATTAAATGAGCGATTGTTTCGCTTGATAAGACCCTTATTCGTCGTCTGGAATTGTTTAAAGCCCTTTGAACAGTTTGTAGTTTTCACTGAAACTGTCTTTTGGACCTTGAACCGTCTGGTTCCCATTGAAGTCCATTATATGGAGAAAAATTCTGGAATGTTTCCATCAAAAACCTTAATTTCTTTTCGAGACATGGACATCTTGGATGACATGGGGGTGAGTAAATTATCAGCAAAAGTTTTTTTTCAAAAGTGAACTACTCCTTTAACAACTACCTTCCAAAATATTATCGTAGTTATAATTAGTTAATAGTGAGAATTGGACCCTAAACTAAAATGTGACCCAAATCATTTTTCTGTCCAAACTAATAGCAAAACTACTGTGCAATGTGACGAATCATAAAGAACTATTAATATCTTACGTTTAAAATACAACCATTTCACTGTGGACGGGGTTACCAGAGAAATCAAGAGGCTGTGAAAATGTAAAGGAGAAATTATACTGAATTAGTAAAATAATAAATGAACAACGTTGCAACTTCTACTTACAGGCTGCAAGTCAATTTTCAGATCCACGAGGGCGTCAACTGAATCGTTGCTTTCTAATGCAGGTTTCACAGGTTCACTCTTCTTTTTGAACATTTTACCAAAGAGGGTGGTCACCTCATCTTCACTGGGCTTCGGGACTGTTTTGGGTGGTTCTGCATTTTTTACGACTGTGGTTTTTTGCTCGGAGGTTGTTGCCACATGTGCGGGTCCGTTGAGTTTACAGCCGTCTACCTCCTCTTTTTTTGGTGGCTTTGGTTCATTTTTGATGGTCACTGGTGGGGGTTCACTCTTTTGCTCCACTGCTGCGGTTTTGCTAGCCACTAGACAAAAGAAAACGCACAAGGATAGATAACATATATGCTGCCTTTAGTTAAAAGTTTGACTAATAATAAATCATAATACACACCCAGTTCTTATAGCTTAGGCCTTATTCATATCTAGTTTAATGGTCTGACATTTAAAGGTAACTCTATCTAGTCCCGCCAAAGTTACACAAGCATATTCAACAAGACTGTGCACATATTTCTACAAGCATTGTGCAACTTTCATTCTCTCATGCATGCATGCATCTACCGGATTCTATGAGATATATATCACTCACATTGAGATATATATCACTCACAATGCACTTGTGAGTGCACTTCCCTTCTATAAAGGCTTTGTGAAAGTGTTAGCAACTACAAACTAGCAATGCACACAAAACGCAAATTAAACATTGCTTTATCCACCATGCATCTGACTACAACACCCAAAGTTTATACAGAGCTTTGAGACATGTTTTCGAATGTGGGTTGACTTGCTGAGTTAATCCAAACAATGTAAATGCCTTCAAGTCTAACTCTTGCAGATCTTTACTTTGAGAGAATATGCAAGGAGATACATTGGTAACACTTTATGGGATTTAGTTAATGCATTAGTTACCATTAACTGTAACAATGAGCAATATATTTTTACAGCATTTATTAACCGTGTTTACGTTAGTTTATATTAGGGCTGTCAAACGATTAATCACGATTAATCGCATCCAAAATAAAAATTTGTGTGTATAATTATTTTGTGTGTGTGTATATATATATATATATATATATATATATATATATATATATACACACACACACACACACGCATGCATCTATATTTAAGAAAAAATATTCTTTATATATAAAGTATTTATATTTATATATAATATAAATGATATATAAATCTATATACAGTATATACATGAAAATATTTCTTAAATATATACAAGCATGTGTGTGCATTTATATATATTTAATAATTATACACAGTGCACCCACATATATTATGTAAACACAAACTTTTATTTTGGATGCGATTAATCACAATTAATCGTGATTAATCGCTTGACAGCCCTAGTTTATACAAATGTTCAAAGTGCATTAACTAATGTTAACGGATCCAACTTTTGATTTAAAAAAACGTATTAGTAAATGTTGAGATTAACATTAACTATGAGTATGATTAATAAATGCAGTAAAAGTATTGTTCATTGTTAGTTCATGTTAACTAATGCAGTTAACTAATGTTAATAAATGAAACATTGCAAAGTGTTACCGATACGTTTAGCCACATATATTATCTAAACACAAACTTTTATTTTGGATGAGATTAATCGTGATTAATCGTTTGACAGCCCTAATTGGTAAAACTTTACAGGGTCTAATTTGTTAATATTAGCTAATGTATTAGTTACCATGAACTGTAACAATGAGCAACATTTTTTTTACAGTATTTATTAAACGGGTTTACGTAAGTTTATACAAATGTTCATGTTAGTTCAAAGTACAGATCCAACAAACGTACAAGTAAATGTTGAGATTGACATATGAGTATGATTAATAAATGCCGCATTGTTCATTGATAGTTCATGTTAACTAATGCAGTTAACTAATGTTAATAAATGAAACATTTAGCCACATAAACAAAATAAATGTGCAGTATATAGTATAGATACCAAGTTCAGTTCCATCTGGATTCGGGACTGCATGTCCATTCAGATCTCCATTCTTCACTTTTTTCTCAGCATTTGTCTGGTAATGACATTGTTTAGGTTCATAATATGTAGTTGTCCCTCAAGGTACTTACAAGAGTATTTCAAATGCTGGAAAAGCACCTAAATATAATTTTTTCTTGTATATACATTTAACATAAAAGTATTGATGTTGAAAATATACCATAAGGTAATAAATAATAAACCGATGTTATATGTCAACTACACACAAAAATGTAATTTACCTTTGGCGGTCTTTTCTGAGTTGATTGTTCATTCCCCATCTTCACTTCAAGTCAGCAACTGAATATCAGCATTGACATTGAAAACAGTTATTGCATATTAATATGAGGAAAATACCCACAATATAATTGTTCCAAGTCTGTTACGTGGGCTGAATTCAATCAGATGAAGACTAAAAATCCCACACTGCAGAGAAATGAGTTTTTGTCTTGTTTTCAGTACAAATATCTAAGCATTCCTAGATCAAACTGCAATTTCTTAAGAAGCGAAATGACATAAGGTTTCTTATTCTGAAAAAGGGTAACACTTTATTTTAAGGTGACGTTAAATGGTACTTAAATAAGCACTGGGTAATATTATTTAACTACATGAACTTACTGTAGAGTTAGGGTTTGGTTTAGTTGTAATTATGCATAATTTACTGTACTATAGTAAGTATGCACCGTTTATAGTATGTAGTACCATTTAACTAAGTCAAAACATTTAGCAAATAAAATGTCCGCCAAAAATAATCATTTTCCTTTTAAATTAAGTTTATTTTTCTTACCCTATTGGAAGAACTTTTTCATATTTTAAGTAACTTTGTTTCTCAAGTAAATGCATCTTGATTTAAACATGTTTAGATATTTGTACTTGAAAACAAAGCTATTTTTTATTAGCTTCATTGCAGTCCAATGGGAAAACTACAGATTTCTGCAGGGTGGAGTAGCTTCTGACTTGTTTTTGTGAAGGTTGTAAGTTCAATCCCCAAAAAAGGGATGATAACTAAATATTAAATAATACTTCTAACTATTAAATAACTTAAATATTGGTATTTACCTTTTGTACTGTCCTGTGGCCCAAACTGACAATTAGAGTCTGTGTACAGTTTCCAAACCTCGATTAAAGTAATCACCAGCGATGTGCTATCTGTCAAGCCTGTGTGTATACATATACCTGTCCTAAAAGAGGGCGGGGCTCAAAACTCATTACCTTAATACACTGTGGATGAGACATGGCCTGTGAACCTATTAGCCCTGATGAACTCAGCATCTTGTCCTTTTGTTTCTCACCGATGCGCTTTTCCATCTAAAAAAAGTGACAGGATTTTCACACGTCAATGATAAGACAATCAGACAATATAATCCACTCATTCAAAGTTGTTACCCAGAGAAAGTGTCAAGCTGAACTGAGAACAGTCTGTTTTGTAGGTGTGGTTGGCCCCAAACAGGATGTGTGTAGGATATAATGCAAAAGTTTATTTGCACAGTGTGACTCTCATCCAGGGCTTGAGTACAGAGTACATGATGCCAAGCTTACCAACATAAGCCTTTATTTATTCAATGATTCCTCACTGGCAGAATACATTAAAGAAACATGACAAACACTTAATTGAGAGAGTTACGACGTGAATAATGAGAGAGGCTTCAATTAAAATATTTTGATTTTCAGGATTTTTTTTAAAGAATGTTAATAATGTGATGCTGAATATGAAGCGGCACAACTGTTTTCAACAGTGATAAGAAATGTTTCTTGAGCAGCAAATCATCATATTAGAATGATTTCTGAAGGATCATGCACTGAAAACTGGAGTAATTATGATAAAAATTCAGCTTTGATCAACGGAATCAATTACGTTTGAAAATATATTCAAAAAGAAAACAACTTTTTTAAATTGTAAGATTTAAAAAAAGTGTATTTTTGATTAAATAAATGCAGCCTTGTTGAGCATAAGAAACTTAGGTAAGGTAGAGTAAGTTGACTTTAAATAATACTAAAGGGATAGTTCAACCAGATATTTGGAAGAATGATGGTAAACCAAAGAGTTGATGGACCCCATTGACTTCCATAGTGAAAACAGAAATACTATGGAAGTCAATGGGGTCCATCAGCTCTTTGGTTACCGACATTGTTCAAAATATATTCTTTAATATTCAACAGAAGAAATAAATGTCATCATCATGTCTTTTGCTATAATGACAGCAGAACTGATGATGATCATGTTCTCCAGCTTGATGTTTCAAAGAACATCTTATGCTCTGATGGAAGCAAGAACATTTGACCATCTTAAATATTTCTTTATTTTCACATTTAAAAAATAAATCAATTCTTCCTGTGTTTTTAAGTTCATATTAGATCTAATACCAATCAAAGGGGTTTATTGATTGGATTATCTTATCTTTACAGCCTATTAAACTGATCAATTTAAGCTCGTCCTCCAACATACAGAGTCAGAGATTATTTTTTGATGTAATGATGAACCTTGGATTTGCTCCAGACTGTAAAATAAATCCTAAAGTGAAGTACAGTCTAAATCCTAAACATTTGTACAATGGATTGCTGTGGACTGTTGGCAAATGGCAGGCTTATGTTAAATGACACGGAAACTATATATTTTGATTTCTAAGGCAAGAATTCAGCAAATATTGACATGTGGGATGAATTGCAAATTAATTAAATTAATTAATCAGTATACGGTGGTCAAACGTGTGGAATAACTGGAAGTATTCTGTTCACCAAGACTGCATTTATTTGATGAAAAATACAGTAAAAACAGCAATATTGTGAAATATTATTTCAATCCAAAGGAACTGTTTATGACTTTAATATATTTTAAACTGTAATTTATTCCTGTGATGCAAAGCTGAATTTCCAGCATCATTACTCCAGTCTTCAATGTCACATGACCCTTCAGAAATCATTCTGATATGATGATTTGAGGCTCAAGAAACTGCTATATAATTTGTGGAAACTACCATTTAAAAATTTGGACTAGGCAAGAGCTTTAAAAAAAAATCTAAATTAATTTTATTCAACAAGGATGCATTAAATTTATCATTTATTTGAGTAACGGTAAACATAAGATTTCAAAAGATTTCAAATAAATGCTGTTGTTTTGAACTTTTATTCATCAAAGAACCATGGAAAAATTTTTGTTGGTTTCCACCAAAATATTAAGCAGCAGAAACTGTTTTCAACATTGATAATAATAAAATCCATTAAAAATAATTGAGCACATTTATATATATATATATATATATATATATATATATATTAAACAGATAATTTAAAATGTAATAATAGCTTATTTCACAATATGACCCTTTTTTTGATCAAACAAATTCAGCGCTGGTGAGAATAAGAGACTTCTTTCAAAAACAATAAAAAAAATCTTAATTATTCCAAACTTTTGACGAAACTTTGAATTGATTAACAGACATAATTTGTAATAATGCAATAACAGATTTTGACAATGATTCTCTCGACTGTTTAGAAAATGGAAGAATACAGATTGACATGAAGAAAATATTATTTTTGAAAACAGCAGCAAATATCAAGTTTACTGCATTAATTCAGTGATATAATTACACGGCAAATGCATTTCATTGTGATCCCCTAGACTTATTCCTGGCGTGGCCTTTTTCTTGAGTGTTTTATCATATATGACCAATTGAGTTGACATTTGAAGATATTTTTCTCGACATAATATCAATTCTTTTCATTGCACAAGCATAAATGCATACAGTACATGCTGACTGTCTCCCACATAGGGGCCCAGTCAGGCTGTCTTATTCCTTCTCCATTCCCCTGACTGTAAATGCAACTATTTGATTCACATGTGGTTGTTAGAGCTGAGGAATTTGCCAAAGTGCACTGTAAACCCTTTAACATCTCATGAAATAAATGTCAAACAAAACACTAACATGTACAGTGCACTGTGCTTTTCCTATTCAACAGAAAGCATGACAACGAACAAAAGGAGTAGATCCGCAGAGGGTGAGATTTTGTCATGTAAGCGCCGTTCATGGATACAGAGTCACATTGTAAATGTACACACCGGGGGCGAAAGGCAAATTCCTCTGTGGTCACTGTGAACTTGAGCTGCCATCATGAAATGAATTCTTGCGAAAGGCAAACAGGGAAAAAGGTCGCAGAAAATGCAATGGATGCATCATAGTTTTCATCTAATTATTCTTTGGTAGTCATTGATGCTCTTGTAGCTTTAAAAAGAATCATAAACGAATATAGTAAGGTTGGGAAAAGGGGGTGATTGTCCATTATCTCAATATTTGTCTTTGGGTGTAACACTGTTTACAAAAAGGAGCTTCAAGAAGCACTAGCAACCACTGTGAGTTTGCTCAGTCAGTTTCTGTCATTATGTTAACTATATATTCAACAGCTTGACTGTTTTACTTGGTTACCACTAACACATCGGACACTCAACCACATCCTTAAGCTGATAGATAGTTCACCCAAAAATAATACAAATTCTGTCATCATTTCTTAAAAACACAACAGAAGATATTCCAATATCCTTTGAATTTCTGTTTTTCTGGCAGAACAATTAGCACAACAAGGTTAAAGTCAGTTATAAGGATGGATTCTTATGAGAATGGTATAAAGTATAAATGTTTCAGCTATATGCCACTTTTGGCTCTGAGGATTTTTAGAAACTAGCCTAGGCCAACAACAACATTTTATAAAACATTTTAGGGGCGAAACTGTTGGTCGGGCTGGAAATAAAAGCTGTGATGTACTCTCAGTTCTGAAACACTGAGGAAAGATTTCACGCAGTACACAACTATTTGATATTAAACTTTTTCAAATTGTGATAAGCATTGGCTTTTGATTTTTTTTTTTTTTTTTTTGGTTCTTGGATATGGCAAAATCTACAAGGCCAAAAAAGGTGGACACAACTACTACTACTACTACTGTCCTACTACTGTGTAAGTCGAGTTCTGAAAATCCAAACCACAAAGAAACATCGTATTATGTAAGTTATTACAGTCAAACATTATATTTCATGCTCCCTCTGTCAAAAGTAGCTACCATATTTATTTGAAACGGCAACAGAAGCACCACCGAGCACCATAAACTGTGCAGAGCAAGCAAATGTATGAATACCCACGTGCTCCATTCCGCCGCAGTCCACGCGCGTGCACGCAGTCCGCTTCCGGTTCAAAGATGGCAGCCACCATGAAGAAAGGAGTGGTATGTGTTCACATATCTTTTACTGTCTATGGTTCACATTAACTGCTTTCTGTTCAGATTTACGACGTTTTAGTGATGCAGACATATCTAAAACGGTTCACGAAACGGTTAATCGTGGGACGCTGGAAAGTATCTATTCCCATCTGCTAAATGGCTAACGTCACAGTATTCATGATTGTCTGGCTTTGATTCTTATTATTTAAGTTCACGTTCATCGTTCTGCTGTTATAGCAGCACATTTTCTTTCTCATATGCCATTATTTAGGTCATAAAGTAAATATCTACTTATGACACTGTATGCTAAAGTTACAGCTTTATTATCTTTATTTGAAAATATAGATATTTCTAGATAGAAATGCATAGAATCGTACACACACCAAGCTTACTGTTTTGTGTGACGTGGATTTAATTGCCGACTTATTTTTACAACATATATTTTCCATCAAATGTAATGTCATTATAATGTTGTAAAAATGTCATTTAATGTCACGTCATGTGTTTACACAAAGCATAGGAAGAAAATTATTTCACGGCATTATTATTATTTTAGCTTTTTATAATATTTTTTTTAATATAAAGAGCAAACGGTTTTGTTTACAGTGGAATAAATGTGATTAATAATACACAGTTTTGATTACAAATATGTGTTGAATCATAACAGGCAGCTGAAGATGTCAATGTAACATTTGAAGACCAGCAAAAGATAAACAAGTTTGCCAGAAATACAAATCGGATGTCTGAATTGAAAGATGAAATCGAGGCCAAAAAGGTAAATAGACTGTTTGATTTTTATTAGCGCTGTTAAATTGATTAATCGCATTTAACATACAAGTGTGTGTGTGTGTATATATATACATATACACACAGGACACATGTATATGTGTGAGTGAATGTATGTATATATATATATATATATATATATATATATATATACACACACACACAGACACACACACACACACACACACATGTATAAAATGTATACAAATACAATAATATACACAAACATTATGTAAAAACAAACTTTTAAGTTAAGATGCAATTAATCAATTTGATGGCATTAGTTCTTATAAATTTTAGACTGCATTTTTTCCATGTATATGCTAATCTTTTTTCCTTTTTTTTGTAGAAATCCTTACAGAATTTAGAGGATGCCAGTGAAGACCTCATGATGTGTGAGGACGATGCTATGCTGATCCCGTATCAGATCGGAGACGTGTTCATCAGTCACTCTCAAGAAGAGACGCAGGAAATGCTGGAGGCAGCAAAGGTGACATGACCCATACCATACCAAACCCTCAAGCCGTGTGTGTCCCACAGAGCGAGTCAGCCATACACATTCTGGTCCGTAGACTCTGTAAAACTTGGTCTGTAAAAAAGATCTGGAATGGAAAGGTTACAGGTTCAAATCTCATGAGTCGATTCCATGAACTACAATCATTGTGTCTTCGAATCAAGACTTAACCTCAGGTTCTTGAAGGAAAATGTAAATACTTAGGTCTACTGATTTAGTCTGCTTTATTTTCATTTTTTTTTTATATCATCTAGCTGTTTTCCCTTGCATACTTGCAGCAAATCGAGTACAAAACAACCTAAAATTGGTAGATAATCCTAATGTTGTAGAGAACCGATGATTAAAATTTTTACCAATTTTTACTTGCGTTTCTCGCTTGCCGAGTGTTCAATTTGAATCTTCAACATTTCCGTACTGATATTGTGGTATCCACAGGAAGCTCTGCAGGATGAGATCAAAGCTCTGGAGGGTCGTGTGTCATCCATACAGGGGGTCCTTGGAGATTTGAAGATTCAATTATATGCCAAGTTTGGAAACAACATCAATCTAGAGGCAGAAGAGAGCTGAAACCTCAAGCATGTGGACTTGATCTCACAGACTCTCAGTCTCCAACAGGATATGACATTTCTACGTTTCAGTTTTCACCCTGTTTACTCTACTGATGTTTGTTGCATTTCACATGTTGTTATGTTTAGTGTATTATCTGAGCTATTGCATGCAGGTTGTTTTGAGGCTGGATAAGAGGCACTGATGGAAAAATAATAATAATAATAAAAAAAAGCAAAACATTTACATTGTTTCTTTCAGTTTCTGCTTCTTATTGGCATGATTGAATAGACCTAGCATAGTGGTTAAAGTTTTGAGCTGGTAATGGGAAGGTCGCAGGTTCTAATCCTTCACGTTTCAGCTCATAAATACACTCGGTGAACACAGACAGACATCTATCCTCAGGTTATGATAGTGTAATAAGTGTACTGTGAGTTGCTTTGGATAAGTGTCAGCTAAATGATGTAGTAGATTAGTAAACCCAAGGTCATTTATTTACTGTTTAATTTATTTATTTTTTATATTTAAAGACTTAGTTCATTAATTACTCACCCTCGTGTCATTCCAAACCCGTCAGAAGATGTTTTTTGATGAAATCTGAGAGCTTTCTGTCCCTCCATTGACAGCTACGCAACTACCACTTTGACACTGCAAAAAGTTCATAAAGAGATCGTAAGACTAATTCATAGTCCCAAACCTGTACAAGATTATTTCTTCTGTTGAACACATGAGAAGGTATTTTAAACCAAACAGCTGATGGTCCCCATTGACTTCAATGGTATTTTTCTTTATGGAAGTCAATGGGGTCCATCAACTGTTTGGTTACCCATATTCTTCAAAATATCTTCTTATGTGTTCAACAGAAGAAATAAACTCATGTTTGGGAAAACTTAAGGGTGAACTAACCCTTTAAGGTCACTCAACTGCTTCAGGGATCCACATCTGAATGACATTAAATGGCAAACGTGACTTTTAGAGAATCACTGGGACTTAAGAATTAATCATTTCAAATTCAGATCTGCTGTAAGACATGATGATAAAAGGTTTGCAGTGCATATCCACAATCTTGCCACTAGGAGTCTCTGTTTCTCAAGTAATTTCATTCCAGACGCATTCCCTTTAGACACTTCTCCCGGATGTTCAAGGTTGCACTGAAAGGTCACCACCACCAAATCAAGATTTCTGATTGAATCGCTCATTCTAACAAGCTGCGGAACAAGTCTGGTTTACACATTTTGATCACCGTGCAGCGTTATTGCCTATGAAACAGAAGGCAAACGCATGGTATGCTGTGCCGCCCATGGGAGAACCACCACAAATCTGTCTCCTGACTCTCTCTTTTCCTCTGAGGAGTTCATAGCCATCGCTCAGTATCTCCCCGGACTATAAAACCACACACAGATGTTTCACAATTGCTCCTGTTTGTGTCAGAGGCGATCTCAATTGCCAAGAAACAAACATCACATTTTTATTTTATTTTTTTAATGCTGCATGCTGCAACTTTTGGATTATTTAGCAGAATGACAATTCCTGAATTGATGCGCTTTCCCAGTGGTGTTGCTTTCTATCCAGTAGGAGTTGATTATATTGCTCATTTTTAGATATGAAAGAGTTTAGAGCTTTTTAAATGTTTTTTAAATTCACACTCTCAGGAATAAGACATGTTTTTTGGCAGATATACTGTAAGAAATGCAGCAATCCATCTCAAAGGAAAATCGGATAGGTTGCGTAATGAACTTTTAAATATCTCATGCACTCAGCAGGAGTGTTCAGTCCTAGATATCTTTTTTATGTTTGGAATATTCAACTTCAGTGCAGGTGAATGTCATTTCAGCAAATAAAATGCATCAATGACTCAAAGTTCCTTCAACACATGATAATAATTCAACACAGTAGATGATATCTGTTATGTAACAACACTGTAAAAAAATATTGATGGTTTAACTTAAAAAAAGTAAGTAACCTGGTTGCCTTAAAATTTTAAGTTCATTGAACTGGAAAAAGTGAGTTAATACAATGAAGGAGATTAATTTAACCATCAGAAACTCAAAATTATATGTTATCTGAACTAAATAAATTATTTAAGTTGATTTGACAAAAGAAAAAATGTTATGATTACTACACTGTAAAAAAAATATTGTTGGTTTAACTTAAAAAAGTAAGTAACGTGGGATGCCTTAAAATTTTAAGTTGATTGAACTGGAAAAAGTGAGTTAATACAATGAAGGAGATTAATTTAATCAATAGAAACTCAAAAAAATAAGTTAACTCAACTAAATAAATTATTATAAAGTTGATTTGACAAAAGAAAATATGTTGCGATAACAAATCCTGAAAATATTTTTTACAGTGAAGGGTTCTAGTGCTTTGTCTATATCCTCAGCAATTTGGTGATATTTTTGTTTTTTTATTTTAGATTTATTCTAGTTTTATTACTACTTTGAATTAGCTTTTATGTTAATTTTAGTTAGTTATTTTGTAATATATTTAATCTATTTTTAAATATTGATTAGTTTGGGTCTGTATAACAATACTTTTATTTTTATTTTTGTTTTGAAAATGTAAAAATGCAGAAAGTTTTCCATGAGGGTTGTGCTTATAGGGTTAGGGGATAGAATATACAGTTTGTACTATGCACGAATACTAAATTTTCCCGCCGATAATTTAGAATGATATCTGCCGATACCGATAGTGTGATTGAAAAAAATCTTTCCAAATTAAAGCTGGAAACTATACAGGGAACCCTCTTGGTACATTACTATAATATTAGAGGTTAAAATTAACAACAGAGCCCAAACTATTTCATTCTACTGCTATTTTATTTTATATAGGCTAATAATTACACTCAAAAAAAAAAATGTTTGTATACAACTGGACATATAGACTTCATGACACATTTAAAACATAAATATATAATTAAGAGTAAATAAGCCCCTCTCTAGTGTTTTTATATCTAACAAAAGGAACTGTATTGTTGTCAAGCTGTTTTATTGAGAACTTTCCGTGGTCGAAACATTGATTGAGCGACTACATGATACATTTCAGTAACTACTGTACTCTATCTTTCTCTGATGTGCATTCTTGTTTATTTTATGCTATAAAAACAAGAGATTGATCGATATAAATTTTTATAACTGGTACAAACGCCAATTATTTGCATGTTTATGTGCCCGATAACCAATATACACACTGGTCATAAACCAGCTTGAACACAATGGGGATAGCAGATGTTGAGGAATAACAAACTGGTAAGCAGTGCGGCGATCGCAAATTATTATCAGTGGAGTCTTTGATTATGATAACTGGTTTTGTCTTACAGATGATCCAAACACACAAGAGGGAGCAGATGAGAAGAGAAGATGGTGCTATGTAGTGCTTGTGATGAGGGCTGATGAGTGACAGCTGTGCCAGGGAGGATCATGGGAAATGCAATCTTTGACATTATGCACATTGTATATCGCCAAAAATGTCATAATATTACATTAGCTGTTCAGCTGTTTTAGCCGAGTTATTTGGACTTGTTTAATGACTTTTTTGGACTATATTTCCTTGTCTGCTGTATTTGACGTTGACACAGCTCACAGAAGGATCACCAATGAAGGATTTGAACTGTAAATGTAGATTTTCCCTGTGTTCAAAGGCAAGCTATCTTAACAAAAAATCTAATTTACCTGAAAATCTAATTTAGACCTACATGTTTGCTCTGTTGTACTTATTTGTGCTATTGCTTGCAATTTGATTATTTCCTCTTATTTTATTCCTGACTGTCTTTTACAATATTTAAAATGTATGTTAGGCTAGTTTTTGGTGTCATGATAACCTTATTTATTAAGGTTACATGGATCAAAAACAACTAAAACGATGATTAGGCCTATTATATTTAATTTATTTATTACTTTTTTGTGTTGGGGCCAGTGAAAATTTGAGATGGTCCTCACTGCAGAAAACGAAATCCAGGGGGAGGAGTTGGATCCAGATCCAACTCCTCGCACCTTGCATATACCTCAACCCTGATCAGCCCCTGATCCCTAACCTCACCCCTAATCCAACCCATCTCCGCCCCCAATCCCTAACCCCACCCCTAATCTTAACCATCTCTACCCCCTTATTCCTAACCCCACCCCTAATCCTACCCATCTCCACCCCCTGATCGCTAACCCCACCCCTAATCCTACCCATCTCCACCCCCTGATCGCTAACCCCACCCCTAATCCTACCCATCTCCGCCCCCTGATCCCTAATCCCACCCCTAATCCTACCCATCTCCACCCCCTGATCCCTAACCCCACCCCTAATCTTAACCATCTCTACCCCCTTATTCCTAACCCCACCCCTAATCCTACCCATCTCCACCCCCTGATTGCTAACCCCACCCCTAATCCTACCCATCTCCGCCCCCTGATCCCTAATCCCACCCATAATCCTACCCATCTCCACCCCCTGATCCCTAACCCCACCCCTAATCTTAACCATCTCTACCCCCTTATTCCTAACCCCACCCCTAATCCTACCCATCTCCACCCCCTGATCCCTTATCCCACCCCTAATCCTACCCATCTCCACCCCCTGATTGCTAACCCCACCCCTAATCCTACCCATCTCCGCCCCCTGATCCCTAATCCCACCCCTAATCCTACCCATCTCCACCCCCTGATCCCTAACCCCACCCCTAATCCTACCCATCTCCGCCCCCTGATCCCTAACCCCACCCCTAATCCTACCCATCTCCGCCCCCTGATCCCTAATCCCACCCCTAATCCTACCCATCTCCGCCCCCTGATCCCTAATCCCACCCCTAATCCTACCCATCTCCACCCCCTGATTGCTAACCCCACCCCTAATCCTACCCATCTCCACCCCCTGATCCCTTATCCCACCCCTAATCCTACCCATCTCCACCCCCTGATCCCTTATCCCTCTCCTAATCCTACCCATCTCCGACCCCCTGATCCCTAACTCCACCCCTAATCCTACCCATCTCCGCCCACTAATCCCTAACCCCACCCCTAATCTTAACCATCTCTACCCCCTTATTCCTAACCCCACCCCTAATCCTACCCATCTCCGCCCCCTGATCCCTTATCCCACCCCTAATCCTACCCATCTCCACCCCCTGATCCCTTATCCCACCCTTAATCCTACCCATCTCCACCCCCTGATCCCTAACCCCACCCCTAATCCTACCCATCTCCACCCCCTGATCCCTAACCCCACCCCTAATCCTACCCATCTCCACCCCTTAGATCTGGATCCAACTCCGCCCCCTGGATCTTGTGTACTGCAATGAGGTGCTACTGGAAAATTTTGGCAAGGCAAGTAAAATGTAACCACTTGTCCGACTGGGCAGGTAGAAAAAATCCTTAGCGTCAAGCCCTGTTTAAGTATGTGAGTTGAAAATTTGTATAGCATGGTTGAACTGTGAAAATGAGTTTTATTTGCATCTACGGTTGCATATTCAAAATGACAGTGGAGAAAACAGCCTTCGTCCAAGACCCTTCACTTGTCAGCTCATGCAGGAGAATATAACAGACTGACATGTACGGGAACGCCGGGGGATTTGTTGCAGATTATAAACCTTGGCCCACTGCTGGATGTGGCCTGGAAAGGAGCTATGGGACGCGTGGGCCGTGTAAAGGAACTCATTGAGGATTCGGCGTGAAAGAGGCGCTTCTTGCTCCAGATGGACAAGCACTGAGGAAGCAATCAACTGGCAGGGACTCAGAGATGAATTCATTTGCCAATAATTATATTTCAATCACCGCAGCTCGGGACGCTCTGCTAGGATGCTGAGGGCTTGCTGAACGTGTCATATTAATGTGTGTTTGAACTTCGCAGGGAACAAACTCTTTGAAACAGTTGCAGAGTCATGCTTGTCATTACTAGTCAACAATGGAGGACGAATATCCTGGTCTCTCTTCTTTTTTTACATATAATGAAATTCATATGGGAATTGAGGTTGTCAAGGTCCAAAAATGACATAAAAGCACCATGAAAGGGCCATGAATACAGGTTTCAATCAACATGAGAGAGTAAAAGATGACAGAATTTTAAATTTTGGGTAAACCGTTTCTTTAGATGTAAAAATCTATTGAATATGCTTGTCATACTCTGATGGCTCGGTCTATCCTCATCACAAAGGCAACACGCTGATCATTGTTTTCGGTTTGGACTGCATTCATTTACAAGCTCCACGAGTCCTCTCTCTCTCCGTCTCTTTCTCTCTCTTCCAAGGGCAGATATCCAAAGACTTTCTGATTACAAAATCACTGATCATTTTGCCATTTCCCCGCATTTGATTCATTCGAGACCGGCTTCCACTCCATAAAGCCACCCTGTTAGTCTGGTCACGTCAAAACTTTTACAACAAGCAACTTTCATGTTCACTTCTCAACAAACACAGACATTTTTCTGTGTGCCTGCATACAAATATGAAATAAACACTGAATACAAATGCACTGAGCATTGTTTAGCAACTTAATAATTGCTGAGCAAAGTTTACTTTTTATGATTTAGAAAAACATATAACTGCTGTAAAAATGTGTCGTTCATTATTAGCTCATTATTTAACCTTATTGTAGTGTTACCAAAGCTATTAGATGCATTCGATTAGAGTAAAAATATTGATTTGAATCTACATTCACTAAATTGGTCAGCATCTTGAATTTTAACGTTAGTTCACCCAAAAATGAAAATTCTTTCATTAATTAATTACTCACCCTCACGACGTACCCGTAAGATAATCGTTCATCATCAGAACACAAATGAAGATCTTTTTGATAAAATCTGAGAGCTTTCTCTGAGAGCTAACTCCAGTGGTTTAACCTCGATTTTATGAAGTGTTTTGTTTGTGCAAAAAAACACAATTTACCACTTTATTTTCAAAATAATAATCTCCAACATGAGTTTGTGACTCTTGAGTGCATTGGATATTTATATTTTTGTAAATAAAACTATTTAAAGGGTGATGCGAGTGCTTTGTTTTCACCAAAAAAGTCACATGAATACTTAGAAACTGTCTTTATCGTTATTGCTATTGTTATCACCCTTGGTGTGTTGTGTTTTGTATTTTCATTTCTCCCGAGAGAGCTGATAATAAGTTGATGTAAAAGTCTCCTATATATAAATCAGTTTAATACTTAAATACTATTATAATAGTATAATTTTTTTGAATTGGCTTTTAGTTTTATCATTTCATAATTAATTATAATTTTTGGTGCATTCATCTTTATATATATATATATATATATATATATATATATATATATATATTCTATTTCTATTTAGCTTTATTTTGTAAGTTTTAGTGTTAGTAATTTTATTCCTAACACATTTTCTATATCAATTAGTTACCAAAGCAACATTTATAATAATTAAATTATGAATCTAATTATTGCATTATAGTTTATTTGAGCCTCATGTCATTTAATGAAAATTATGTTTAATAGTCGCTGAGAAATATAGAAATTGTGTGTCCAAGTCATGTGTCCTGGCACCAGGCTTGGTTAAAGTATTAGTTGGTAATAACAACATTGCTATAAATGAGCAACCTATACCAGCAGAGGCTATCGGGACAGTGTTAACCAGCCAAACCGTCACCACGTGTGCCTAAACCGACTGTAGGGACGTTTTCCTCTCACCTGTGCTGATTGCATCCTCCCGCGTGCCTCCTGATGCTGTGGTCCAGCTTCTGTAAGAAAGGAAACAAATGCATTTTTGAGCACATCCCCAGTGTGTGATCAATCAAAGTTCCTCTTTGTATCAGTCATCCATTGCTATTAGAAATGAGCTAAACTGATTAGAGTGGAAGCACAGGGAACTTTTATCATCTGTCTCGCTCTCCGTTCTCTCGCATCTGCAGCGCTCTGAGACAAAGCACTATTGGGTGTGAGGGATAAAACATTAATCTTCTTTTAGTAAGTGTGGTAACTGCTTTATTCCTGTTAGCTGGCCAGCAGCTGCTTCTTCCAAATGTTTTCTGCTCACTTATGGTCTTATACTGTGGGGCACGATGGGTTAGAAGTTTCATTTTCACAAATTAGTGCATTACAGATGTATGCTGAGTGTGTTTTAGTTACTCGATAAAGATTTAGAACATGTTTTCCAAATCTAGTAGTGTAGAAATAGTCTAAACCAAATAAATAACCTTAAAGAAAACATGAAAACTGATAATTCTGTCATAATTTGTTCACACATATGTCATTCCAAACAGTTGTTAAAATATTGTGTAAAGTTAAAACCCTAAATTGACTGTAAATTAAAATTAAGAATCAATGTAAGACCTTTTATACAATTTTAAGCGTGACTTCTCCAATAATTTGTTCCATTCACTTCCACTGTAAAGTTGTTGAGATGAAAATATTTTTTTGTGGTAGCAAAAAACTTGTAAACTTGTAAATTACACACTCAAAACTGCATCAGATTCTCAGGATACTGACAAATTTGTCCCAAACATTTCTGTATATCTGGTGTTTATGTCCCTCATGTGAACGGCTACATCACCTAGAAATGGACAGATATTTCATGATCGATGGATGCCATTAAGGCCCCCTTTTACTTGCCATTAATTTTTAATGAACATCTGGAAATTCTTTAGCTGCACCTTGCATAATGTACCACACTGCAATAAATAATTATCTTACTCGGTAGAGCTGTTTTACTCTGTTCTGAAATTAAATGTATACTTTGTTCTGTCCAGTGGAAAGCAGCATTACTTCTTTCCATAAACACGCAATCCCGCAGTCAGTTGTTGTCCAATAGATGACCACTGTGAGAGAGACGTTTGACTGGTTTGTAATCCCAATATCCCTGAGCATCTGATGGTCGGCTGTAACATCTGCCATCTCATTTGGCATTCTAATTCAAATCCCATGTGGCCGAATAGGGAGAGAGCGCACTAATTGACAGAAATTGTAGCATACTTTTTCCAGAGTTGTTTTCAGAAATATTTACGGTCACATCTCTCAGAGGTCATCGTGTTCGGGACACTTACATATAAAGTGTTATATTCATAGAGTTATATTTAGCTATATTCTCCAGGAGTAAAAAGACTTTTTTTTTTTTCCAGAGGGAACGATAACATACAAACCTCTGAAGACAGACCAACTGTGAGCTGCAGGGTTGTTAATTGATAATATTTGCTTCTGATGAAGTCGTCATCCTGCATTTTAATTATTTATTTTTTAACTAATCATGTTTAACAGTGTAATTCATGATGAAAACTACATTACCCATGATGCTGTATAGAAAATTCCACCAATCAGAGAGTCGCGACAATCAAAATGCGCAGAAGTGCTCTTTGGCTCCGCCCACTCCCATGAAACGCTGCGAATTACGTAATCGAGGCGCCCCCGTACACTCTCACTGCTTGTTGTGTTGATGCGGGAGCAGACTTTGCGTGGACGTGCATTGGAGATAGTGGTAAATTGTGGGTTTTTGAGCAAACATAGCACTCACGTCGCTTCATAAGATTGAGGTTAAATCACTGTGGTCGCGTGGATTACTTTAATGATGTCTTAAAGGGGTGATGAACTGAGAAATCAAATTTTCCTTGAGCTTTTGATCTAAGAGGACATCATATTATAAAAATATCCAACGCTATCTCACGACCAATTCGTACGAATTCATACGAGTGATTAAAAAGTTCGTACTAATTTATACGACCTCATTCCTACGATTTGTCTAAACCCATGTGATGGATAGGTTTAGGGGCGGGATCAGGGGTAGGTCATTCGTACGAATTCATACGAATTGGCCAATTCGTAAAGTATGTACGATTTAGCAAAAATCATACTAATTCGCATGAGTGAGGTCGTACAAATTGTTACGAATTAGCCACCTCGTAAAATTCGTACAAATGGTGCGTTCACGTGCTATGGAAAATATGATATTTTCCAATTGTGAACTGGTATTTACCAGTGTGTTGCGTTCAAGTGCTTTTGTTGTCGTAATGTGGTAAAAAGATGGAGATTCAGACCTGTTATTTAGCTAAAACTATTTTAGATTGCTTAAGTCATCTGCAACAGCAAGAAAATGATTTATCAAAACTCAAACGGTAATTAATATGCTGTATATTTTCTAGATCATGAATAGTCTATATTTTTACCATTCGCGACTCTCGCGTTGCTCTCTGTTCTGGGTCGAACATGTATGGGCGAATCATTCCGGTTGCTATTTTACAACATTGGAAGTTTTCAAAACACCGACGACGAGTACGTTGAAACTCATTATAATATGCAAAACTGGTATGCACTCACAGCAGTGGGCGTTTACTTCCAAGTCTTCAGTGCGAGACGCCCATAAAAACCCAGCGTTTTTGAGCTAGGCTCAAAACTAGGTAGAAAATATCCCATTACTTATTCATTCTGAAGTTTTTGAATGTAAAAACCAAGAGAACGTAATAAGTTGACCTCAGACAACAATATAATAAAATTTAAAAAGCCAGTTCATGACCCACCTTTCTTGGGTTTGAAAATGGTAGTTGCGTAGCTGTCAATGGAGGGGTAGAAAGCTCTCAGATTTCATTAAAAAGATCTTATTTTGTATTCTGAAGAGGAACGAAAGTCTTGCAGGTTTGGAACGACATGAGGCTGAGTAATTAATGACAGATTTTTCATTTTTTGGGGGGAACTAACCCTATCAAGTAGGGGTGCAACGGATCAAAAAACTCACGGATCGGATCGTTTCTCGGATCAGAGTCACGGATCGGATCATTTTTCGGATCAGCAAAAAAATAAATAAATAAATAAAAGACAAGACAAATAAATATAGGTTTTGTCTTTTTGATTATTAACACTTTTAAATTGTGAGTGGTGAGAGCTATGTGACGATAACGGTTATCGTCACATAGCTCCGTTCCCCTAGAAGTCCACCCGTCTGTCGTGAGAGCAACAGATGCTCGGGATAGTTTATCCACAACAGTTCATGTCGTAACGTGGCTCAAGTACGTTCAGCATGTGTTTAAAGCCCTTGTTTTGCACAACCGAATATGGCCTCATGTCTGCAGCTATAAACACACCGATAGCATTTGTGATGGCTTTAGCCCGGTCTGATAATGCAACTAGGGGCTGCTTAAATGCCGCGGTGGTACGTCTTGGTTTTATCTACTAACCTCTTTCCTTCATGTTATATTTGATGGGAAATCCAAAATGGTCCTATACAGGTGATTTAAACGACGCGGGGCGTTCAAGCTTCTCCGTTCCTCCGCTCACTATGACGAAGCTGTGTGTTGACTGAACAACATGCGCACATTTTTTTTTTTCATAATCAATCCGCGGATCACGTGTGTGCCGAACCGAAGACATTGATCCGAACGAATCACGGATCATTGATGATCCGTTGCACCACTACTATCAAGAATTCCCTTTTTCTCTTCCATGGTTGAAAGTTTGGAAAGACAGGGTTAAATAATGTCAGAAGTTTCATTTTTAAACAAACTGTTCCTGTAATGCCTAATTTATTGAATCATTTCCATGAAATGGTGCAGTACAATTTAGTGCATCTATTTGAAACTCTCCTCCCTCGACTTCTGCATGGCCGACAGACTTTAATGGAAAAACAAATGACTTGCACGAAGAGAAAAGTCTGCATCTCCCTAAAAGTCTGCACCGGTAATACATTTCCAACTCGATTAGAAGTAAAAGCTTGGAAGTTTTTCTTCATTTCTGTTGATTTAGTTGATTCGGGAGTGAAATAGAAAGCCATTTCTTTTTGCAATAGAAAAGTGCATTTCAAAGAGTCTGCCCTGTCTTTTAGTAATACCTGATTATTGGGGATTAAACTGAAACGAATGTCAGTCTGAGGAAGCCATGGCATATGCTTCAAGTGCTCATCTTATGTACCGCTATAAAAAGATCTTTATATTACAGTATTAGATTTGGCGGCTGTTGTTCAAAGAATGCAACGTACAGGTTGCTTTTGTTTGAATTAAGATGTCCCAGGGCTTTAAAAGCATGCTGTGCCACTTAGAAACAGAGCCAGCGGGAGTAAAGCAAACATATGAATGGGCACTCAGGTTCGACCCGGCCTCTGTTTGCTAGTCTCCATGTGTCGCACCTCTTTCAGACCTGGCTGACAATTGTTGTGGGTGGTAATGTCAGGTTCTGAGAGCTGTTGTCAACATCGGCAAAGTGTATCACAAAAAGGCAACCTCGATCTCACACAGGTCTCCTATTGAGTGTGTTTAAGAGAAGGTAGTCAGAGCCAAACTTCATTTCTCATTTAACAGTGGAAGCCTTTTGCTAAACGCAGCTTGAACTAAATATTCCAGGCTTAATTCCCTCCAGTAAAACATGTTCATAATTCATTTCGGAGATGCGATTGCTTTGTTTTCTTTCAAAGAGCCGCTCAACGTTTTTAGTGATCATTCATTTTCAGTGCATAATACCTGTTCTGGGTCATTAGGGAACTTAGGGAAATTATTTGGAAACCATTTCAGGGCCTGCATACATCAGGAGTTTGTACATTAGCATCGCAAAGTCATTCGCTGCCAGTGTCTACAAGACTTCATTACAGTGACTGCTAAATTGTTTATGAAGCAGAACACATTGAGCATAGTATGCATTCATACACGATATACGTCAACAAACGATACATATTCATAATCAAGACTGTGTATGCATCAACTAAACTAGGCATTTTTTGAGAGCTGCACTTCATTATAACATTTAAAGACCCCATTATATCTAAATTACAGTTTTTTTAAGGCTATTAGTTCAATGTTTTATTCCTATTTTAGTGTGCACATAACATTGGTGTTAAATTATATTTAGATATTTAGAGGTCTTTCTGTATTATTCTGGGGAATTTGTAATTTCTATACTATTGTACATGACAAAAATCATACTGTTAATTAAAATATTTCTCCAGAGCGGAGATAATCATTAGTTAATATCATTAACTAATGATATCAATTTCAGTGTAAATGTAACTGGACACAATTATGGCCATGCGCTATTATGAAAATGTGTTTCATCTTTGAAAACAGTCATTTATCATCATGACAAAGTTTTACATAAAGACATGAAATGGAATAAATGAATCATGACTGACAATCCAGGACAACTTCCATATCGGCTAGAGCAATATAAAAATACACTTTTAATTAAGCAACTGCCTTTAAGATAAGTAAAAGCACTCAAATGAAATATGCTTCATCTTTGAATGCCTTCATGTAAAAGTTTTACATGAAGACATGAATCCCTGCAGCACTATTTAAAATTTTAATTGTGTACGATGTGCAATTTCAGTATGTAACTCTGTATGTAGACACTGAGGCCCCGTCCACACTAATGCGTTTTCGTTTAAAAACGGAGAATTAAAACGAATAGGATCAGTCCACACCGCCGTTTTATCTGCGTATCTCCGTCCACATTAAAACGACTGAAAACGCGGATCACGTGACCATTCACCAACACTGGTAACGCGAGTGCCGGTGTAAACAGTGGCTGGCGAATCATGGAAGGACACGTCATGACTAGAGGTAGACCGATTAATCGGACGATTTTTGGCTTTTTTTAACATAATCGGCATCGGCCAATATCCAAGTATATCAAGCCGATTATTAGGCAGGCGCATCTGTGGGCAGCCTAGTGTTGTCGTGGATAATGTGTTTGACGCACGTTGCCGCTAGAGTCATTTTCCAGCCGAGTGAGCAGCAGACCTAAATATTACTATCGTTCATTGAATGCGTTCAGGCACAACACTGACCGTTAGTTAGTAGCTGGATTAAACATGGTTAAAATGCTGGCTTAACAGTGTAAAGTGTGACTGTATTTTACTGTAGACTAAAAGGTCCAACAGCGGGATGCCGTTGTCTGAAGAACAACAGACGGTGCGTTGTGGTGCATTTAAAGTTTTTGTAAAATATCATTTTCCCATCTGGTGTTTTTTTGTTTTGTTTTTTTGTCGTTCAACAGCAATTTACTAGTGAAATACGTTATTGTTAGAAGTTAAATTAAATAAAATATAATAAATCTTATATATAAAAAATTAAATCAAGTTTTTTTTTCTCCTTTTTTGTGATAATTAGGTTATGTCCATTTGTCTTTGTCCGTCAACAAACAAAACAAACCAAAAATACATGTTTCACGACTTTTTTTTTAGAGGATAAAATGTTTTTGTTGAGAAAGTTTGTCTATGTTAAGTAATTATCATTTCTTTTACATTTTACCTTATAAATAGAGGTTAAAAACCAAGCAAATATCGGCCAAAATAAATCAGCAGCATTAATCGGCCATCGGCCAACCCCGGATTTCAAAAGATCGGTATCGGCATCGGCGTGAAAAAAAGCCATATCGGTCAACCTCTAGTCATGACTGATGACAACTAATCATAGAGCCGAGCGTGAGCCTCTGCGTCATCGTTTCTAAACTCCTCCGTTTTGTTCCGGCTTCACTAAAACGCCCTCCGGAGATTCAAAACGCAAAACGGAGCTGCAGCGTTTCTAAACTTCTCCGTTTTTGTCTGGACGGGAGATGCAAACGTAGCAAAAGGTCTCCGTTTTTAAACGAAAATGCAGTAGAGTGGGCGGGGCCTGAGTAAAATCATAACTATGTTGCTTTACAAAGTTTTTGCATCAAAAGGTTGTAGTGTTTACTTTTAACAAGTACAGTTAAATGTGGAGTCTCTTTTTACTTTCACTTAAGTAGTACTTGGACTTTTAATTAAGTAAAACTATAATTATGTGTAATTTCTTAGTACTTGATAAATCGCTACCTTTGCATCTATTCAGACAAGTACAATTACCGTATGGGCTAAACAGATGTCGAATGCCTGTCAGGGTGGGCGTAAGTGCCGTCCAGGTGAGTGTCCACTTAAGCGTGTGCCCCAGAGGTGTGTGACTTTCAATATCTCCAGAAATAGCGGAAAACATCAGGTTTGTTGTGTTTTAGCGGAGAGGATCCACTCACAAACTTCTGTGAGCATCTGTGAACTCTGATCCTCAGAGTGCACTTTCACTTTCCACTATCATTTATTAATACGCCGTCACCTGAGGTCTCTGTTCATGAAAATACGACACCACAGTAGCGTCCCCAGCCGACGCTTGCACTTTAACAACAGTGTCCTCTTAATGAAAACCAAGGAGATGGTGACACACACATGCTCTCCATCAGAGAGATTGCTGAAATAGTGACAGCTCTGGTCCTTGTGTGTCATTTCAGTGACTCGGTAAACCTCCGAATATCCATGCGTGGTGTTGTTGAGCAGACATAGGTGGGTGGCTTTGTTTCTTAAGTATGATAGATGGAGTTTGGTGTGGAGCGGCCTGACTGTCCGCATTGTGTCCCTATTCTCCCGGAGGGGAAGAGGACGCCGTCGAATAGCAATACAGCACTTCCAGCAAGCTTTTGTTTCCCCTCAATCTACAGCGACTGAATTGTTTAACGCTTTTATTGGCTTTCCTAGTTCCTCTGAGTCGAGCGCTTATTGAAGACGAACGGGCTCAGAAAAGCAGCGTTGGCTTTACTCAGCATTACTCAACTAAATTAGCCACGTTTTATAGCTCCACATTATTCCCAGTAAAGCTTTTCCACAACTATCTACTGCAGAAATGGACAGCATGGCTAGTCTCGCAAGGTTATGTAGGATTTATATTATAAATACATAATCATTATAATATAAATTCTAATAGATTATAAATTCAACAGGTCTTTGAGGGTCAGAATTCTAGCTGATAGACAGGTGTTCAAATACTTATTTGCAGCTGTATCTCACAGTAGAATTGCACCTACAATGACAATTTCAGACCCCTCCATGATTTCCAAGTGGGAGAACTTGCAAAAAAGCAGGGTGTTCAAAAACTTATTTTGTATGTAACGCCGGTGTGGAGATGGGTTTGTTGAGGATCAGAGTGTCTAGTTGACAATCTCTGCTGACACTTCGGGGATACGTTGTGGTTACTGAGGTTGTCAGTCAATAACATGTTTTGAGCAGAATGATGACAGAATTATAATTTTTGCCTGAATCGTCCCTTTAAGTCCCAAAATATACAGTGATTCTTTGTTAAAAAACTTTGTTAAAATCAAATTTTACGACTTTATATTTTAAAAAGTGATGCGTTAATTCAGACTGGACAGCAAAGGATGTTTTTTTCACGCTGAAGCGCCGAGCGCCCAGCGTTTTTACTGGTCGCTGGGAGTTGAAAAATGTTCAACTTTGGATAAAACGCAGCGCTCATCACTGTCACTTTTTACCCAGCCGTCCAATCACAGTGGAGGAGGGGCGGGACTAATACCACGCCGACCAACTGTCACAACATTCAAACTGCTGCGGATATTCTGTATCATAGCAACGAAACGTCTCAACGGAAAAAACGCTCTCAAGCGCCCAAACCACGGCGTCTTCAGCAGAGCGTCTAGCGTTTTCAGCTAGCTAAAAAGTAAACGCTTTGGTGGACACACGGCCTTAGAAGCATAGTTTCTAGATAGCATGACATGTGGACTTAATAAATCCTTATTTTGAGAAAAATTTACAACTTTGACAAACTGTGTCATTTATTTAGAATACATACAAATGTCATTTACGTATTTCAGTTAAGAAATTTAAAGCAAAAAGGTTTTTGAAGACTGTGCATGTGCGAACGTGCTCTATTATGTAAGAACCAGCCTATGATTGAATCTGAAAATAAAGTGAGATAACTGAGAAAAACATTCCTCAAATGCCATGTCTGTAATTTAAATCAAAACATCTAGCATTAACTCGATCTCAGACAGTTTTATTAAAATAGGTTATTACCCCACCATGTGCGGGACGTCAAAAACCAACGTGGTTGAACGACCACTTTGCGACAATATGGTTTCGGGAAACAGTCGTGGCTAGCTAGTTGATTTCTTCAACGATGATACTATGGTAGTGAAGCAGCGAGTTACGTCGTTGTACGGGAAACACCCCTCCACAGTTCATTTCCAACCCTAATCAAACACACCTGCCTTTCATTTTCAAGTGATCCTAAAGACCTTTATTGGTTGCTGCAAGTGTGTTTGATTAGAGTTGGGGATGAACTGTGCAGGAGAGTCCATCGGCAGGAGCAGGATTGGGATCCCAATGAGCTAAAGAGGTTTTTTTTCCCCAAATGAAACGAGAACAAGACATGATCCAATTTATCGGCCGACGTTTATGTCAGCTATTAAAGGCAGTTGCTGAATTATTTATAATAACTTGCTTTTTTGTTCACAATTGCATCAGAAGAGGAGGTTTTAAAGTTTAATTATAATGCATTTTCTTGATCAAATCATTCTCTAGCTTGAGAATCAAACCCATTTTCAAAGATTACAACATTTTATATAAATATCAAATTAGTTTTCATAAGCATATTGAATATTACAAGAAAAAGCCTTCAACCAATTGGACAGGGGTGAAAAAGACAAGTGAGATATCTTTAATCCCTCTAATGCTTCCCTTAGATGACAAGAAGTTTACTCGGAGGTCAAACTGAGACTTTTGCTCATGACTTTTAATCACTGCCTTTGTTCCCAGCAAAGGAAACCCTCACCAAAACTTGATTTGATCATGATCTGATTGAAGGTTACCGGGATAAAGAGGGTCACCAGTGTGAAATTCCAAATTCATTGACATGCTTTAAGTTATTCTACCAAAAAAACATCAAGAGTGCCTTGACCCTCGTCTTCGTCGGCAATTCATGAGGGGTGTTATTGATTTAAGCAGGTGTAAGGAGCGGTCTCACCTCAGAGGAAATTCAATCTTGCCTGACATCCACAGGTTTATTGTTCAAGACGCTGTCACAACAGCCTGTGCTGCTTACATATCAAAAACAAATGCCATAATTCAACATTTCACAGGCTCATTCGCCAACAAATAATAGTATACCACTGCATGTTTGGTTGCCATAACGGCCTCAGAAAATACATTTCTGAATGCCATTGCATTATATAATAAAATATCTAATTGAATCTATTCAGTTTTAAAAACAATACATGTACTGTTCGTGTTTTATACTGCGACACTTTCTGATTGTCAAATGTTAGTGGAACATGTATTGTATGTCCATACCCATCCTTGACTGACTCCGTTTTAACATTAAAGGGAGAACAGTTTCTGTCTTTATTTTTAGACTTTATTTGTCTATATTTTAGTGTGTCTGCATGAGGAAATCGCAGCTTTTATACAGTAATAGCTGTTTTCCATTTGTGTGTAAAATAATGTCTGTTGTTAACATTATGTGAAGAGACTTTAAATTAACCTATAAGTTGCTAACAATTTGCTTCAAGACCATCAAGAGTATCATAAAAAATGAACCTAATGACTCATGCACTAATGTTTTATAATGACGTAGACCTAAAGAGTCTTATTCACTGAAAATCTTGACATCCGCGTTCTCTCTCCTTGACGCATTTTATCATTCATAAGTTCATGACGAGTTTGTAACACAAGAAGCAATGTTCAATTTATGACCAAATTGTTCTTTTGAGTTCAATCTTTTTAATGAATCATTGGTTCACAAAACCAGTCTGAATGATTCATTCGGATGCAATGTTCCAGTCACAGAACGGCAACTTAAATTTCCATCTGGTCATGAAGTTTTCATAATAACAACAATAAGGAAAGACATATATGCATTATCACAGCTAACAGGGAAGCTTCTGGTAATGTTCTCTGAAAGTTATTAGCAAAGCATTCTTAGAAGAACCTATTTTTGTCAGGCTCATGGCTGCTTTTATGACACTTCTTTATGCTTCTTAAGCTCCAGACTTGTAAGTACATATAAAAAGTGTGACATGTAGTCTACAAACATTTATTTCATACAGGTTTGGAAACAACATGAGGATGAGTAAATGATTAAATATTCACTTTTAGGTGATCTATCTCTATAAAACGTTCCTCTCTACCAGTTACCAGTTACCAGTAAACACATGGATCTTCCCTTCACTTCTTTCTTGACACTTGAATAAACCCTTCTAAAAATACTGATTCACACAATAGAAAAACTTTGAATGCTTTTCCCCCCTCTGGGTCTTTCTTTTCTTTCTTTCCTGGAGAGCTAATTATTTTTTGGGTAGTTAATGAGTTTTGCACCAACTGAAATCTTGGGAGAAAATTAAAAGCATCTGTCACGGTTCATGAATCAGCTGTCTCAGGCTGATGTGTCTGTGTGAGTGTAATCGTGTGGGTGTGGTTACTCGTTGTGTTGATTAGTGTCACCAGCTGCCATTCATTTCAGTCCCTATATATACCCAGCATTTTCTCCCTCTTGTTGTCAGATCGTTGTGGTTGTGTTTCGGTGTGTTCCTGTGCTCGTGCCTCGTCTGTGACTCTTCTGGATTTCGTCAGTACTTCGTGTTTCCTGGATTTCATCAGTTCCTCGTGTCTTCTGGATGTTCCACTTCCCTGGGTTTCACTCGAGCACGTCTTCACCTGTCTTCACCACCGGATCGCCATCTCGTCCCTGCTTCACCCACCACCTGAGTGTTGTCCCCGATCTGTGTCTTACATTTGTCATTTCTGACCAACCAATAAACTGAGTTTATTTGCATCTTGCATCCTCCCATCTATTCCTCACAGAACGATCTGACCAAACCATGGATGCAGCAAATTCATCACAGATCAATGACTTCATCGCTCACAGTATCGCAAGGATGGATCAACAGGAGGAGAATATCTCTGGCACAGGTCGTGCGGTGCAAGCACTCGTGAAGCAGGTGTCCGAGCTCACCCAACAGGTACAGCTTTTACGGACTCCCACTGCGCCCCCCACGCCGCCCGTCCTCCCACCACCAGCGCCTGCAGCAGCGGGGAGATCAGAGCCACGCCTACCCACACCTGAGGGATATTCCGGTGAGCCTGAGTTTTGCAGAGCATTTCTCACTAGATGTTCTATGCACTTTGCCTTACAGCCACACACCTTCCAGAGCGAAGAGGCGAAGGTGGCATTTGTGCTAACCCTGCTGTCAGGAAGAGCATCGCTTTGGGGGACGGCGGTGTGGGAGAACAAGGACGACTGCTGCGCCTCGTTCCAGGCACTCTCCGAGGAGATGAAGAGAGTGTTCGACCGTGCAGTGGCGGGTAAGGAGGCGGCCAGATTACTCGCCGAGCTGCGACAAGGAGAAGGCTCGGTGGCGGACTTTTCCATCCGGTTCCGCACCCTGGCCGCAGAGTGCCGTTGGAACGAGGCGGCGCAGTGGGATATGTTCCTGCATGGGTTGGCTGACCGCGTTCAAAGAGAGATCTATGCTATGGATTTACCTGAGACACTGAATGGACTGGTGGAACTTGCGCTGAGAGTGGACGCTCGACTGAATCGTGTAGCCAGACTGACGCGCCCCAGCCGCCCAGTGTTTGGCGCAGAGGACCACCAACCCGGTGGTGCGAGCGCGGTCAGCCCCACAAACGACCACGAACCCATGCAGGTGGGGAGAGCTCGGCTTTCCCGGGAGGAGAGGGAGAGGCGGAGATCCCAAGGACTCTGTCTCTACTGTGGCCGGGCGGGCCACTTCATCCACTCCTGCCCGGTAAAAGAGCAAGCCCGGTAGTAAGTATGAGGCTACTATCGGGTGGGATCTCCGCCGAGAAGACCTCATCAACATCAACCCTCCTCCCGGTAAGACTGAGATGGCGACAATCAACGCACTGCACCAGCGCACTTCTGGATTCGGGAGCGGAGGGTAATTTCATGGACTTCAGACTAGCACATAGACTTCAGATCCCCGTCACACCCCTCTCGCACCCGATTATCGTCAACGCACTCAATGGTCAAGAACTTCCCCGCATCACTCACGTTACTGAAGACATTACTCTCATCACTTCCGGAAATCACACTGAACTCATTTCATTTTTTCTCATGGACTCACCACTTGCACCAGTGGTTTTGGGTCACCCGTGGCTTTCCAGACACAACCCCCGGGTCGACTGGTGCACTAACACTGTTTCCACATGGAGTAACCACTGTCATGAGTCCTGTTTAGTGTCTGCCTGTCCATCTGTGTCTGGTTCTGTGTTTCAGAGTGAGGTAGCGGATTTATCTAACGTGCCCGCGGAGTACCACGACCTGAAGGAGGTGTTCAGTAAGTCTCGTGCTGCTTCTCTTCCTCCGCATCGTTCCTATGACTGTGCGATAGAGCTACTGCCAGGTAAATCTCCGCCTAAAGGCAAACTTTACTCTCTTTCTATTCCCGAGAGGGAGGCCATGGAGAAATATATTTCTGATTCTCTGGCCTCTGGGTTCATCCAGCCTTCCTCTTCTCCTGCGGGGGCGGGGTTCTTTTTCGTTGGGAAGAAGGATGGTTCTCTGCGACCTTGCATTGATTACCGAGGGCTGAACAACATCACGGTAAAGAATTCATACCCTTTGCCGTTGATGTCTTCAGCTTTCGAGAGGTTGCAGGGAGCATCTATTTTCACGAAACTGGACTTACGTAATGCATATCATTTGGTCCGCATCAGGAAGGGGGATGAATGGAAAACCGCTTTTAATACCCCTAGGGGGCACTTTGAATATTTGGTCATGCCTTTCGGTCTGTCCAACTCCCCAGCGGTTTTCCAGGCACTCGTTAATGACGTGTTGAGAGACATGGTAGACCAGTTCATATATGTTTACCTGGATGACATATTGATTTTTTCTTCGTCTCTCCAGGAACACGTGCAACACGTCAGACGAGTGCTCCAGAGACTGTTGGAGAATGGGCTTTTTGTCAAGGCGGAGAAATGTTCGTTTCATGCACAGTCTGTTCCCTTCCTAGGGTACATCATCTCTTCCGAGGGAGTGCGCGTGGATCCTGACAAGGTTAAGGCTGTGGTAGATTGGCCAAGTCCAGATTCCCGTAAGGCCCTACAGCGGTTTCTGGGGTTCGCCAATTTTTACCGACGTTTCATTCGTAACTTCAGCCAACTAGTCGCGCCTCTGACTGCCTTGACTTCCCCCCGAACGACGTTCAGGTGGTCAAACACTGCTGAGGCAGTGTTCACCAACCTCAAAAGTCGCTTTGTTTCGGCTCCCATTCTTGTCACCCCTGATCCCACACGTCAGTTCGTGGTGGAGGTCGATGCGTCAGAGGTGGGAGTAGGAGCAGTACTTTCACAGCGCGCTTCCTCAGACGACAAGTTGCATCCCTGCGCGTTTTTTTCTCATCGACTATCGCCTGCCGAACGTAATTATGACATTGGTAATAGAGAGTTGTTGGCAGTTAAGTTAGCGTTGGAGGAATGGCGTCATTGGTTAGAGGGTTCGGGGGTACCCTTTATCGTTTGGACCGACCATAAGAATCTTGAATACATCAGAACTGCTAAAAGACTCAACTCCAGGCAGGCTCGGTGGGCTCTTTTTTTCGGACGCTTTGATTTTGTTCTCTCGTACCGCCCCGGGTCCAAAAACATCAAACCCGACTCTTTATCTCGTATTTTTGATCCATCCGAACGCCCGGTGACTCCCGAGTGTATTTTACCTGAGAAGGTTGTCATCTCCACTCTGGTATGGGAGGTCGAATCGAAGGTCATGACAGCCTTAGATGGGGTAACGCCTCCGCCCGGTTGCCCACCGAGTCGATTGTTTGTTCCGGAGGGGTTACGGTCCGACGTTATTCGGTGGGGTCATTGCTCCAACGTGGCTTGTCATCCAGGAGTGACTCGCACCAGTTTTCTAGTTAAACAACGATTTTGGTGGCCACTGATGGCTCGCGACATTCACGATTTTGTGTTGGCTTGCTCAGTCTGTGCCACTAGTAAGACATCTAACCAACCCCCAGATGGGTTACTTCGACCACTGCCTGTCCCTTCGAGACCCTGGTCCCACATCGCTCTAGATTTTATCACCGCCCTCCCGCCCTCCAATGGCATGACGGTTGTTTTAACCGTAGTGGACCGGTTCTCGAAGGCGGCTCATTTCATCCCCTTGCCCAAATTACCTTCAGCCAAGGAGACAGCGGTTACTGTCATAGATCACGTTTTTCGGTTACATGGCCTCCCGATGGACGTGGTCTCTGACAGGGGTTCCCAATTCATATCCAAATTTTGGCAAGAATTTTGTAAGTTACTGGGGGCCACGGTCAGTCTGTCCTCGGGCTATCATCCCCAGAGTAATGGACAATCTGAGCGAGCCAATCAAGACCTCGAAAGAATGTTGCGATGTTTGGTTGCTAAGAATCCGTCGTCCTGGAGCCAACAACTTTCTATGGTGGAGTACGCCCACAATTCGTTACCAGTGTCATCCACGGGCCTCTCGCCATTTAAGTGTAGTTTAGGTTACCAGCCACCAATTTTTCCGAGTCTGGAATCCGAAGTCGCGGTCCCCTCCGCTCACGCATTCGTCCAGAGGTGCCACCGTACTTGGACTAGAGCCCGTGAGACTCTACTCCAAGCAGGGAGGCGCATGAAGGCCAAGGCCGATCGCCACCGGTCAAAGCCTCCCGTCTACGTCGTGGGTCAAAAAGTGTGGCTTTCTACCAAGAATATTCCTCTCCGCTCCGTGTCTAACAAGCTAGCTCCCAAATTTATTGGCCCGTTTCCTGTCACCAAGATTATTAGTCCGGTGACAGTCCGCCTCAAACTTCCTCCTGCGTACAGGAGAATTCATCCCGCCTTTCATGTCTCTAAAATTAAACCCGTGTTTCGTTCTCACATTAATCCGCCTGCCCCGGTTCCCCCCCCGCCGCGACTCGTAGATGGGGAACCAACATATTCGGTAAATCGTATTCTGGACTCGAGACGGAGGGGACGCGGATTTCAGTACCTGGTGGACTGGGAGGGCTACGGTCCGGAGGAGAGAAGTTGGGTACCTGCTAGAGACATCCTGGATCACTCCCTTATTGATGATTACAATCGACAGGTAAGGGAGTCTGAGAACGCCAGGAGGCGTTCTTAGGAGGAGGGGTACTGTCACGGTTCATGAATCAGCTGTCTCAGGCTGATGTGTCTGTGTGAGTGTAATCGTGTGGGTGTGGTTACTCGTTGTGTTGATTAGTGTCACCAGCTGCCATTCATTTCAGTCCCTATATATACCCAGCATTTTCTCCCTCTTGTTGTCAGATCGTTGTGGTTGTGTTTCGGTGTGTTCCTGTGCTCGTGCCTCGTCTGTGACTCTTCTGGATTTCGTCAGTACTTCGTGTTTCCTGGATTTCATCAGTTCCTCGTGTCTTCTGGATGTTCCACTTCCCTGGGTTTCACTCGAGCACGTCTTCACCTGTCTTCACCACCGGATCGCCATCTCGTCCCTGCTTCACCCACCACCTGAGTGTTGTCCCCGATCTGTGTCTTACATTTGTCATTTCTGACCAACCAATAAACTGAGTTTATTTGCATCTTGCATCCTCCCATCTATTCCTCACAGCATCCTGCTGTTTACCAAATGTTGACTGTCCTGAAATGCAAAGGCATCAAACTCTGATCTTCTAAGATGCACTCATTATTTTTCACTATATTTGTCCTGGAATAGAGAACTTTGTGTAAAGAATTATTCTTAGTTGAAGTAAATAATGCTGAATAGAAGTAAACTACTTCATGTTTAACATGTCTATCCCCATTGATAGATGTGGGGAAAACTCGGGGGGGAAATTGGGGGGGAAATGGGGGGGAAAACTCCCTTTTGTTTTCCGCAAAAGAAAGAACGTAAAGAAAGTTTGCAGGGATTTTCAATGCGAGAATTTTCATTTTATTTTGACGTGACCTATTCCTTCAAATCCACTTGATTCGAGTGTCAAGAACAGAATAAATGTGTGGAGATCCAGGCGTTGAGTGAACTGCATCAAGGTCATAATAACAGCATCGTACGACACTGTTACAATGAGAAACAAAAGATCATGCTTGTGTCGAGGGTTCACGTAAATCATAATCAGAGAGAGATATATGCGAAATATGGTTTATAAGGAGCTACGGCAGCAATGAGCTTTAAGACTCTCTGTAAATAACCTCAGCTCTCTTGCGGGCCATAGAAAGAAAAAGAAAAACAAGGTGCATTTGCAATGTTGAAATTGGTTGTCCTCATAAATATGTCATTGGATTTCTGAACATAAATATATTGGGGATACATTCAGAAAGCAGAAAGGGTTTGTGAAATGCCATCAGAGCTTAACAGCAATTGCTTGTATTTATTCCAGTGAGATTTTGAGATCTTATGCGCTTATAAATGGAGGTGAAAGGTAACGTTAAATCTTTTAACAGGGCAGGCAGGCCTACTGTACAGCGTATGTCAAACTATGGAAACTGAGCTAATATTTACCGTGCAGATATATCACTCTTCACATGTGTGAATCTAGGAAGTGAAAATTAATCTTTGGCTCGTAAAAATGTGGGATTTCTAATATGATTCTAACATCACACACTGATGACGGCTTAGGCTGAAACACGTCTGTGTGGACATTGCATTAATAAATATATGAGATATAACTTGAGAGTGCGGTTTTTCATCCGGTTATTTCTAATACGAGTCAATCAAAGATAATTTTTTTCTTGAGGTGAGATCTGCATAAAAGAGATGCAATCTGTGGTAGTGGAGTCTTAATGAATAATGTAGAGGAGACCGGGGCTAGTCAATATTTCTCAGAATAAGTTAAATTTGTGAGTTAGTTTCTGTATAGATATATAACTTAAGTCTTGGCTGCAAAAATAAGAAGAAACTTTGGTTTAACACCCAGGGGCATGTTGTCACAATCTACGGGGTAAGTTGTCACAATGGAACTTCCCATTTAATCGAGTTTTCTATTCGGTAACACTTTACTTGAAGGGGACTTCACTTCACTTTACCAATAAAGCTAAGTGGTTTAAGTTTATTTAATAGCATGTTTAATAGCAGTTTAAGTTTAATTAATCGTCTATGTCATGTTTATGACTTATTTATGACAGGTGTCAAGTTGTCATAACAAACAATGTCATATTTGCATTAAAAATGTCATAATTGAGCGAATGACACTTGTCATAAACATGCATAAAACATGTCATGTCATGATTATGAAGTTGTCATGTCAGTCTTATACACACCCCTTTTATCATTACCTTTTATCATTAAGTAACGAAATGTCAGAATTTTGACTCAAGAGCTTATTTATCTGGTCTTTAATAATGTTCTCAAAACATTGGACATTCATCTAACATTTTTTTAATGTTACTGTTTGTTTTAGAACTTTCAGAGAACATTCAAAAATATCATTCCCATTATGTGAAATGATTGAAATGTAATGTTTCCTTAACGTTCACCTAACTAAGAAGAAAGTTTTTAAAACATTTTGAACATTCAGAGAATAACCCAAAATAACAACTTAATAACCTAACTGAAACATTAGCAAAATGTTCTTAGAACATATTAGTTTTATTGAGGTATAGCAAGACCAGGGCTAGTTGTCACATAGAGAATGTCTATAATGTAAGACATGCGCACTGGTTACTGAATAAAGTGCATTGGGTCGGAGAGCAATCTGTCCTCTGTAAAATGCAGTCTGAATGAGTGACAAGCAATCAGATGTAAGTTATGGGTCTGTGGCACCGCAGACCGAACTAAAGCATTTCTCATTTAAATTATACGGCGCCGAAGGCCCAAGAAGCATTCGAATACTTTCTGAGTCATTGCCATTGCCCTAGAAGCCACATCATTCACGAAAATCACCTATACGCTGATTTTCATAATTTATGCTTAAACAGACCATTCAACCCCCAAAATATGAATATTCTGTCATTATTTCCCAACTTGTGCTATTATTTTTACTCAATGAGGAATCTGTTTGTGAAGCCATGTCTATTAAGCAGTAAAAAGACAATATAATTGCACCCCGGCCAATGCCTCTCATGGAGAAAGCAATTTCAGCCAGTGTGAAGAGCTGGCAGTGATGTATCTTTAACAGCTCATATTAAGTGACACCGTCACTCTAATCTGGGCTTTCGCGATTAAAACCCCAGTCACATTTAGTGGACAAAACGGTTCAGTCCTACAAAGTCATAGAGATATGCAGATCACTGATCCAGCCAGCCATATGAGGACCTCATTACACAGTCAGGCCAAGATTAGATCTGATTTTATTCAATACTAGAGGCTCTCTAGAGTGTTTGTGTGTGTCTATTTGATTCTGGTAAACCCTATGTTGCGGGGACATTTTTTATAGACCATTTCACAAGATGTAAACAACACTGGTCCAGAAGCACTTCCTGTTTCAGTTTAACACTACATAAAAGCTGGGATAAAATACAACCAACAGAACATATAAAACTGAATCAAAAAGTTAAACAAACATCTTTAAGATGTTTTCTTTACATGTGAAATAAAGAAAATGGTTACAAACTGAAACAGGAAGTGTTTCTGGACCAGTCTTGTTTACATCTTGTGAAATGGTCTATAAACAGCTTATAAATCGTTTGAATGATGATTACAACTGAAAGTTTCTGTGAGGGTTGTGTCTATGTGAGGGTTGTGTCTATTCTGTGAGGGTTGTGTCTATGTGAGGGAATGTAAATTTTGTGCAGTATAATGTTAAGTCCCCATAACGCATTGGAATTCCAATGCACGTGTGTGTGTGGGGCTGAAAATGCACTATTTCTTCCCCTAAGCTTCCCTATAATGGGTATTTGTCCCAATACTGTGGCTAAAGTTCATCGAGTGAGTGAGGAAGAAAGGAGGTAGAGCGTTTGAGAGTGAAGTACAGCAAGCTGCAGCGATGAAGACTAGCTGTAAGTAAGCATTGTCTCTGTGGGAATGTGTTGTGCGAGGTGTCTCAAAGGTGGCAGGTCTGGAATAAATTGTGCTTTGGTGAATTATTTAAAATTGCAATGTTGTGGAACAATATGTAATTTCTTAGATTAATGAGCAGGTGATGGTTCTGTTAGTCTGCTTGTAACTTCACACCAAACGACATGTTTTCCAAATGTAAAACATTTCTTTATTATAATGTATGAAGTTTGTTGATTGTTTACAAATGACAGACGTTCCAAATCATTTATTCCAATTAATTCAGTTTTTTTTCTTTTTTAAATGATAGGGTATTTTGTTTGTCTTTCTTTCGTTCTTTACAATGTTTTAAGGAAAAATAGAAAAGAAATTTGCTATTTTTTTTTCACAGAATCATATCTGATTAAGTTTTTTTTTTTTTTTTCGGTTTTTAAATGTTTTGCCGGCATGTGCAAATTCGTAGCTTGAAATACTCTTTTCAGCTGATATGTGAAACACAAAGAAACGTACGATTTATGTCTTTTAATCAGTACTTAGTATGTTTGATAAGTCATTTTTAAATAGTTTTATAATATTGTAATTTTGTTTTTATTTAGTTTTTTGCTTTCATTTGAATTTTAGTTTATTATAAATTTGTAGTATTATTTTTTGTGTGTGTGTTTAGTTTAGTTAGTTCATCTTAAACTAAATGAAAATGAGAAATGTTGCCTTGGTGCTGGAATAAAATAAGTTTAAGTTGTATTTTGCTTTATTTTGTTTTTTTTTATTATTGTTTTAGCTTCTTTAGTTAAGGACGATAACCCAAGTTTTAATTACAAGGGTTCTTTCTGCACTTTCTTTCTTCTGCCTATAAATCTGCCAGACTTTCAGCAGACGTTCAGTCAGCATCCAGTTGAATCCCTGTCTCTTTCCTATCTTGTAGTGCCGAGTGTTATCCGGCCCTACAAGCCCACAGATAAGTCTGCTATTGTCTCTCTCTTCCGCTTTGGTATTCTGGAGCATGTGTACCCATCCTTCTTCAAAGCCATGAGTCATCCGGACCACATCGGCGTGACCCTGAGCGTCTCCGTGGCCGGATATGTGCTCGGAGGGAGCTCGTACTTCCAGGCCTTGCTATTCGGAGGAGCTTGGGCTTGCTTGGTTTACTATTGCTGCCACCAAATTTACGACAGCTTCCTCAAGGCGAAGATGGATGTGGAAATGGCAGATATTCAGGCCAAGTTCTTGGATAACCAGCTGAATCATTTCTGGGTGGCGGAGGTTGAGGTGAACGGGAAGTGGAAAGTGTCCGGGCTGCTGGCTTTAGTTGGTGAGAAGGGTGGCGTTTCGAAGGATGGGTGGAACGCAGACGATGCAGCGACAGCGGAGGTGTTTCAGTTAACCGTGTCCTACCACCAGCGACGGAAAGGTCTGGGAACCCAGCTGGTAGAGACAGCCGTAGAGTTCTGTAAAGAGCAGGGACTTTCTCGGGTGGTCGTAGAGATCAGCTCCCCACAGACCGCGGCCATTTCCATTTTCCGCAAACTTGGCTTCGCTGTGAAATCCGAGCACAGCTACATACATCCTAACCATTTGGTCTCAAAACTGGCCAGGATCAATGTGATACGAATGGAAAAGCACATTCTTTAAGATGCAATGTTACTTTATTTCGATCGTCCACTTTAGATATTCTACAAGCAACTATTGTCAACTAACTCTCAGTAGTAGGTGGTACGATTAGGTGTTAGGGATCAGATTAGTAGAATAAGTTTGTTGTAGTACATGTTTTAGTAAACAAGTAGTTGCAAAGTTACGTCTAGTCAGTAGAATGTCAGCATCAAAATAAAGTCTTAGCAGATATTAAAGGAGTAGTTCACTTTTGAAAAAACTTTTGCTGATAATTTACTCACCCCCATGTCATCCAAGATGTCCATGTCTTTCTTTCCTCAGTCGAAAAGAAATTAAGGTTTTTGATGAAAACATTCCAGCATTTTTCTTCATATAATGGACTTACATGGGAACCAGACGGTCCGAGGTCCAAAAGACAGTAAATAACAGTTTCAGATGCAGCTTCAAATGTCTTTAAACGACACCAGACGATGAATAAGGGTCTTATCATGCGAAACGATCGGTTATTTCAAAACTTATTCCAAAAATGTAACTTTTCTAAGGACAAATGCTAGCCTTGCTCCATTCTGTGAGGCGCGTTTGCAACGTCACGTAATACGTAATTACGTTCAAAAGGTCACGGGCGACGTAGCCAGAAGTACAGAGTCAGAGTGTTTACAAGTTGAACGCATAGGTTGAACGTGAAAACTAACTCAAACGGCGTTTGCAAAAAAGGAATTAAAAGGAAAAACAACGATGTCGGACAATTTTGATTCTGTACTTCTGGCTACGTCGCCCGTGACCTTTTGAACGTAATTACGTATTACGTGACGTTGCAAACGCGCCTCACAGAATGGAGCAAGGCTAGCATTTGTCCTTAGAAAAGTTACATTTTTGGAATAAGTTTTGAAATAACCGATCGTTTCGCATGATAAGACCCTTATTCATCGTCTGGTGTCGTTTAAAGACATTTGAAGCTGCACTGAAACTGTTATTTACTGTCTTTTGGACCTCGGACCGTCTGGTTCCCATGTAAGTCCATTATATGGAGAAAAATCCAGGAATGTTTTCATCAAAAACCTTAATTTTTTTTCGACTGAGGAAAGAAAGACATGGACATCTTGGATGACATGGGGGTGAGTAAATTATCAGCAAAAGTTTTTTCAAAAGTGAACTAATCCTTTAAGCAGACAGATTACTAATAGTCAAATAACTGGTAGTTAGCAGAATGTCTAAAGTGGACAATCGAATAAAGAGTTACCAGTCCTTGCAATAGATTCTTGTATCTTATTCACACATTTGACCATCCTTTGGCAATCAAGACTACATTCACACTCCCAAAGACAGTCCAAGAACAATGCCAATTTAAATCAAATGTTGTGTTTTCTAGAGAATATGTGGTTTCTGTATATTCCTATGGGATCTAAACAAATGCCACAAGCAATAAACAATACAAATATTATATGTATGCTCTCTCGTCCATTAGAATTCAAATGCAAATAGAGGCTGAGGTGTAAAAATGTTATATAACCTACGTTTAGCTTTCAGGGAAAGGTTGAATCTCATTGCTTCGGAGGAATTTATGCCAGCTGACCCATAAGTCCATACTTAAATATTTTAAATACATCTGAAATACAAAACCAAAGAAAGCGGCTGGAGGTTTAACATTCTTGCAGTCATGACATTGTGAGCCTATTGAGTGGATTAGAATAAAGGAGCTAGTGTTTACAACTCACATTTTTGGGAATAAAAGCCATGTTTAACCAGGTAACACTATTATTGTATTAAAGAACATCAATCATTCATCAGTATTACAGTGGGGAGGGGGCGGTTGCTGTTTTGCAGATTTATGCAATTTAAATATATATATATTTTAACGTGTTCATTTTGCAATTCAATTTTATTCTTCATTATATCCTGTTAGTAATATTTAACGCCATTAACGCATCATCCATTGTTTCCTGGCATCCTTTGGCTAACATTACATGATTATATGATCACACTATCATTCATTCAAGTACTTTTAAATCAATCAAAAGCTACAAGACGCAAAAGAGCATGCATGCGTTTTTGCTGTTATCTCACCAAAAACACATGCACAGAAAGCCGCTTCATGCACTAATAACGCATTGAGTTCTCTTTCACACTTGAATGGACAGAAAGTCACAAAATTAAGTCAAAATGCCGTTGTCGATGATGTCGTATTCTTGTGAGCACAAAAAAGTCTTAAATGACAGTAAAGTAATGTGAAAACATCATGTCAGATACACATCATGCGTCACTTTAGCTTAATAAGAATTAATCTATATTTATTTTGCAGAGCAACTCAATATATAAATATATATTTACCTACGTTTAGATATTGATTAATAGCAACATATTCAGAGTTTAGCCAACATTTATTCATATTTTTAGCACTACCAGTATTGATGTTTTTTTTTTTCAGTGATTTATTAAAATATACATTTGTATTTGTAATGATCTAATTTAAATATATATATATATATATATATATATATATATATATATATATACAAATCATGATTTTTACCCCCAATATATTGTTCTAAATTTAAATATCCTTTAGCTTACATATATATATTTTAGAAAAATATCAGAATTAATAGAAAAATAATTTCAGAATTAAGCATATATTTATATATTCAATTATATATTACATTTATAGTGATGTGTGTAAATGCTAAATTCGGAATATCGTGCTATGAATCTAAATTTAAAAATGTCAATGTCCAATTATATATGGGTAACACTATATTTGACAGTTTCCTTGTTACGCGTTATAGTTACTGTAGTGATAACTATAAAATGTGCACATCACATTTTGCACACAAAAAAATAACATTATTATATTTCCAGGATTATATCTATGCATTCAGATAAATGAGCCCATATTATATGAGAAAGGTGTGCTGTGGTTGTCTGAGAGGGCACACATAGACAGAGCACAGACATCAATCACCCGCTCAGATCTTGTCAGATGGTATTAAAGCACTGTCCAGTCGGCAGGTGTGATCTCTCCTGTGACGTCTGCGCTACTGAGCCCCCTTTCAGACACTCCGAGGGGAATTAGCCTCTAGTAATGACTTTCATCATTATTATTCCTACCATGCATAAGGATGGGTTTTAAAATAATTGTCTAAATTGCACATCATGACTCTAATGCATGCATATGCACATATAAGTAAGGGACACGCCTAATGTCAGGGTGGATAATGCCGTAGTGTTAATGCTAAATAATTGGCAAGCGTCAAGGTGTGTGACTGTGCATTTTGGTGGAATTTTTACAGCTTGGAGAAGCTTGATGTTTTTGGAGAGGATACATATTCAATCAATTGGTTCAGTTTCTCTACTCAAAACATGGTGTGAAGAATATTTATCAGTTTACAATGTGTAAATACAGCACTGGGACTTCTAGAGCTGAATTTACATGCATAATAATGCATCATTTTTTTTCAGGATATATTCCTGTAGATAGGATTAAATAAACTTTTTAAGGGTATTGTTACCCACTTAAAGTCGACCTGAGGAAGTTGTGTTTGTCTTTTCTTTCCCAATTGTCACGTATATCTGATTGAAACGAAACAAGAAAAAATGTAGGATGGGAATTGATTTTGTACATCAGGAGTTGATTGGATGGTTGTGGTTTGTTCTGTTACTTTAATTTCCTACTATCACTGTAAAGTCCAGGCCATTAAAAGCGCTATAATAAATGAAGGTGACTTGACTATTGGTGGATCTGATGTGAGTGACAGGTTGCCCCGCCCACGAGTCAGTAAACACGATGTAGCAGTAAGAGGAGGGGAAGTAATTATGATTAGAGATTATGAGGAACATGAATGAAAAAAAAATATGTGCACGGATAAATCATTTATAATAAATACTACAATATTCCATAAAAAAGAAGAGATGAATTTAACCATGAATACAGCAAATAGCAATTGTCTGTGGTGTTTCTAAATGGTTGCAAAATAAAAAAGTCAGTATCACTATATGGGGCTTATTGGGATATTCAAACAAACAGAGCACAGTTTTTTGATAAGTTGCAGCTTTTACACTTTCCAGGGAATCAACTTACAAATGGCTTATTTATCCGAGTTGTCTCTGCATATTAAGCTGGAGAAAGTATTCAAACAGTGAAAACAATCACCTCTAAATAGAAAGGGCATTTCATATACCATCATCTATTAGCACACATTAAAGCGGCGAGATGAAGGAGGGATGAGAGATGCAAAAAGCTCAGATCGCTTTGATGAACAACTCACCCTTGGGTTTAAGAGGGAACATAGAAATCAACACACACATACACCCACACCCACACACTGCTGGGTACAAGGCAAGTATAGAATGGCAATTCATTCTAAATTTTTATTTTTGCTAAAGCTAATTTTGGAGGTGCAAGCTGAATATACTGTCAATTTAACTTTAATTTTCTACACTTAGTTGTATCTATTTTTTTAATTGTCTTTTAAAAATAATGTCCTAAAGTATTTAATTGCACTCATACAATTCTGCAGTATTCAGAGGATTTGTTTTTATAACAATGATCTCATTATCTTTTATGTGGAAACAAATATTCGGCAGCACACTGTGTGACAGATATGCGGATATATGAATCACAAACTCCAGTGATTTCTCAATAGCAAGATGTCCTTGGTCAGCAAAACGGCTACAAAGACCCTGCAGGGTCACTGGTCACTTTTTGAAGGAAAGTTCAGGTCTGTGTCTTTGAACATGTTCTCTTCAAAAGCTTAATAGATCTGAAATAATGGTACCAGACAGATGTGTCCGATAGGAAAGAACCAAGACAAACTGACGCTGGATACTGTGATCAGGGTTCAAAATTATTTAGATGGCATTTTTGCTGTTATGGTTGAGGCGGAAACACCAAAAGACATTCTGGCATTATTTTTTGTGAGTGACCAGGGACTTTTGTGTTGCCAATGCAGTAAGAAAATCTCTTAAATCAAACAGCATAAAAAAAAGAGATAACAATTACAGAAACAGTTTAATGTCTCATTAGCATTTGGTATTGGTATCCAATTTAGTGATTCGATCACAAGAAGGCACTGCTAAATACAGATGTGTTTTACATTGCAAAAATCATTTTCTTAAAGTCCCCCTGTGGTGAAAATCAAGCTTTTAATATTGTTTATATGTCTATGTGGGGTTTTTAATATGCTTAAAGACGAACCATGTGTAAATTCATAAGTCAACACCATTGCTGAGTATTTTCTCCTTAAAAGTGCAGTGAGTGAACCGAAGACAGTCTCAAAAACCAATCAGGTCAACCGTGCGATCGTCAACGAGTGGATCTCTGAGCTGTTGTGAGTGATTGGAGGTGGGGCTCATTTGCATATTCATACAACGACGTATACTAAATGAGTATGAATCACATTCAAGCGATTTTAAGGCATGACAAAAGTTGCAGGCCGATTTATGCTTGATTTACATCCCCCGACATTCTGAAAGAAAAAAAAAATCGTGTCCAGGGCATCGGTCGGTGTGTATATCATCGGTTTAAAAAGAAGATGTTTTTATAAACAACTGTTAAAGCTCACAGGTGAACAGTGAATGATGTGGAAAAAGTGTTAATTTTACCAAATCAATGGTTCTGAGTTGGAATGAATGAAAGACTTAAATACAATTGTGTCACCATTGCAAATGCTTGTTTTTCACACTTCTTCCCTTGACAGTAGATCTCGAAAGACTAAAGTGTCCTTCATTTTTTAAAAAGTGCCACATAATTAACAATAACCAGGTTCATATTTTTAACATGCCCTTGAAATTAATCCAATGAACGTGTGGAGTGGAGGCTTAACCAACTAAGTGCTAAAACAGTGTGTGAAATCGTCTCGGTTACGTATGTAACCCTCGTTCCCTGAGTAGGGAACGGAGACGTTACGTCAGAAGTGACGGAGATTGGGGGTTTCGCATAGAAAGCCAATCCTCTTCGAGTATTTAAACACGAGCCAATGGCATGCAATGCCTTGGGGCTGCGGAAATTTGCATAGCGTACTCCGCCCTACTCCGTGAGTATAAAAGGAGGAAGTGAACGCAACCGCAGTATGTCTTCGCTGAGGAGCCAAGACTGAACTCGGCATCTACCCAGCGATACAGCAGAAGTGGCAGGGAGACGTAACGTCTCCGTTCCCTACTCAGGGAACGAGGGTTACATACGTAACCGAGACGTTCCCTTTCGTAGTCACTTCGAGTTACGTCAGAAGTGACGGAGATTGGGGGTCTGTGCCATCACGCCAACTTCAGGCTGTCTTCCAGTGCCCTGCGAAAGTCTGAATCCCCGAGCCTTACCTGTTTTCCTTAGGGGATCCGACTTAACACAGGATTACCAAGGTACACTGGGAAACATATCCCGAAGGGGACATGCTACCAGCTGCCTACCGAAGGGAGGACTTACGAATACACATATGGCCACATAGGAACACATATGGAATCACTGGAGCACCAACCGCAGGTGGCTACTAATTTCAGCTCCAGGGGTGGCAGATGGCTTGCCAAGGGAAGACACATGCTCAGAGAGGCTTACAGTGGATAATACACATGAGACGGTTACCAAGGGGGAACCGTACGCATGGAGGCACCTAGCCAGCATCCAGAGCCACAGCAGTGGTGCCCGCATCGTCGGTGCTGGAGGACTCAAGGCTTCAATGGAAGAACTGAGGAAATATCGCACTTATCCAGTCCGGGGAGTGGAGTGGCGAGCAAGCGAAGACACCTGAGCGGATCCAGAACTGGCCGAAACGAGTACGTGAGAGGATACCGGCTCAATTCGCAGATTATAGAATCTGGCGAAGGTGTTGGGTGTCGCCCAGCCTGCAGCTCTGCAGATGTCTGTTAGCGAGGCGCCGTGCGCTAAAGCCCAAGAGGAGGCCACACTCCGAGTGGAATGGGCCGTCACACCAAGGGGGCACGGAAGGCCTTGCTGCTGGTAAGACAAAGCAATGGCATCCACAATCCAGTGGGACAGCCGTTGCTTTGAGAGAGCTCTTCCCTTCTGGCTCCCTCCATGACAGACAAAGAGCTGGTCTGAGGTCCTGAAACACTGCGTTCTGTCGACATAGGTGCGGAGAGCACGTACCGGACAGAGCAGTGCCAAGGCTGGGTCTGCCTCCTCCGGGGGCAGCGCTTGCAGGTTCACCACCTGGTCCCGGAAGGGAGTGGTGGGAACCTTGGGCACATATCCAGGCCGGGGTCTCAGGATCACGTGAGAGTAAGCCGGCCCGAACTCCAGGCACGCTTCGTCAACGGAGAATGCGTGCAGGTCCCCCACCCTCTTGATGGAGGCCAATGCAACCAGGAGCGCTGTCTTCATGGACAGAAACTTTAACTCTACCGATTGCAAAGGCTCAAAGGGATGCCTCTGCAGAGCACTTAAAACTACCGAGAGGTCCCAAGAGGGTACGAGGGGAGGACGAGGCGGATGCAGCCTCCTCGCTCCCCTCAGGAACCTGATGACCAGGTCGTGCTTCCCTAAGGACTTACCTTCCACTGCTTCATGAGAAGCGGCAATGGCCGCGACGTAAACCTTAAGGGTGGAGGGCGACAGCCTGCGCTCCAACCCTTCTTGCAGGAAGGAAAGCACGACACTGATCGAACATCTCCGGGGGTCTTCTCCGCGAGAAGAGCACCAATTGACGAAGAGGTTCCACTTCAACGCATAAAGGTGTCTCGTGGACGACGCTCTTGCGGAAGTGATGGTTGCCGCCACCGCAGGTGGCAGCGAACTCAAACCTGCCTCGTCCCGTCCAGGAGCCACACGTGCAGCCTCCAAAGATCGGGACGAGGGTGCCACAGAGTGCCCCGTCTCTGAGAGAGTAGGTCTGGTCTCAGAGGAATAGGCCAAGGAGGTGCTGTCGCGAGGAGCATGAGATCGGAGAACCACGTCTTGGTGGGCCAGTAGGGGGCTACCAGCAAGACCTGCTCCTCGTCCTCCTTGATCTTGCACAACACCCGTGCAAGGAGGCTCACTGGGGGAAACGCATACTTGCGTGGGCCCCGTGGCCAGCTGTGCGCCAGCGCATCCGAGCCGAGAGTGCCGCGGGTCAGAGAATAAAACTGGGCGCAGTGGGACGAGTCCCGAGAGGCGAACAGGTCTATCTGTGCCTCCCCGAACTCGTCCCAAATCAGCTGGACCGACTGGGGATGGAGTCGCCACTCGCCGGAGATGGGGCGGACCCGGGACAGCTCGTCGGCTGCCCAGTTCCGGTCTCCAGGAATGTAAACTGCACGAAGGGACCTCAGGTGCTTCTGACTCCATATCAAGAGGTGGCGGGCGAGCTGCGACAACTGGCGTGAGCGTAGACCCCCCTGGTGGTTGATGTACGCTACTGCCGTAGTGTTGTCTGAGCGGACAAGCACATGCTGGCCCTTGAGCAACGCTCGGAAGCGGCGAAGGGCGAGCCGTACTGCCAACAGCTCGAGGCAATTGATGTGCATGAGGCGCTGGGCTCCTGTCCAGGAACCGGCGGCTGCATGCCCATTGCACATGGCACCCCAACCCGTGGTAGATGCATCCGTGGAGACAACGAGATGCCTGGAAACTCGCTGAATAGGGACGCCGGTCCGTAAAAAGCTGAGGTTCGACCACGGGAAGAAGGTTCGGCGGCACGCTGGAGTTACTGGAACTCGGAGCGAGCCGCGATGCCATGCCCACCTCGGGACTCGATCGCGAAGCCACAGCTGAAGCGGTCTCATATGAAGCAAACCGAGCGGCGTTGCCGCGGCCGCGGATGCCATATGCCCCAGGAGCCTCTGAAATAGTTTCAGTGGAACCGCACTCTTGCCCTCGAACTGTCGAAGACAAGTCAGCAGTGAGTGCGCGCGCTCGTTCGTGAGCTGCGCGGACATGGCGACCGAGTCTATCTCCATGCCGAGAAAAGAGATCCTCTGCACGGGGCAAAGTTTGCTCTTCTCCCGGTTGACCCGAAGGCCCAAACGGGCTAGGTGCCGGAGCACCAAGTCTCTGTGTTCGCAAAGCTGAGCTCGAGAGTGTGCTAGTATCAGCCAGTCGTCGAGATAATTCAGGATGCGAACCCCGTGTTCGCGAAGGGGAACAAGGGCTGCCTCGACGATCTTCGTGAAGACGCGAGGGGACAGAGCTAACCCGAATGGGAGAACGGCGTACTGATATGCCTGGCCCTCGAAGGCAAACCGAAGAAACGGTCTGTGTCGAGGTAAGATGGACACATGGAAGTACGCGTCCTTCAGGTCGATCGCTGCAAACCAATCCTGATACCGAACACATTCGAAAATGCGTTTGGCCGTGAGCATTTTGAACGGTAGTCGATGGAGAGAACGGTTCAAAATGCGCAGGTCCAGGATCGGTCGTAACCCACCGGTCTTCTTGGGGACAATGAAGTAGGGGCTGTAAAACCCGGACTTCACCTCGGCTGGAGGGACCGTCTCGATTGCACCCTTCGCCAGCAGGGTCGCAATCTCCGCTCTCAGGACTGGGGCATTGCCACCAACTATCGTGGAGCGAACTCCCCTGAAGCGGGGAGGAGACCGTGCGAACTGAATCGCGTAGCCGAATCTGATCGTTCTGATGACCCAGCGGGATATCCCGGGAAGCGCTAGCCAGGCTTCCAGGAAATGAGCCAACGGGGTCATGCGAACCACAGACGTCCCCCCGGAGGGGCAGCGGTGCGGGTCGACTGGCACGCGTGCAGGGGTTACCCCGCTCGGATGCGTCGAAGCCCGCTCCCCGACAGAAGGGACCAGGGAAAGCGGAGCGTTCCACGGGGGTCTGTTCTGCCGGGGGTCTGGCGACAGAGGGGGAAGGGATTGGTGTAGCCCGGGGACGACACACGCACCCTTCCGCGCCCTCAGAGACAGAGAGGAGTGTGTGGGCTGACGCACGGGGGCATCGAGCGCACCCACTCCAGTCTGTGAGCTCAGTGAGGATGTCAAGTCTTTCTTTAACCAGTTCAGGGTGCTGCCCACCCGTGGGTGAGCAGCGGGGAGCTGAGAACAAAAGATTCTCCCCCGGCCCTCCACCGGGGGAAGGAGGGGGCCTGCTACCGCCTCCTGAGAAAGACTCGAGATCGTCACTGAGCGGCCCGTGTCAGGATCTTCGCTTGGCCTGGCGTTTAGCGGGGCGAGCGGCCTGAGGGGGCTGAGACGCCGGCCTGCGGCCTCCTCGACGCCGGGGCCCGGGTGAAGGCTGCTGCTGGGGCCGGGCGGGAGGGAGGGGAGCCGCAGGGGGGCGTCCTCGGCGGCGAGCAGAGGGAGGCACCTGCGCCGATGACTGGGTGGAGGCAGCAGCTGGTCGTCGGGGCAGGATGTGTTTAATGGCCTCCGTCTGCTTCTGGGCGGTGGAGAACTGCTGGGCGAAGTCCTCGACCGCACCGCCGAAAAGGCCAACCTGGGAGAGCGGAGCGTCGAGCAGACGAGTCCGCTCAGCGCTCCGCGTGTCCGCCAGGTTGAGCCAGAGATGGCGCTCCTGAACCACCGAAGTGGCCATCACCTGACCGACGGCGCGAGCGGCCACTTTCGTTGCCCGGAGAGCAAGGTCAGTGGCGGACCGCAGATCTTTAAATGCCGTCGAGTCAGTCCCGCCCTCGTGCATGTCTCTGAGCATCTTCGCTTGGAAGACCTGCAAAGTGCTCATGGCATGCAAAGCGGAAGCCGCCTGTCCCGCCGCTCTATAGGCTCGCGCCGCCATAGCAGACGAGAACCCACAGGCTTTGGATGGGTGCTTAGGAGGACCACGGGTGGAGGCGCTCTGTGGACACAGCTGCATCGCAACAGAGCGCTCCACCGGGGGCATCCCAGTGTACCCACGGGCGGCCCCACCGTCGAGGGGGGGAAAGGCGGGGGAGAGATCGCGCTCTCGAGTGGACAAAGGAGCCCCCCAAGAGCGCGATAACTCCGCATGCAGCTCGGGGAAAAAAGGTATTGGAGTTGGCCGTGGCCTTGCGGCGGCAGCTTTGTCCAGATACCAGTTATCCATCCGCGAGAGATCGGGGCAGGATGGAGGTTTCCATTCTAGCCCGATACTCCCAGCGGCTCGAGACAGCATGGCCGTCAGCTCGGGATCTGACACGGGCAACGCTGGCACTCCCGAAGGGGGCAACGCAGCCGCATCTTCCTCTCCCGAGGACTCAAGCCCGCCTAGTGATGCTGTGATAGACATCACATCATCATCTGGAGCGCTGCTCGAAGCAGCCGGTGCCGCCGAAGAGACAACCGACCGAGTCGCGCTAGCGCTCGCTGGCTCACGCACTGAGGCGGGAGGTGTGGCCCGAGGAATCGTCGGGGCTTTATCCCACACCGTCACCGTTAGATCGCCGGGTCCCCGAGTCGACGGGCCCCCTTCCGTGAAGGAAGCCGATCGAGTAGGGGGGACCGGGGCTCTCACTCTAGTGAGATCATTGAGCCTCGACCTCAGTGTGGAGATGGTCATGCTCCCACAGAAGGAACATGAGTCATCCACGAACGCTGCTGCTGCATGCTGAATGCCCAGGCATACAAAGCAGCGTTCGTGACCATCAGATGACGACAGAAATCTACCACATCCAGAAGGGCACGGGCGAACCATCTTTAAAAAGACGTGCCGCGTGCAGCTCTTTCACTTTCACTTTTATGAGAAAGGAGAAATTCACTCTTTCAGCGCTGAAGCTGCCAGGGAGAAGTGCAAAGTCTGGCAGACCACTGCTCAGATCGCAGGCAATGCAAAATCTCGCTGGGTACCGCCGTCACACCAACACTGAAGAGGACGCTCGTTCTCGAAGAGTCTTGAATCAGCTTTTAGGAGTGAAGAGGTTCTCTTGGCTCCGAAGCGAAAACATACTGCGGTTGCGTTCACTTCCTCCTTTTATACTCACGGAGTAGGGCGGAGTACGCTATGCAAATTTCCGCAGCCCCAAGGCATTGCATGCCATTGGCTCGTGTTTAAATACTCGAAGAGGATTGGCTTTCTATGCGAAACCCCCAATCTCCGTCACTTCTGACGTAACTCGAAGTGACTACGAAAGGGAACTTAGCTTAGCTTGAGCTTTAGGAATGCATGTTGGATGCTTGTTTCCACCACGGAATAAAAAAAGTTAATTGTGGCCTTTTTATCTCACTATTCGGAGTTTTTCCTTGCGATAGCGAGTTCAGAGAGAATTCTAAGTAAAAAGGTCAGAATTGTGAGATATAAACTACCAATTCTGAATCTTGTTTATAACTCGCAATTCAAAACAATTTTTTTGAGATATAAACTCGCCATTGCGAGGTATAAAGTCTGAATTGTGAGATCTGAGATATAAACTCGCATAATTTTGTTTATATATTGCAATTCAGAATTTTTGTCAGAATTGTGAGTTTGTCTCGCAATTCTGAGGAAAAAAAGTCAGAATTGCATGATATAAATGGGCAATTCTGACTCCTTTCTTTAAAAATTGTGAGATATAAACAAGTATAAAGTCCGAATTGCAAGAAGAAGATCAGAATTGTGTGTTATTATCTTACAATTTTTCAAGGAAAAAAGTCAGAATTGTGAATTATAAACTGTCAATTCTGACTTTTGTTCTCAGAATTGTGAGATATATACACTCTTAGAAGAAAATGGTTCATTGGGGTTCTGGATATGAAGCATAGGGTTCTTTACTCAACTCCAAAAAACCTTTTATGCTAAAAAAAGGTTCTATAATGACAAGAAGGAACCCTTTTGGCACAAAGGTACTTTATAGGCTATTATTCATTCATATATTACATTATTCTGCAACATTTTGTAGTTGTACTTTATTAAACTGTTGTAGTAACTTAATGTCACATTTTAATCATGCTGATTTTTTAAGGAGAAAAACTGAAATGGCACTCTTCGTGTGATATTGATTAACTACATACAATTATATAAACGGATACATTTTCTAACCCCCATATCTTGAATTTTGTGATCAAACACATTTTAGGTAACTTGATGTTTGTCAATAATATGAAATATTTAATCCGGAAAGGACAAAACAAATGATAATGAATGAACCCAAAAGGTTCCATATAGAACATTTTTCCTGATTACAGAGAACCCTAAAGTGTTCTTATTATTGAACCCTTAAAAAGGGTTCTGTATAGAACCTTTTAGGGTATCCAAATACGTAGCGCTGATAGAACCTTTTAAGGTTCTATATAGAACTTTTTCTTCTAAGAATATAAGCATGGAATTGTGACAAAAAAGTCGCAATTACCCTTTTTAACTTGTATTTAGTGGAAACAAGCTTCCATAGGATGCAACTCTTTGGGGTGTCCTTTAAAAATCCTGTAGAGGATCTGTAGAGCACAGCAGCAACACTCAGACACTGAACACAGTGTGACTCATTAAGCCCATAAAGAGTGAACAACCTCTTTTTGTTCTCTTTGAAAATCCACTTGAAACCAGAGTCACGTAGCATGTGATCAGCCCAGAGAGATGCTGAACACTTCACAGGGCAGGAGGGCTCTTATTTCAGTACGGATGTGTGGCACCTTCAGCGCTGTGGCCGACAACTGTTGTCATGGTTTCAACCCAGGCAGCGGGTGCTCAAGTGCTTCCACAAACAGGGTACTTTTATGAATCTTTACCACAGGATGGTGCATATGCAGGTTGTGGAGACTTGAGCCAATAGCATGATATCTTTTAAGCTTATTTACTAAGCAGAGACTTCATGCTTGCCTGGGATCTATTTGACTGATATGCCACCCAGGTTATTGAGGAGGCCAAAGAGAGAAAGAGGGCAAAATATGCAGATCTAGAGGAGGAGTGCTGGAACAATGGGTGGCGAGCGCGGTGTGAGCCCATTGAGGTAGGATGCAGAGGGTTTGCTGGCCAGTCTCTCTGCAAGGCCTACAACATCCTGGGCATCATACACCCCTTTTCCACCAAAAAAATAACTGGTTCGGAACTGGTGCTGGTTCAAAGTTGGTTCATCTTGCGAACCGCTTCAGAACCTATTTGTTTTTTTGACTAGAGCGCCCAGGGAACGACGTCGTTACGTCACAGTGTTCGTCGCCACACGTCTTAGCTAGAAACGCGTGCAAATACAACATTACTTTCGGATTATCTCTGACTCGTATACCAAGAAATCTTTAAAAACAATTCAAATATGTAAGTCTTTTAAAACTTTTCGTTTGAGATGTAATTTTTTCTGATAAGTTATGTACCCCTGTAATTGTGTCTTTTTTTCTTTCCATTTATTTGTTCTATATTGTGACTTTTCTTCTTTGCTTATAATGTCTTCAATAAAAAAATTACAAAAATAGAAACGCTTGCGTTAAAGGAGTAGTTCACTTTTGAAAAAACTTTTGCTGATAATTTACTCACCCCCATGTCATCCAAGATGTCCATGTCTTTCTTTCCTCAGTCGAAAAGAAATTTAGGTTTTTGATGAAAACATTCCAGGATTTTTCTCCATATAGTGCTAATGGACTTCAATGGGAACCGGATGGTTCAGGTCCAAAAGATAGTGTTAATAACTGTTTCAGGTGCAGCTTCAAATGTCTTTAAACGACACCAGACGATGAATAAGGGTCTTATCATGCGAAACGATCGGTTATTTCAAAGCTTATTCCAAAAATGTAACTTTTCTAAGGACAAATGCTAACCTTTCTCCATTCTGTGAGGCGCGTTTGCAACGTCACGTAGTACGTAATTACGTTTCAAAAGGTCACGGGCGACGTAGCCAAAAGTACAGAGTCAGAGTGTTTACAAGTTGAACGCATAGGTTGAACGTGCAAACTAACTCAAACGGCGTTTACAAAAAAGGAATTAAAAGGTAAAACAACGATGTCGGACGATTTTGATTCTGTACTTCCGGCTACGTCGCCCGTGACCTTTTGAACGTAATTACGTATTACGTGACGTTACAAACGCGCCTCACAGAATAGAGCAAGGCTAGCATTTGTCCTTAGAAAAGTTACATTTTTGGAATAAGCTTTGAAATAACCGATCGTTTCGCATGATAAGACCCTTATTCATCGTCTGATATCGTTTAAAGACATTTGAAGCTGCATCTGAAACAGTTATTAACACTATCTTTTGGACCTGAACCATCCGGTTCCCATTGAAGTCCATTATATGGAGAAAAATCCTGGAATGTTTTCATCAAAAACCTTCATTTCTTTTCGACTGAGGAAAGAAAGACATGGACATCTTGGATGACATGGGGGTGAGTAAATTATCAGCAAAAGTTTTTTCAAAAGTGAACTAATCCTTTAACTTCAAGCATAACAATTAACATCGTGTTTCTGCAAATGTTTCTCTTGGCTTTGCGATCCTTTATTATGGTCAAAAAAAGATGTTTAGAACACATATAAACCCGGCCCAGCCCCCGACGTAAGCCTGACGTGGTAAAAGAACGGTTCTAGTCCAGCAAAGAGTTGGTGCCGCTTTGGAGCCAGTTCTCCTGGCCGAGAACCGATTCTTTGGCTGTCGAAACACAAAGAATTGGTTCGCGCGCAGGCACCAGCACCGAACCAGCTCTCAAAATGCTAGGGGCCAGTAAGCAAAGGGCCACCAAGGAGGTCACGGAGTCAGCAGAAGTTGCCTCAAGGTGGCTTTGGATAAGGAGAGGAGAACCATGGGTGGGGTAGGGCAACCTGGACACAAGCTGGGTCCTGATCAACCCCAGCTGGGTCGCCTGAGTGAGAGTGTATGATGCTCGAAAGACCCAAAACACTCCATAACAGCAGGTAACATCACTGATGATGTGTCCAGGTTGCATCAAGTTGATGTATGTTACAAAGGTAATATAAATAAATTATGCATAATCACAAGTAACTAACCAAAAAGCAAAACCCTAACCGTAACTCTATACTAAATAAATGCAGTTAATTAATATTACATCACCTTAAAATAAAGTGTAACTGAAATAAAATGTTTTACCTACTGTAAGGCGAAACTCATTTCATTCAGGGAGCCAGCTGTATGCATGGCTCACAACTACTGCATGAATACAGTGAAATGTATTATAAAATTAGTATTATATCTGATAACTGTAACCTTGGTTATATACATTTGAACATTCTTATCGAAGCAGAATAAGCATTTTTTTGTAGACTGCAGTCCATGAACTCATGATCTCTAGCTTCTGCTGTCTGCATGAATCACCTTATTCTACATGCACCTCAAAGAAGCCATGATAGGTCATTCGAACCAGTCTATTCAACCCTTTAATGAAAGCTCAAAGTCAACATGAAATCAGAACTGACCCTATTTACTCTTTTAATGCATTTTCATGGTCTCATCGTGAACGATTCACTGGTGCATGTTGATTCAAAATAAAAGAACGATTATCTTTATAACCTTTCAGCAAAATTATTTGCCAACTTTCCTTCTCAGCGGACTTCATTAATTCCTTTTTACTTTCAGCCCTTTCTCTCGCCAACCTCCCTCCATTCTGGTAAAGAGATCTTGTAAAATTGTCAAATATTATTAAAATTTAAAAGAACAGTTTTCTATTTTAATGTATTTTAAAAATGTAATTCATTCTTGTGATGCCAAAGTCGCTTTTCAGCATCATTACTCCAGTCTTTAGTGTCACATGATCCTTCAGAAATCATTCTAATATGCTGATTTTAAGAACCATTCATTATTATTATAAATGTTGAAAACAATTGTTCTGCTTAATGCTTTTGTGGAAACAATATTTTTTCACAAATGATTCTTTGTGAAAAAAACAGCATTTATTTGAAATAATATTTCAGAACACGATAAATAGTTTAATGCATCCTTGCTGAATTTATTTATCAATTTATTTATTTTCCTTTCATTTTTTAAAACTGACCCCTAAACAAGCTAAATGTGACATTTGATATAAGCTGGGTTTAATTGCTATCAAATGATGTTTTGACATTTGGGTTTACTTTACAGTGTTTTAATTTTAAAATATATGGTATAAAAACGTCTGAGCGCTGCCCCCTTCGAGTTGAACGGTGGCTACTGCAGTTGAATTTTCCAATTTGAAGTTGTTTCCCCGCATGACGTATGCAGGCTCTGCCAATGGCCACCACCCAAACCCCTGTCAAATTAGGCCTATGTGTCAATCAATACGTCACTGCAGGTCTCAGGTGCATGCACGTCCCCTCTGTCTCCGCCCACTTTTCCAGCATTTTTCAAATATTGCCAGTGGGAGGAGTTAGGCTCTGACCAGGGGTTGAGTTTCACTTCAATGAATGTTTGTTCTGTTTAAAAATGCCTTTCCTCCCATCATAACACATTTTAAAGCCCTGCTTTACTGAATGTGACAGTCTGTGACAGACCAAAGGATCATGAGACAGTTTAGCATGCAGGGCTTTGTGACGAGCAATGATTTCCGAAAGGAAAATGAGAAAAGCTCATTTGCCTAGGCGGAAAAAAGTGCTTTGGCGTAGGTGATCTAAGCCTCAGTATATTATTAGTGGTTCTTCTTTCTCGCTCTCAACCTTCCTCACCTTCGCAGATCCGGGTCTCTACAGGGACCTCCTGCTAGTAGGGGATCTGACTGTATCGAGGGCTTTTGAGAGGCAAATCCTATCCCAGGATGGGAAAAACAGCCTCAAACTACTTGGTTGCTTAAGCAAGGGTCATTCCCAAGTACCCACCTGGATTAACCTGGCCCAGCTCTCAAAATGTAAGTACATGGAAATGAAAAGTAAATTCAGACTGATAATTGAGCTTGCCTTCTCAAGGCAATGCAGCATTTTAAAGCTCTATAATAGAAAGCTCTATATCTGAAGGGCATTATACCACCCCTTTAAGGAAGCCTACAGAGCTAGAATTCAGATATTAGGGGTGTGCAAAAAAATCGATTCACATTTGAATCGCGATTCAATCTTTACCGATTCAGAATCGATTCATAGAATTCCAAAAATCGATTCATAGGCTATATTTTTTAATGGCGTGCAGGGGCGGAGTGGCAATCGGGTAAGTCGGGACTTTTACCGGTGGTCCGGTAGTGTTTCTATGGTTTCGAGGCTGCGAGGGCCGGTCTGATAAATAGTTATTGCAAGTTCTTGCCGCCCGCTGGTCAAACTGTGCAGCCACTCTGCTCAACCCGTAAATAAATGCATCGATCCGCAGATCTTATGTTTGAGTTCTGTAGATCTTTTGCCAAGCGTGTCAGAGGTTACGGGTTCTAAAGCGCACTCGTATAGTTTTTTCTCTCTCTCATCAAAACCGAATATATTCATCACGTTTGTGTGCATTTTATTTAGTGATTTCACCGGAGTCTCCACAACGGCGATAGATTGAAGCGCGCGTCCGAGAGAAGACTGCGTGAGCCACAGAGAACACTGTATCCATGACACTGATTGCAGCGGACACGAGCGCTCAGCTTGATTTAAAAAACAACAGGTGTCTTATTTAATAGCGACCTAAATGAATGCTCTGCTAGTTAACTGGAGATACCCGCAAATTACGCGCCTATGAACGACTTCACTGGATCTAAACAAATCAATCTAACCATAGATGTTACCAGTAGCGGTGGCTTTTTTAAATCTATTTAAAATATTTTCGCAAGGGTTTTATGAAATTAGTATATATTTTTAGGAAGTTCAATGTGCCCAGTCGAGTTCATTTCAACAGTCAACCTGGTAGCTGAAGTAGGCCTACTCCTTAAACCACATTTAGCATAATTGTTTGTTTGATCTGACTATAGCACTTTAAAGCTAAATGTAAAAGCTTTTTATTTAAGTTTTATTTTAAACTTGAATTAAATGTATTTAAAAGCTGGCCAAAGCTTGGCACTTCGCACTTAGTTGCAAAAGTTTTTATATTTGTATGAAGACATATAATATCAAACTTTTCTTTTAAATTATGTCTACTGCAATCAATCACATAGGAAAAAGTAAACTACATTTATGTAGACCTGCGAATCGTTTTTTGAATCGAGAATCGTTTTTGAATCGAAAATCGATTTTGAATCGAATCTCGAGACAAAAAAAAATCGGTATCGAATCGAATCGTGACATTTTCTGAATCGTGCACCCCTATCAGATATAGTAATTGGCATTTTGTTTCCGACACATGCTGTGACTGATAGACCAATCACAATGGACTTGGCCATCAGACCAATCAGAGCAGAGCAGGGGCTTGGAGAGGAGGAGTTTAGGGTGGCTGAATCCTATTCAAGTAGGTAGCCCACTGAATGGTTCCAGAAAAGAGTTGATACTGCAATGTATATTATGAGAAAATTAAAATGTCAAGACTTTGGATGCATGTAAACCTGTTGCAGGACACCTCAAAAACAAAATTAGGAACCTCGAAAATAGCATAATAGGGGCACTTTAAATCATAAGTAACCACATTCCCAAATAAACTGTAATGTCTCTAGAAATATTTTTTGGTATCTCCATTATTCTTAATGGTATTCTCTTTTACAATTATGCCATTTAAGCCAGAATAAATTATAGGCATCACAACAAATACTACCATTCTTTAATAATTAAAATAATAAAATATAGTTACACAGTAAATAAACAATATTTTATTCTAATTTAACAAATGTATTTTATTTTTATTTTAAAAATTTGAATTATTATTATTATTATTACTACTATTATTTGCATTTCACTGTGACAACATATGACCTGGTCCTGGACATGTCCTTCCTGTAATTTTCCTGATACTGGTTGACGTTTGAGAATATATATGCAGAAACCTTTTAAATCAATGCCTATTAGTCAGGAATGCACCCAGTGTATTTTAGCAAATGCATAGTGAAAAATGGAATGAGGATGTTTTTCACACCACATAGTCATTAATTTACATTAGTCTGCAGCAGAAAACCTGCACAGGTTGTGTTTTTCCCCATTGATGTTGAATAAAAATGCATCTTCAGGTCTGTTAACACCTGTTCCAAAATCACAGATGCACAATGCCAAGCTGCAATTTGTCTCTGTTTGGCCCAAAAACATAAACACATAGAGCAGACTTGGACATCTGCTAGCCAGAGATGAAAATTCAAACAATGTACCGAATCATTAAATCCACAACACTCTGTATAGAGACACAAGGCTCTTTTCCAGGAATCCTTGTGATGCTGATACTTATTTCTCAGATGAATGTTAGGGCTGCCAAAGTTAACGCATTCATTCATAAGATTTTTTTAAATATGTTTCACCTACTTACATTTATTTAACACTTTGACTAGTGTGTGATATAATATTTAGAATAACACCAGTCCTTGGCAAATCTTCCTGTTAGGAAATGTGAAATATACCCCAGCTAACGGAGAACAAGAACTTTGGTTAACGTTCTGGAAAATGAATTCTATTCTATCAATGTCATGAAGAAATATTGTTTCAGTAACATAAATGGAATGTTCGATCAAAGTTATGGTCTTTAATAATGTGATTAAAACATTAGCAAAAAAAAAGTTTATTTAGAAATTGTTCATGGAATATTTTTTCCTGAAATGTTTAAGTTGGAGGCTTGTTTTAATGGTTTTTTTTTTTTTGTATTATTATTTAATGGTAATACTTATTTCAGAGAATATTCAAAAGTAACAGTTTTGAATGGAGACAGTTTTTAAGTTTTGAACATAATTTGCAAGATAGTAAAAATGGAATTTTCCCTTAAAGTTTGTGTAACCAAGAAAAAAAAAATATTTTTAAAACATTTAGCATTTTGAACATTCCGAGAACATTTATAAATAACGTTTTCATATCTTTATGGAACGTTAGCAAAATGTTCTTTGAAAATATATTTGTTTGCTGTTTTTTTTTTTTTCATTTTTTGAAGGTGGACTTCCAACTTGGAAACTTGATTTCACTGAAATACAAATATGTTTGGAAAGAAACTTTTCAGCAAATTTCAAATTTTAAGACAACAAAAATCTAATTAGTTGTGTTTTAATGATTAACCATGCTCTTTTTTTTTAAGTATTGATCTCCCTGATGATTGCATGTAATTCACATAATATATTTGCATATCTGTGTGTGGAAAATGCTGACAACATGGTCTTCAGCTGCCTGGTATAATATATTCTATCACTTGTCATTCTTATGGCATATTTGAAGAGGATCTGACACTGACCTTGACAAACATTATTTTGGGCTGAATGAGTCAGCAGTTCTCTGATTTAATGACACCATACTGAACAGCAATACATTTGTAAAAGATGGAAATATATTTGAAAAATAAAATTCTTGACTTACACAAAGGATGTAAGAAAGTGAGCATAATGGTCATAATGAAGTGACATTTTGAAAATGGACTTTTGTGGAAAATGTGGTAAAATGGCATATGGAAATCTTCTAATGGTGCGAAAATGTGCATAATGGGGTTTAATGCAGGTATGGACTTAATTAAGAGATATTTAATTTTTTTTAATAATTTTTTTTAACTTTTACATTTTTTTTATCTGGGTTTTGAAATAGAATCATTAACAAAGAAATGTCCATTTATTAGTGATATACCTTTGACCAGCTCTTTTGAGAACGTGCCTTCCTGTTGTTGTTCTCCATCTTATGTTTCAAACTTTTTAAAAGAATTTCAATGCATTTCAAACAGAGCTTATAATTAGCACCTAACACACAAATCACACATAACATGTGTTTTCTGAGAGTTGTGGTGGTGGGAGCTGAAGAGAGCAAGGCCTTGATTAGTTGAGTGTCAATGGAGTGTGCTGAAGGGCTTCTCAGAACAGTCTACCTACTTGAACAGCTCGATCTGATTACAATAATCAAATAAAAATCTGAAATAAATAATTGCTCTGTTCGCCGGCAAGTGAAGAGTGCTCTGCACGACTGGAGAGGAAGTGATCACGAAATGGCATCTTAGTTTTTGCACCGACTAATGAAAACTACAGCAATATTCATTAGTGATGTCTGAAAATGCTATTTGAACTCTTTTTTTTTACTTCTTGTGTTTGTTTTGAACAAGAACCCAAGTAAATGTTTTCTCAAAGGTTGCCCGCTCAAAAATCTCTTGGTTATTTGTAAATTAATCACTTTTGTCTCAGATGTTTCAACTAAAATTCATCCTAAAATCTATAACACAAATGAGAATTTAAACTTACATTACTAAACCATTAAAGGCAAGTTGTGGAAGAATTTGATAATACATGTACGAGTTCATTTTGAGATTTTTCGGTTTGCACACTTGGTATCTGAATTTATATTAGGGACGCACGATATAACGACCACTATATCGGCATCGGCCGATATATGTTCATTTTTAATGTCATCGTTATCGGCCCGATGAGGAAAATTTGGGACATAGCTTTTAATGGTGAGACTTTTGTCTTTGTATTCAGGCTCTCAAATTATATAAAAATTTATATTTAGATTTATCGGCTAATACTGAATATTGGTTATCGACTTTCAAATAGTAAACAATTATCGGTATTGAATGACCGAATTATCTGTAAATTATCTGTAATTTTCAGTATTGTCCAGAATTTTCATTTTGGTGCATCCCTAATTTATATAAATATAAAATTATTCATGAACTCAGTCCATGCAAAGCTAAAAACAAAAAGCTAAATTTAAAATCAATAAGCAACTTAACTGATTAAGTTGATGAACAAGTGAAAAGCGAGCACAGGTGTAATGTGTCAGTCAGTAATCTGCCGCATTTTGTACCATTTGCAAACAAACAATCTACAGCTGATTTAGGCAAACCCAGACAGATCGAATAAAAGTAGTCCAACCTAAATGTTATAAATCTATGAATAACAGTTTTGAGGTCCATCTTAGAGCATCATCTTGGTTATAGCAATAGATCTTAACTGCTTTTCACAACAGCACTGTGAATCAATCAAAACACAGTGTGGAATGAAAAATAACACATGGCTGATGGGCCAAAGAAGATTCATTCAGTTTTATCTTTGTTTAGCTGTAAAAAGTTAATGTCCATCCAGCATTTTATGTCATGCAGACAGTCCAACAAACTAGGCACAGAAGAGCTATTATTTTTCACAGGAAGATAACGCTGTATCATCTGCATATAACTAATATGATAAGTTGTGTGTCTCAATGATTTGACCTTGAGGAAGCATATATAATGAAAAAAGAAGAGGGCCCAAAACAGAACCCTGGGGAACACCATAGGAAATTTGCACACAGGATGATAAACCCTTCTCTACGCAAACAGAAAAAGTTCTCTCCTTGAGATAAGAGGCGAGCCACTCCAGCACAGGCCCTGGAAATCCAGTCTTTGTAAAAGGATATCATGATCTCCTTATAAATTTCTCTGTATTTTTATAAAAGTTTTGACCATAGTTCTTTCGTAATGAAAGTTTTCATTAGTTCTTTCTCTTGAGATTCCCACAGTCGCAATTTAATCATCAAGTTAATGAACATGTATTTAATTTTAAGATCACAGCATGAAAAAAAAGAACCTCTTTTAGAGATTCACCCAGCAGGAATCAATTTTGAGTTTCTCGTAATTTAAACAGGAAAAAGGCCATAAAATCAGAATGTAATTGCTGAAGTGCTCTACATCACAAGTCAATTACTTGCATCATCTAACTCTAGAATGTTCTAAAAAAACATTTTCGGTGGGAAATACGACACCCGGAACAAAAACCATGCTCTGTTTCTTGCCTTTGTTTTTTATATTTGACTATAGAAATATGACTTCAACCAATTTCCCTGTCAAATGTTAAAAAAAAATGTTTTAGCATAAAATGTATGTGTTACTCAACTTCAAATGTAAAGCTGAATTAAGTGATAACTTTATTTATTTATTTAGATTATTGAAGTTGATCATCTCAAATTGAATCCAGGAAAGTTATCTCTACATTTTAAGCTGTGATCTAATTGCAATCATTTTTTTTTTTTTTTTTTTGGTGTGTGACAAGCCCCAGTGTCTTCTTTTTATATGTCATTTTTAACATGCTTGTTCAAATATGAAAAACCTTCTAGCAACACAACATAATGCATTATCAGTTTATGGTCTGTCTCTCCCTCTCTTCAGCTTGACTTTGCATTGTGCTCCTTGTTGTAAGTGTGTATCCCGTTTTATCATAAAACTCTCCTGGAAGCAAATAAACACAAAATGTGATTGTGCGAGATCTAAATTTGTTGCTTGGTTAAACAGCTGCATATGCTCTCATGCTTATACTAGTTGCTCTGCATTTGCATATTTTTCAGCGCTTCGCAGGTTTCACTAACTGCCATTAATGTCTGAGAGATTGCTGAATTTACCCACATGCTGTTCAACAGCATTCTCACTATAATTTTATGGATAATTTAAATGACATGCTAATTGAGATCACTACATAATCAGTGTGACATAAAGTGTAATTTGATTACATTACCGAAGGATGCCGCATATACTGTATTTATCAGTAAAATGTGCAAACGCATTATCCACAAGCAGTTATGACGTACGTACGTGAGTGAGTGTGTGTGTGGTGTGTATGAGTATGTGAAGAACCTGTGCATTTGTGAGGTCCCTGATCTGGTTGTTAGCACCTGTATGTGAGTTAGTGTGATAAGCATTTAGATGGAAATCGATCAGATGGCGTTACCTCGCATGAATTACAGTATGTGGAGAATCTAATTATTTCTGATCATGTTCCTTCAACTTTGATTTTTAAACCAGAAAAAAAAACACTTCCCATAATATTAAATGTCATATTTAGTTTAATGTTTTTCAATAATATGAGGCGTAAACATGTTAACATCTTCTATGTAAAAAAAAAAAAAAGAAAGTTAAAAGTGTGTGTTAAAAAGTGTATAAAAAATGACCCATGATCTTTTATAAACAATGCTTTGATTTAGATAGTATGGGGGGAAAACACCATTGAAGTAAATGGGTCCCATCAAGAACATTCTTCAAAATATCTTCTTTTGTGTTCAGCGAAATATTTATCAAATATCAAAATATAAGCAGAAATTCAATCAGGCTTGGAAAAACATGAGGGTGAGTAAATGGATTTTTCATTTTTCAGTGAACTATCCCTTTAAATAATTGATCATACTTATATAATTTGAGTAGCTCACGTCCAATTCATTTTATTATGCTCTCCGGCTTCTAAAACGCTGATCAACAGTACTAGTTAGATTGCTGTCCCCTTTGTGACAGATGCCACAGGCCTAGTGAATATATAATGGTTCTCTTCTTGTTCTGTTTTGAGGTTACACATTTGGTTTAGACACCCACTTTAAGATTCAGACATCAAGATAAGGTGATGTTTACTGTCTGACAGCAGTAGCCTCTGTGTAAATCTGTCCTGTTTCAAACCGATAACGCAGCACAATTTTCAGGGGCAACAGAGCAAGACTTCAATACAACTTGAAGTTTTTCAATGTTTTTTTCTTTTCGGATCCAAAATATTAGATCCCAAATCCAAACAGTTATATTGTGAAATATGATTATTATTACATATAATATATATATATATTTAAATATTTATTCCAGTGATGTCAAAGCTGAATTTTCAGAATCATTACTCCAGTCTTCAGAGTCACATGATCCTTCAGAAATCATTCTAATATGATGATTCGCTGCTCAAGGAACATTTATTATCATTATCAATGTTGAAAATAGTTAGTTCTAACGAACAGAATTTATTTGAAAAAGAAATATTTTGTAACTTTGTAAATGTCTGTCACGTTTAATCCATTTAATTCATCTTTTTTTTTTAAATAGCTGAATATATGATATATGAAGATTCAGCTTTATTCACTTGTGGCCATTAAGTCTCTACAGGTCTGAATGCATACAAGCACCTGTTATTCATGTACTCGTCTTCTGTTCCTTCTGAATGAGTTAATTTACATTCTCCCCTATCCCCCAAAACGCCCCAAAAGAATAAAAAACTTATGGACATTTGTCTCAGTGAAAGGGGTATAAAGGTCAGTCCTTTCAAGATCAAAATGGAAAGAGTCCATCTGCCAAAGAACTTCTCTTTTCCCCAATGATGGATCACAATCTGAATTTGACAGGAGAGATATAGTGTTCATCCCTCACTTTTGGCCTCTTCTACTGTTTTTATCTTATCTAAATTTGCTCTCTGCAGTCTACGTTTTGTAACTTTTTCAGACATGGATTTTCAGAAATGGAGCTTTAAAATCTTCGTTCACATTTTGCTCAATTAAAACTGGGGTTAGGTGATAAATCAGATGCCTTTTGCTTTCTATAGGAAATGTTACTGAAATAATGTTACTGTGCCTTTAAGACTTCTATGTAAACACATTTTCACGTGTGAAATGCAGCATAGGATGGGTTTCTGTGCTGATCTGTGCAACTCAAACTGTTGATCAGACTGACATCTGGAGTCTTGTTAAACAGGCAATTTAAGATTATAAAATAAAAATATTAATTATTTGAATTTAATGTGCAAAGTGCAAACATAGCATATGGGCCATTGTGTTGGATTGTGTATGGTAATGCTTTTTAAAATAATTTCAAACAAAGCCACAACGAAATGATCCGCTGAATGAATCGGAGCAACACTGTCCCGAATGAATCCGTGTTATCAATGTTTCGGTTCATTGGATGATTCGGTAGCTCACACATAAAGCCAGTCACGTTTTGTTCCTGAATGAATTTTATAAAAAAAAAATGTAAATCATGGATGATTTCTCCTGAAATGACCGCTTTTAAAAGAGGACGTGATGCCATCTGCTTTGTTGTTAAACCACCTTGCATCAACATCTCCCTAGACTATTCCCCTTTGCTCATCTGCATCAGAATTAGTTACTGGAGAAAACCCCAGATCTGAAAGAACATAAAATGAAACTTGCCATGAAACACCCACAACAGGGACGAGACGCACATCCACTCAAGGACGCTTCACATGCGCTTTCAGTAGACATTTAGACATGATGATGAACAGACAGCGATCTGTATCTCACATACTGATGCGTCTCTCCCAAATGCAAAGATTATGACAGACAAAGATGAGAATTCACCCTACCAGCATTTTTACACTTCTACTCACGGTAGTTTGCGTGTCTCAGAGGAGGTCATTTGATGGATGGTGCTTCATCCACACAGACCACAATTCCTTGCTCTCAGCAGCTTTCGTAATGTCAAGAAGCCATTGAAAGGGAGAAAACAGCAAAAACCCTAAAGTGATATACAATTAAGGAGAAAAAGACTAAATTGAAACTGATGACAAAGCATTTGTTTGTTTTTTGGTGACTTATACAGTATTTGTACACTTGCAATGTCCCTCTTAATTACTATCTACTGTATCTATCTATCTATCTATCTATCTATCTATCTATCTATCTATCTATCTATCTATCATTGAGCAAATTATTTAGGTAAAAAAGGAGCATTGTTAACTCTTTCTGTATATGACACGTCACTCTGTTCTTCCTTTAATAAATTTTTTTTTTTTTAAATTTGATTGCCCATATTTCTATTTTTTTTCCAACAAAATAAAACACAGAGGGCGCTATTTTAACGATTTGAAATGCAAGTATCAAGCGCAAAGCACAAGTAACTTTGTGGGCGGGTCTTGGGCACTGTTGTTATTTTACCGGCGGGATAAATGACTCTTGCGCCCGACGCAAGTTTAAAAGAGGTTGGTCTGAAATGGCTTCATTATTGATAGGTGTGGTTTGGGCGTAACGTGAAATAAACCAATCAGAGCGTCATCCAACATAGGGTATGTTGGATGACGCTCTGATTGGTTTATTTCACGTTAATGGGTTAGTTCACCCAAAAATGTAAATTAAGTCATTAATTACTCACCCCCATGCTGTACCAACCCCCGTAAGACCTTCGTTCATCTTCGGAACACAAATAAAGATATTTTTGATTGAATCTGAGAGCTGGATCACTCTTCCATAGGCTTCCTAAGGGACTGGCTCTTGACGGCCCATAAAGTCATTAAAAAAAAGGTTTAAATATTCCATGTGCCTACAGCGGCTCAATTATAAGTTGGATAGATGCGCGCTGTACATACGCTTTTCAATTAGCGTATTTTCCGCACTATAAGGTGCACTTAAAAGCCTTTTATCTTCTCAAAAAACGACAGTGTTCCTTATAATTCGGAGCGCCTTATATATGGATCATCATTTTATACGGTAGGGGGCGGTAAAACTCCTAAGCGGTGAGCAGCCGGTAACAAGAAGTAGACGAATGAGAACGTCCTCGTCTCAGTTCTCGCGCATGCGCCCATAAGGAAGTAATGGAATAGTCGAATAAAGTCGATATTTATGTTTTTTTCGCACAAAAAGTAGTCTCGTCGCTTGATAAACTTATAACTGAGCCGCTGTAGGCACATTTTTTTTCCTGGTTCTTGACGGACAAACTACAAACTAATTTGTCAGATGTCCTTATATACATATGTGTCTTACCACTATCTTGGGCAAACAGGTCTGATCCGTCATTACTACAATTAGCCTGAAAAATTTGGGTAAATGTGTAAGGTAAGCTAGATTTAGGCCTACATTTTTTCACATCATGGACACCACAAAGATTGTTGTGGGTCAAACAAACTTTATGGCCCATTGTAGTGCCACAAAAATCATAAATAAAATTACTCTGAGGCATCGTTTCTGTCGGCAGCACAAAGTTTTGTTTGGGGAAGAATAAGAGTAAATATGAGCAATAACATCAGTGATGCTTGCCTAAGCAATCAGCTCCAATTAAAATAAGAAATATGGAAACAAATGCACTACATGCATTTAGCTAGTAGCATTTTGAAATTAGCAATTTTTTTCAGTTAATTATTTAGGTTTTAATTCAGAGCGAGTCTTGCCGCTTGCCCTGGCTGTTGTATGAATTAGTATGAATCTGTATGCATGTGGTGTCAATAAACACCAAATAGTTGAATTCGTCCTCTGTCAAAGATTACGTATAATCCATCTTCCCTCGAACTATTCCAAGGCCAGCTTATGGTCCACCTTATATAGTTTTTGATTATCGGATGAGACATAGGAGTCATTTATCATAAAGGGAGCAGATAAAGCATGTTTGCTCACGGAGGGAAACCTCAGGGGTGAGTGATTCGTTAGTTTGTTTGTACCACAGAAGTCAATGACTCCGCAATCTGGCTCTGCTGTCCTTGCATCTCATAGCTTTGATTAGACAGTTTTTTAAGTTTCCTTGTAAACCGGAGAAATCTCCAGAAGCTGTTCAAGGAATTACTATCCCAGCTAGATAAAACACTTTAAAATGTATTAGAGTGGAATATTAGCCAATAATTGGAGCTCATAAAATGTTTGTCAGTAAAAAAACATTTCTGTAATAAAGGTCCAAATCTTATTTAAAAAAAAAAAACATATTTAAATGTTATTTCGGAGAGGCTAGCAATAGAGTGGTGCAGGTATGACGTCACTTTGTTAGGCCGACAGGCTAAATACCCTCGACAAAAACCCAATAGGATATGGTAGTTAGAATAGTTTGTAAGAGCAAAATTAAGCAAAACAAGACAGTAAAAGCAAACTTAAGCTTACCTGTTTGGAGTGATGACGTTTAATGTCCTTAGCCACTTGTTTCCAACCGCTTTTTTCAAGACACGTAACAGCCTTAAAAAAAAAAAAGTAAAAAAAAAAAAAATCACAATGTGGTAATAACAATATATTTTATATCGTAGAATAAAACGTGAAAGTCTCTTAAGCTTGTGTTCACCACAGACCTAATTTCAGCCATTTAACCAAAATCCCATTGACAATGGAACCGGAAATGCTAAATACGCTTTGTTGATGAAGAACACAAACTTTCTAAGAACAACAGAGTCGCGCGATGGCATGAGCATCATCACTATGAACTTACGGCATTGGTCCTGGCTTTTGTTCACACAGCGCACGTTACGGGACTGATTGGCAATTGCGGGCAATGTTACTAGGTCCCCAACCCGGCATTGATGCTGGCATCAATCCCGGGTCGTGTTTGTGTTCACACAAAAGGCGCTCTGGCAATTTCCCGACAATTTCCCAGGATCAACGCGCTGTGTGAAAGGGGCTTATCTCTCCTTTCCTCTCTAAATGCCCATAAAAATCTAAGCATTCCAGAAAAAAGCAAAGTTATAGCTATATACATATATGGAAGTTGTTAGTTAATTGTATTTTTTGTTGCTGTGCACTTTACTAACCTGTGGTCCTTTAAGTGTATAAGAAACACTGAAGGCTGTCTGACTCAAAACATTATTTCGGCTATAGCCTTTTTTTGTTGCAGTTTTTAGTTTAATGTGGTCTAAAGCTAAATTTTAAGACTCAGATTATATTTTATATTCTACAGGAAAGTTGTATGTCAAGTCCTACGCTGCTCCCAATAACCAAGCACAAGCTGCTAAGATAATATGCTGGACATGTTGCTTGCAAATAAATGCACATGTGTAAATTCATGATACATTGTTTTCTCTTAAATGTAATACTTGGTTTACGTTGTTGTTAAATATAGTTTAATAATAATGCTACATGATAAATAGAAGGCTTCAAAAAAGAATAGACCCTGTAATCGGTGATCGGTATCGGGTGACACGGTTTCCAGTAATCGGTGATCGATCGGCCCTAAAAATCCTAATCTGAGCATCCCTAATTTAATTTGAATTCTGAGTGAAGAACCAAAGTTACGGGAAATACTTTTAAAAATCTCACTACACCTTATGTAGCCCCGCCCCTTCTCAGTGCTGAACTCGTTGTCTTTTGATTTCCGGTCCGTATTTCCACAGAGATCTTGCATAGGTATGAATGAACTGCTCGTAAATCATTTCCCGGTCGACATTTAAAAATGTAAAGACATCTGCTTTACAATGCTTAATGCTCGTAATTCTACAATAAGTAAATCCACTTCACCAGCTAATTACTCCTCGACAGCGATGCCATAGAAATATACAGAGCAAGCGACCGCAAAAACGGAAGTTCAAAGACAATATTCTAAAGATGACGGCGCCCACGTTATATATATAAAAAAATAAAAATAAATACTAAAGACTTAAACAGAAAAGGGTGTTCGAGGGTATCAACGCCTCTGGAAATAAAAGTAAAAGCTTTTATGAGGAATTAAATAATTATAATACCTCTCCCGTTGATAAAAGCTGATTGTGTTTCACTGATAATTTCACCAAGTCTAATTGCAAAAATACGACAAAGCGATTTGAAATCGTTTGAATCGAGTTGTCTAAATACAACTTATCCTAGCATTTACAAATCACTTTTCATTTGTGTTTTAATGCTAAATTTAACCCTATCCCATTTGCCAATTGAAGTTAATTCAGACCCAGTTTTAACATAATTAATCATTAACAGAACAGAATCACAAAATGATTCCCATATCAGTGTTAAACTTCCCATGAGTTCCGGTAGACGGTGAGCTGCTATTGCTCATAAGAGAGTGATATGCCACTGTGATCAGTTAAAACTGAAGGAGAAATATTACAGCCAAATGAGGAAGAAAGATTAATAGTTATCAACCAAAAATCCAATCTTGAATGGAAAAGGACCCCATGTAAAGTTTATTTTTATTTATTTATTTTATGTGGGTTCTTTACACGCTAAGAAACTGGGATATATTATTAATCAGGGGGTTAAAGGGAAAAGTGTCAAAAGGAATGGGGTCTCTATCCTGCCATTCGTCTGGAATAGAGTTAAATAATAATCCCATAATAATTTTGTCTGTAAAATTTGTGTTCGTCCAGTCAACTTAATAATAACCTAACTTATTAGCGTCTTGTTGGTGTAACCATAAACATTAATCAAGATGTGATGTGATTACATTCATTTGATCAACCATAATCCATTGACCCTCCTTATCAACTGATGGTTCACTGATTGTAAGTTAACCTTTCTTTCTGAAACTGCTACCATTAAAACCAGAAGTCACCAACCGACCAATTCTGTCACTTTTTCTCTTCAGGAAAACTGGTTTCTAAAAAGTTTGGTATTTGTTCTTAGAAAAATACATTAGTGTGAAGACGAGTATCATATCAAACGCACACCAAAAGTAGATTAACATATGATGTAAGGAATGATGAAATAAGGAACACTGACAACACTGCATCTAAATTTTGTAATATTTCTATAAGTTTGAGGTTGCACTTTTTTAAAGAGGTGGTTTAATGCCCTTTTCACAAGATGTTAAATAAATCTCTGATGTCCCTAGAGTGTGTGTGTGAAGTTAACTCAAAATACCGCACAGATAGTTTTGTAAAAGTCGTCACTTTTTGAGGGTTAGCAAAAACTCTTTAAATGCAAATTAGCTGTATCTCCCAACACAGTGGGCGGAGCTTCAAGAGCGTTTGCGTTAGCAGCTCCGATGACCTCACGCAGACACAACCTAAAATGTCAGAAACTGTTCTGCCTTTTATGTTTAAAGATGGAGAGACTCACAATTGTCAAACTGCCATTTGTTTTAGTCCTTAAAATGTTTTATTTATTTAAAACGGAAGTGTAGTCATAATCAAGCACTCCTAAGATGAAAAGCTCGAAAAAGTGTGAATCTTCTCTCAATCCGTCCACACTCTTTGTCCGGTGTACAGCAGCACTTCATTTGCAGTATTTTGGCTTCTAGCTTCTTTAACCAGGTCTTGTCGTTTTCCCTTCTATAACTGGTTGTTTTGTGCACAAGTCTCATTGTGCACAATAACTGGTCGAGGATCGTCAGCTTCTTCAGGAAGTCTAAGTCGGGCTTGATGTATCGTACCTGAATGAGGTAATCGATGGCTTCATCCCCTGTCATGTCATGGTGGATCATGAGATATGCCAGGAAAAGTGTAGGGGCGTGGCTGACACCCTTAACGCAGTGAATTAACACCTTATCTGTGGAAATAAAAACAGAAAGACAGTCAGAAAAGTCCCAAACAGTTTGTCACTCCAGAACAGAACACTTGATAAAAGATCTTACTTTGTGGGTTTTTCATGGCCTTGTGAATGAATTTGGCAGCTGGCACAAAGTATTTGCTGATGTTGGAAGTTTGCGTTGTAGGCATGCGGCAATACGTGATGTTCATGCCTCTGTAGTAACTCGCCCCTGTATCAACGGTTTCCATCAGGTCTTCCTCGCACGGGACTCCCATCAAGACCCTCAGATTATTCTTCAAAGCAGCAGCATTGAGGATGTGAGTAATCCCCAGCTCCTTCAGTTTCATTCGGTCCTCTGCTATCACTCTGCACAAGAACAAAAAAGCCAAGATTAGTCTTTCAAAGCACAGGGTTTACAATATAATTACATTATAACAATATAACACACATTACATTAATCACATGGTTTATATTAGTCTAAATGTGCTGTAGACTTACTCATTTCCAATGAAGATGTTGTTCCACACCTCGGTGACAGGTTCCAGATCCTTTGTACAGCCCTTCACACGCTCCGCAAAACGGGAATCGGGTCCTTCTTGAACTAGTTCCTGCTTGGAAGTGCATGCACAAGGACTGCTTGGTCCTTGGACACACGATTCATCCGAATCAGACAGATCCGATTCAGGATCCATCTCAGGAACGCTTGGACCCTCATCACACGTTTCATATGCATCAGAAAGATCTGATTCAGGATCCATCTCGGCAACGCTTGGACCCTCATCACACGATTCATATGCATCAGACAGATCCCATTCAGGAACCATCTCGGCAACGCTTGGACCCTCATCAGACGATTCATATGAATCAGACAGATCCCATTCAGAAACCAGCTCAGCAACGCTTGGACCCTCATCAGACGATTCATATGAATCAGACAGATCCCATTCAGAAACCATCTCAGCAACGCTTGGACCCTCATCAGACGATTCATATGAATCAGACAGCTCCGATTCAGGATCCATCTCAGGAACGCTTGCATCTGGAAGACACAAGGTCTCTGGAACAGCCGGATCAATCCTAAAAAGCTTTTTGAAGTATGCCCTAATTTTTCCCTTCTTCCTCACTTTGGTACTTTCTAAAAAAAGAAGAAAACAAATATGTTATTAGAAACATCTCTAACCACAGATTAAAAATTAATTAGTCCGATATTTCTGTTTTCATCTCATTTGTTTTGTACAACTGCATTTACAAAAAAAATCTACAATGTTGCATCTCAATTGCTCTGTTGACATTCACCTTTTGGGCTGATCTTTACAGGGGTTTCAGGAGAAGCATCCATGCCACTCTGATCGATCCCACTGGTTCTCCCTGAAGGCCCTGCGGAGTCGCTCAGATCCTCACACACCAGAGTAGGGCTCTTCAGATCTGAAATGGCATCCTTGACTTCAACTTCCAGACCTTCAGTGGACACTGGTTCTGCCTCAGAACGGTTTAGAGCCGAGACGCTGGACTCCTCTAGATCAACGAGATCCACTGGAGTTTCCTGCTCCGAAACTATTGGAACTGGGACATCCGGTTGCTCCAAATTGTCCAGATCCACGGGGGTTTCCTGCTCAGAATCGACCAGATCCGTTGCAGATGTTGGCTGATGAGTGTCTGGGACACACAGTGGCTCTGAGACACCAAAAAGCATCTGAAAGAATCCACTCGCTTTCTTCATCATCCACACTTTGGTACTTTCTGAAAAAACAAAAATAAAAACATGTTATTAGACACATCTCAAACTACAAATTAGACATGAAAAAGTAGACTGGCTTGAAAGACGTTTCTGTTTGCATCTCATTGTTAATGTACTATTCTATGAAATGAGAGGGGCGACTTGGAGTCATTTTGTAAATGTGATTAACTATTTATTTTAGACATTCGCAAAATGGGTGCCGGTGTGATGAGACATGCTCGGCCAGATTCGCCTCGAAGTCGTGGTCGTGGATCTTTGGAGGCATAGCCGCGCGGAAAGTTACACAAAATGGCGCACACACGGCGATTAAGCACTCAGGAGATTTTTTTTTAATTGAAAAATAAACAAATGTACATAGAAAATAAGCATTAAACCAACAATATTAATGTTAAACAATATTAACACCTGGCAATTCCTCAAAAGGCAGACGTTTGCAAGGATCACAATATGACGTCACGCACTGCGCGCATTTTTCAAAAAACATAATTCAACATTTCGATTACACTTTTCTATAGCCTATAAATGAAAAAAAATATGAATTAAATCGTTGTTTCGTCGCGTTTACAATCCTATGAAAAGCCCCGTTATACTTCCCGTGCCCCTGCCCTGAATATATAGAAAATCTATCAGTGCCATTGGTCATGTTAGCCTGTTGTTCATGTTTAACACACCTGTTGGGCTGTTCTCTGGGGTTTCAGGAGAAGCGTCGGTCCCACTCCTTGCCAATTCCGTTGGTGACACCAACACTGAGGAGACATTTTTGACTTCATCCTCGAGCCCATCTCTCTCAACAACACTAGCTGAGGCGGTTGAGTCGTTCACAGAGTCAACCTGCACAGCGCCCCCCTCTACAACACTGGAACTGACTGGCATGTCCTCAGGTGAATCAATCCTTTCCAGGGAATCGATCACTGCCGAGCTCCCGAAAAGGTCGCAGATGGCTTCGGGGATGATCCTGCACTCCACCTGGTCCTCATCCTCTGCTGGTACTTGGAAAGTCTCAGTGCCATGGTACACGCCGTTGAGGTATATTTCCAGACACACCTCTCCGGAGCAAGTACACATTGCGAGTTTCGGATATTAATCTAACAAATCAAAGAAGTAACTTACAGTTGACAAGCTGTTTGATAGCACGATACACACTGTACGTGACTGATAATCGGAATATCGCAGAATAACTGCAGTGACAGTAAGCGAGTCTTTAACGACGGGCAGAAACAGTCAAGCGAGTTTGCTGCTCTCTGTGACGTAAGCTAAATAGAACGCAGCGCAGAAACAAACAAGGGATCGAACGCAGCGCAGAAACAGATTCATGGTTAAAAACAGATTGTTTGGAAATTACTCTACAACGCATTGGACCAAAGCCAAAAAAATACTAAAGACTTAAACATTTTCATCTTGTTTTAACCTTCTGATGTTCTTCAAAAAAAGTCACAATGCTGGTCTTCGGGGTCTATCAGACCCCAGACAATAACAATAATAATATTAATAATATATATTTTTTTAACAAATATAATTTTACTCTGTTTATTAATGTTTTTACTCAACATTTCTGTCGTTTTTGGAGGATTTATGATTTTTTTATTTATTTCTATAAATAAATAAATATTTATTTAAATAAGATTTTTACAAAAAAAAAACAGCATTTTATGTTAAATAAACTTTATAAAAGACCCAGATTTCTAACTTTCATTCCTGGGTATACCATGGATAATTTTACAAGGTTTAATGTAAGATTTTTGCCCAATTTTTGGAAAATACAGGTTAAAATTTGTAATAAGTCACTTTAACCACTAGATGGCTATAGAGCTCCACTAGGCCTATATACTATTTGAATTACTGAAAGATATAGTTTCTAAAGTTGGATTCATATCTAAATATTATAAAATCACAATTATAACAAAAATAAAATCATTTTTGTCAAAGTTTAGCAATTGTTTTTGTACTGAAAAAACAACAGTTTTTCAATAATGTTACATTATGTTTATAATCAGACCTGAACAACATGTTACAAAGAGAAATGTTGGAGTCTTAAGATTTGATCATTTACTTCAACTGAACAGCAATCACAAACTAGCAAATAAAGCAGTAAAAATAAAATATTTGTAAAAAAAAAAAGAAAAAGTAAATTGGTAAGAAAATCGAACAACTAGGAACAATAGTTTGGAACAATAGAACAATAGTTGGTCTCATCTCTTTTATCTTTTTTATAGCCTTACAAATGTATTCCTGTGTGTGTGTGTGTGTGTGTGTGTGTGCACATTTTCAATGTGTCTTAGTGTTACCAATTTATTTTTTGCGGTGGTTCTGCATTTTAGAGTATTTTATTTTACAAATGATAAGAGAACAGTTTTTATAGTCTGTGTGTATTCCTGTATATTGTATTCCTCTATGCTTCAAGAGCGTTTGCGTTAGCAGCTCCGATGACCTCACGCAGACACAACCTAAAATGTCAGAAACTGTTCTGCCTTTTATGTTTAAAGATGGAGAGACTCACAATTGTCAAACAGCCATTTGTTTTAGTCCCTAAAATGTTTTATTTATTTAAAACGGAAGTGTAGTCATAATCAAGCACTTCTAAGATGAAAAGCTCGAAAAAGTGTGAATCTTCTCTCAATCCGGCCACACTCTTTGTCCGGTGTACAGCAGCACTTCTTTTGCAGTATTTTGGCTTCTAGCTTCTTTAACCAGGTCTTGTCGTTTTCCCTTCTATAACTGGTTGTTTTGTGCACAAGTCTCATTGTGCACAATAACTGGTCGAGGATCGTCAGCTTCTTCAGGAAGTCTAAGTCGGGCTTGATGTATCGTACCTGAATGAGGTAATCGATGGCTTCATCCCCTGTCATGTCATGGTGGATCATGAGATATGCCAGGAAAAGTGTAGGGGCGTGGCTGACACCCTTAACGCAGTGAATTAACACCTTATCTGTGGAAATAAAAACAGAAAGACAGTCAGAAAAGTCCCAAACAGTTTGTCACTCCAGAACAGAACACTTGATAAAAGATCTTACTTTGTGGGTTTTTCATGGCCTTGTGAATGAATTTGGCAGCTGGCACGAAGTATTTGCTGATGTTGGAAGTTTGCGTTGTAGGCATGCGGCAATACGTGATGTTCATGCCTCTGTAGTAACTCGCCCCTGTATCAACGGTTTCCATCAGGTCTTCCTCGTACGGGACTCCCATCAAGACCCTCAGATTATTCTTCAAAGCAGCAGCATTGAGGATGTGAGTAATCCCCAGCTCCTTCAGTTTCATTCGGTCCTCTGCTATCACTCTGCACAAGAACAAAAAAGCCAAGATTAGTCTTTCAAAGCACAAGGTTTACAATATAATTACATTATAACAATATAACACACATTACATTAATCACATGGTTTATATTATGTGCTGTAGACTTACTCATTTCCAATGAAGATGTTGTTCCACACCTCGGTGACAGGTTCCAGATCCTTTGTACAGCCCTTCACACGCTCCGCAAAACGGGAATCGGGTCCTTCTTGAACTAGTTCCTGCTTGGAAGTGCATGCACAAGGACTGCTTGGTCCTTGGACACACGATTCATCCAAATCAGACAGATCCGATTCAGGATCCATCTCAGGAACGCTTGGACCCTCATCACACGTTTCATATGCATCAGAAAGATCTGATTCAGGATCCATCTCGGCAACGCTTGGACCCTCATCACACGATTCATATGCATCAGACAGATCCCATTCAGGAACCATCTCGGCAACGCTTGGACCCTCATCAGACGATTCATATGAATCAGACAGATCCCATTCAGAAACCATCTCAGCAACGCTTGGACCCTCATCAGACGATTCATATGAATCAGACAGATCCCATTCAGAAACCATCTCAGCAACGCTTGGACCCTCATCAGACGATTCATATGCATCAGACAGCTCCGATTCAGGATCCATCTCAGGAACGCTTGCATCTGGGAGACACAAGGTCTCTGGAACAGCCGGATCAATCCTAAAAAGCTTTTTGAAGTATGCCCTAATTTTTCCCTTCTTCCTCACTTTGGTACTTTCTAAAAAAAGAAGAAAACAAATATGTTATTAGAAACATCTCTAACCACAGATTAAAAATTAATTAGTCCGATATTTCTGTTTTCATCTCATTTGTTTTGTACAACTGCATTTACAAAAAAAATCTACAATGTTGCATCTCAATTGCTCTGTTGACATTCACCTTTTGGGCTGATCTTTACAGGGGTTTCAGGAGAAGCATCCATGCCACTCTGATCGATCCCACTGGTTCTCCCTGAAGGCCCTGCGGAGTCGCTCAGATCCTCACACACCAGAGTAGGGCTCTTCAGATCTGAAATGGCATCCTTGACTTCAACTTCCAGACCTTCAGTGGACACTGGTTCTGCCTCAGAACGGTTTAGAGCCGAGACGCTGGACTCCTCTAGATCAACGAGATCCACTGGAGTTTCCTGCTCCGAAACTATTGGAACTGGGACATCCGGTTGCTCCAAATTGTCCAGATCCACGGGGGTTTCCTGCTCAGAATCGACCAGATCCGTTGCAGATGTTGGCTGATGAGTGTCTGGGACACACAGTGGCTCTGAGACACCAAAAAGCATCTGAAAGAATCCACTCGCTTTCTTCATCATCCACACTTTGGTACTTTCTGAAAAAACAAAAATAAAAACATGTTATTAGACACATCTCAAACTACAAATTAGACATGAAAAAGTAGACTGGCTTGAAAGACGTTTCTGTTTGCATCTCATTGTTAATGTACTATTCTATGAATGAAATGACAGGGGCGACTTGGAGTCATTTTGTAAATGTGATTAACTATTTATTTTAGACATTCGCAAAATGGGTGCCGGTGTGATGAGACATGCTCGGCCAGATTCGCCTCGAAGTCGTGGTCGTGGATCTTTGGAGGCATAGCCGCGCGGAAAGTTACACAAAATGGCGCACACACGGCGATTAAGCACTCAGGAGATTTTTTTTTAATTGAAAAATAAACAAATGTACATAGAAAATAAGCATTAAACCAACAATATTAATGTTAAACAATATTAACACCTGGCAATTCCTCAAAAGGCAGACGTTTGCAAGGATCACAATATGACGTCACGCACTGCGCGCATTTTTCAAAAAACATAATTCAACATTTCGATTACACTTTTCTATAGCCTATAAATGAAAAAAAATATGAATTAAATCGTTGTTTCGTCGCGTTTACAATCCTATGAAAAGCCCCCTTATACTTCCCGTGCCCCTGCCCTGAATATATAGAAAATCTATCAGTGCCATTGGTCATGTTAGCCTGTTGTTCATGTTTAACACACCTGTTGGGCTGTTCTCTGGGGTTTCAGGAGAAGCGTCGGTCCCGCTCCCTGCCAACTCCGTTGGTGACACCAACACTGAGGAGACATTTTTGACTTCATCCTCGAGCCCATCTCTCTCAACAACACTAGCTGAGGCGGTTGAGTCGTTCACAGAGTCAACCTGCACAGCGCCCCCCTCTACAACACTGGAACTGACTGGCATGTCCTCAGGTGAATCAATCCTTTCCAGGGAATCGATCACTGCCGAGCTCCCGAAAAGGTCGCAGATGGCATCGGGGATGATCCTGCACTCCACCTGGTCCTCATCCTCTACTGGTACTTGGAAAGTCTCAGTGCCATGGTACACGCCGTTGAGGTATATTTCCAGACACACCTCTCTGGAGCAAGTACACATTGCGAGTTTCGGATATTAATCTAACAAATCAAAGAAGTAACTTACAGTTGACAAGCTGTTTGATAGCAAGATACACACTGTACGTGACTGATAATCGGAATATCGCAGAATAACTGCAGTGACAGTAAGCGAGTCTTTAACGACGGGCAGAAACAGTCAAGCGAGTTTGCTGCTCTCTGTGACGTAAGCTAAATAGAACGCAGCGCAGAAACAAACAAGGGATCGAACGCAGCGCAGAAACAGATTCATGGTTAAAAACAGATTGTTTGGAAATTACTCTACAACGCATTGGACCAAAGCCAAAAAAATACTAAAGACTTAAACATTTTCATCTTGTTTTAACCTTCTGATGTTCTTCAAAAAAAGTCACAATGCTGGTCTTCGGGGTCTATCAGACCCCAGACAATAACAATAATAATATTAATAATATACATTTTTTTAACAAATATAATTTTACTCTGTTTATTAATGTTTTTACTCAACATTTGTGTCGTTTTTGGAGGATTTATGATTTTTTTATTTATTTCTATAAATAAATAAATATTTATTTAAATAAGATTTTTACAAAAAAAAAAAAAACAGCATTTTATGTTAAATAAACTTTATAAAAGACCCAGATTTCTAACTTTCATTCCTGGGGATACCATGGATAATTTTACAAGGTTGAATGTAAGATTTTTGCCCAATTTTTGGAAAATACAGGTTAAAATTTGTAATAAGTCACTTTAACCACTAGATGACTATAGAGCTCCACTAGGCCTATATACTATTTGAATTACTGAAAGATATAGTTTCTAAAGTTGGATTCATATCTAAATATTATAAAATCACAATTATAACAAAAATAAAATAATTTTTGTCAAAGTTTAGCAATTGTTTTTGTACTGAAAAAACAACAGTTTTTCAATAATGTTACATTATGTTTAGAATCAGACCTGAACAACATGTTACAAAGAGAAATGTTGGAGTCTTAAGATTTGATCATTTACTTCAACTGAACAGCAATCACAAATTAGCAAATAAAGCAGTAAAAATAAAATATGTGTAAAAAAAAAAAAAAAAAAGTAAATTGGTAAGAAAATCGAACAACTAGGAACAATAGTTTGGAACAATAGAACAATAGTTGGTCTCATCTCGTTTATCTTTTTTATAGCCTTACAAATGTATTCCTGTGTGTGTGTGTGTGTGTGTGTGCACATTTTCAATGTGTCTTAGTGTTACCAATTTATTTTTGTGGTGGTTCTGCATTTTAGAGTATTTTATTTTACAAATGATAAGAGAACAGTTTTTATAGTCTGTGTGTATTCCTGTATATTGTATTCCTCTATGCTTCAAGAGCGTTTGCGTTAGCAGCTCCGATGACCTCACGCAGACACAACCTAAAATGTCAGAAACTGTTCTGCCTTTTATGTTTAAAGATGGAGAGACTCACAATTGTCAAACAGCCATTTGTTTTAGTCCTTAAAATGTTTTATTTATTTAAAACGGAAGTGTAGTCATAATCAAGCACTTCTAAGATGAAAAGCTCGAAAAAGTGTGAATCTTCTCTCAATCCGTCCACACTCTTTGTCCGGTGTACAGCAGCACTTCTTTTGCAGTATTTTGGCTTCTAGCTTCTTTAACCAGGTCTTGTCGTTTTCCCTTCTATAACTGGTTGTTTTGTGCACAAGTCTCATTGTGCACAATAACTGGTCGAGGATCGTCAGCTTCTTCAGGAAGTCTAAGTCGGGCTTGATGTATCGTACCTGAATGAGGTAATCGATGGCTTCATCCCCTGTCATGTCATGGTGGATCATGAGATATGCCAGGAAAAGTGTAGGGGCGTGGCTGACACCCTTAACGCAGTGAATTAACACCTTATCTGTGGAAATAAAAACAGAAAGACAGTCAGAAAAGTCCCAAACAGTTTGTCATTCCAGAACAGAACACTTGATAAAAGATCTTACTTTGTGGGTTTTTCATGGCCTTGTGAATGAATTTGGCAGCTGGCACGAAGTATTTGCTGATGTTGGAAGTTTGCGTTGTAGGCATGCGGCAATACGTGATGTTCATGCCTCTGTAGTAACTCGCCCCTGTATCAACGGTTTCCATCAGGTCTTCCTCGCACGGGACTCCCATCAAGACCCTCAGATTATTCTTCAAAGCAGCAGCATTGAGGATGTGAGTAATCCCCAGCTCCTTCAGTTTCATTCGGTCCTCTGCTATCACTCTGCACAAGAACAAAAAAGCCAAGATTAGTCTTTCAAAGCACAGGGTTTACAATATAATTACATTATAACAATATAACACACATTACATTAATCACATGGTTTATATTAGTCTAAATGTGCTGTAGACTTACTCATTTCCAATGAAGATGTTGTTCCACACCTCGGTGACAGGTTCCAGATCCTTTGTACAGCCCTTCACACGCTCCGCAAAACGGGAATCGGGTCCTTCTTGAACTAGTTCCTGCTTGGAAGTGCATGCACAAGGACTGCTTGGACCTTGGACACACGATTCATCCAAATCAGACAGATCCGATTCAGGATCCATCTCAGGAACGCTTGGACCCTCATCACACGTTTCATATGCATCAGACAGATCCGATTCAGGATCCATCTCAGGAACGCTTGGACCCTCATCAGACGATTCATATGCATCAGACAGATCCGATTCAGGATCCATCTCAGGAACGCTTGGACCCTCATCACACGATTCATATGCATCAGAAAGATCTGATTCAGGATCCATCTCGGCAACGCTTGGACCCTCATCACACGATTCATATGCATCAGACAGATCCCATTCAGGAACCATCTCGGCAACGCTTGGACCCTCATCAGACGATTCATATGAATCAGATAGATCCCATTCAGAAACCATCTCAGCAACGCTTGGACCCTCATCAGACGATTCATATGAATCAGACAGATCCCATTCAGAAACCATCTCAGCAACGCTTGGACCCTCATCAGACGATTCATATGCATCAGACAGCTCCGATTCAGGATCCATCTCAGGAACGCTTGCATCTGGGAGACACAAGGTCTCTGGAACAGCCGGATCAATCCTAAAAAGCTTTTTGAAGAATGCCCTAATTTTTCCCTTCTTCCTCACTTTGGTACTTTCTAAAAAAAGAAGAAAACAAATATGTTATTAGAAACGTCTCTAACCACAGATTAAAAATTAATTAGTCCGATATTTCTGTTTTCATCTCATTTGTTTTGTACAACTGCATTTACAAAAAAAATCTAGAATGTTGCATCTCAATTGCTCTGTTGACATTCACCTTTTGGGCTGATCTTTACAGGGGTTTCAGGAGAAGCATCCATGCCACTCTGATCGATCCCACTGGTTTTCCCTGAAGGCCCTGCGGAGTCGCTCAGATCCTCACACACCAGAGTTGGGCTCTTCAGATCTGAAATGTCATCCCTGACTTCAACTTCCAGACCTTCAGTGGACACTGGTTCTGCCTCAGAACGGTTTAGAGCCGAGACGCTGGACTCCTCTAGATCAACGAGATCCACTGGAGTTTCCTGCTCCGAAACTATTGGAACTGGGACATCCGGTTGCTCCAAATTGTCCAGATCCACGGGGGTTTCCTGCTCAGAATCGACCAGATCCGTTTCAGATGTTGGCTGATGAGTGTCTGGGACACACAGTGGCTCTGGGACACCAAAAAGCATCTGAAAGAATCCACTCGCTTTCTTCATCATCCACACTTTGGTACTTTCTGAAAAAACAAAAATAAAAATGTTATTAGACACATCTCAAACTACAAATTAGACATGAAAAAGTAGACTGGCTTGAAAGACGTTTCTGTTTGCATCTCATTGTTAATGTACTATTCTATGAAATGACAGGGGCGACTTGAAGTCATTTTGTAAATGTGATTAACTATTTATTTTAGACATTCGCAAAATGGGTGCCGGTGTGATGAGACATGCTCGGCCAGATTCGCCTCGAAGTCGTGGTCGTGGATCTTTGGAGGCATAGCCGCGCGGAAAGTTACACAAAATGGCGCACACACGGCGATTAAGCACTCAGGAGATTTTTTTTTAATTGAAAAATAAACAAATGTACATAGAAAATAAGCATTAAACCAACAATATTAATGTTAAACAATATTAACACCTGGCAATTCCTCAAAAGGCAGACGTTTGCAAGGATCACAATATGACGTCACGCACTGCGCGCATTTTTCAAAAAACATAATTCAACATTTCGATTACACTTTTCTATAGCCTATAAATGAAAAAAAAATATGAATTAAATCGTTGTTTCGTCGCGTTTACAATCCTATGAAAAGCCCCCTTATACTTCCCGTGCCCCTGCCCTGAATATATAGAAAATCTATCAGTGCCATTGGTCATGTTAGCCTGTTGTTCATGTTTAACACACCTGTTGGGCTGTTCTCTGGGGTTTCAGGAGAAGCGTCGGTCCCGCTCCCTGCCAACTCCGTTGGTGACACCAACACTGAGGAGACATTTTTGACTTCATCCTCGAGCCCATCTCTCTCAACAACACTAGCTGAGGCGGTTGAGTCGTTCACAGAGTCAACCTGCACAGCGCCCCCCTCTACAACACTGGAACTGACTGGCATGTCCTCAGGTGAATCAATCCTTTCCAGGGAATCGATCACTGCCGAGCTCCCGAAAAGGTCGCAGATGGCATCGGGGATGATCCTGCACTCCACCTGGTCCTCATCCTCTACTGGTACTTGGAAAGTCTCAGTGCCATGGTACACGCCGTTGAGGTATATTTCCAGACACACCTCTCTGGAGCAAGTACACATTGCGAGTTTCGGATATTAATCTAACAAATCAAAGAAGTAACTTACAGTTGACAAGCTGTTTGATAGCAAGATACACACTGTACGTGACTGATAATCGGAATATCGCAGAATAACTGCAGTGACAGTAAGCGAGTCTTTAACGACGGGCAGAAACAGTCAAGCGAGTTTGCTGCTCTCTGTGACGTAAGCTAAATAGAACGCAGCGCAGAAAAAAAAAAGGGATCGAACGCAGCGCAGAAACAGATTCATGGTTAAAAACAGATTGTTTGGAAATTACTCTACAACGCATTGGACCAAAGCCAAAAAAATACTAAAGACTTAAACATTTTCATCTTGTTTTAACCTTCTGATGTTCTTCAAAAAAAGTCACAATGCTGGTCTTCGGGGTCTATCAGACCCCAGACAATAACAATAATAATATTATTAATAGATTTTTTTAACAAATATAATTTTACTCTGTTTATTAATGTTTTTACTCAACATTTGTGTCGTTTTTGGAGGATTTATGATTTTTTTTTTTATTTCTATAAATAAATAAATATTTATTTAAATAAGATTTTTACAAAAAAAAAACAGCATTTTATGTTAAATAAACTTTATAAAAGACCCAGATTTCTAACTTTCATTCCTGGGGATACTATGGATAATTTTACAAGGTTGAATGTAAGATTTTTGCCCAATTTTTGGAAAATACAGGTTAAAATTTGTAATAAGTCACTTTAACCACTAGATGACTATAGAGCTCCACTAGGCCTATATACTATTTGAATTACTGAAAGATATAGTTTCTAAAGTTGGATTCAGTTGGATTCATATCTAAATATTATAAAATCACAATTATAACAAAAATAAAATAATTTTTGTCAAAGTTTAGCAATTGTTTTTGTACTGAAAAAACAACAGTTTTTCAATAATGTTACATTATGTTTAGAATCAGACCTGAACAACATGTTACAAAGAGAAATGTTGGAGTCTTAAGATTTGATCATTTACTTCAACTGAATAGCAATCACAAATTAGCAAATAAAGCAGTAAAAATAAAATATCTGTAAAAAAAAAAAAAAAGTAAATTGGTAAGATAGTTTGGAACAATAGAACAATAGTTGGTCTCATCTCGTTTATCTTTTTTATAGCCTTACAAATGTATTCCTGTGTGTGTGTGTGTGTGTGTGTGTGTGTGTGTGCGCACATTTTCAATGTGTCTTAGTGTTACCAATTTATTTTTGTGGTGGTTCTGCATTTTAGAGTATTTTATTTTACAAATGATAAGAGAACAGTTTTTATAGTCTGTGTGTATTCCTGTATATTGTATTCCTCTATGCTTCAAGAGCGTTTGCGTTAGCAGCTCCGATGACCTCACGCAGACACAACCTAAAATGTCAGAAACTGTTCTGCCTTTTATGTTTAAAGATGGAGAGACTCACAATTGTCAAACAGCCATTTGTTTTAGTCCTTAAAATGTTTTATTTATTTAAAACGGAAGTGTAGTCATAATCAAGCACTTCTAAGATGAAAAGCTCGAAAAAGTGTGAATCTTCTCTCAATCCGTCCACACTCTTTGTCCGGTGTACAGCAGCACTTCTTTTGCAGTATTTTGGCTTCTAGCTTCTTTAACCAGGTCTTGTCGTTTTCCCTTCTATAACTGGTTGTTTTGTGCACAAGTCTCATTGTGCACAATAACTGGTCGAGGATCGTCAGCTTCTTCAGGAAGTCTAAGTCGGGCTTGATGTATCGTACCTGAATGAGGTAATCGATGGCTTCATCCCCTGTCATGTCATGGTGGATCATGAGATATGCCAGGAAAAGTGTAGGGGCGTGGCTGACACCCTTAACGCAGTGAATTAACACCTTATCTGTGGAAATAAAAACAGAAAGACAGTCAGAAAAGTCCCAAACAGTTTGTCACTCCAGAACAGAACACTTGATAAAAGATCTTACTTTGTGGGTTTTTCATGGCCTTGTGAATGAATTTGGCAGCTGGCACGAAGTATTTGCTGATGTTGGAAGTTTGCGTTGTAGGCATGCGGCAATACGTGATGTTCATGCCTCTGTAGTAACTCGCCCCTGTATCAACGGTTTCCATCAGGTCTTCCTCGCACGGGACTCCCATCAAGACCCTCAGATTATTCTTCAAAGCAGCAGCATTGAGGATGTGAGTAATCCCCAGCTCCTTCAGTTTCATTCGGTCCTCTGCTATCACTCTGCACAAGAACAAAAAAGCCAAGATTAGTCTTTCAAAGCACAGGGTTTACAATATAATTACATTATAACAATATAACACACATTACATTAATCACATGGTTTATATTAGTCTAAATGTGCTGTAGACTTACTCATTTCCAATGAAGATGTTGTTCCACACCTCGGTGACAGGTTCCAGATCCTTTGTACAGCCCTTCACACGCTCCGCAAAACGGGAATCGGGTCCTTCTTGAACTAGTTCCTGCTTGGAAGTGCATGCACAAGGACTGCTTGGACCTTGGACACACGATTCATCCAAATCAGACAGATCCGATTCAGGATCCATCTCAGGAACGCTTGGACCCTCATCACACGTTTCATATGCATCAGACAGATCCGATTCAGGATCCATCTCAGGAACGCTTGGACCCTCATCAGACGATTCATATGCATCAGACAGATCCGATTCAGGATCCATCTCAGGAACGCTTGGACCCTCATCACACGATTCATATGCATCAGAAAGATCTGATTCAGGATCCATCTCGGCAACGCTTGGACCCTCATCACACGATTCATATGCATCAGACAGATCCCATTCAGGAACCATCTCGGCAACGCTTGGACCCTCATCAGACGATTCATATGAATCAGACAGATCCCATTCAGAAACCATCTCAGCAACGCTTGGACCCTCATCAGACGATTCATATGAATCAGACAGATCCCATTCAGAAACCATCTCAGCAACGCTTGGACCCTCATCAGACGATTCATATGCATCAGACAGCTCCGATTCAGGATCCATCTCAGGAACGCTTGCATCTGGGAGACACAAGGTCTCTGGAACAGCCGGATCAATCCTAAAAAGCTTTTTGAAGAATGCCCTAATTTTTCCCTTCTTCCTCACTTTGGTACTTTCTAAAAAAAGAAGAAAACAAATATGTTATTAGAAACATCTCTAACCACAGATTAAAAATTAATTAGTCCGATATTTTTGTTTTCATCTCATTTGTTTTGTACAACTGCATTTACAAAAAAAATCTACAATGTTGCATCTCAATTGCTCTGTTGACATTCACCTTTTGGGCTGATCTTTACAGGGGTTTCAGGAGAAGCATCCATGCCACTCTGATCGATCCCACTGGTTCTCCCTGAAGGCCCTGCGGAGTCGCTCAGATCCTCACACACCAGAGTAGGGCTCTTCAGATCTGAAATGTCATCCCTGACTTCAACTTCCAGACCTTCAGTGGACACTGGTTCTGCCTCAGAACGGTTTAGAGCCGAGACACTGGACTCCTCTAGATCAACGAGATCCACTGGAGTTTCCTGCTCCGAAACTATTGGAACTGGGACATCCGGTTGCTCCAAATTGTCCAGATCCACGGGGGTTTCCTGCTCAGAATCGACCAGATCCGTTTCAGATGTTGGCTGATGAGTGTCTGGGACACACAGTGGCTCTGGGACACCAAAAAGCATCTGAAAGAATCCACTCGCTTTCTTCATCATCCACACTTTGGTACTTTCTGAAAAAACAAAAATAAAAATGTTATTAGACACATCTCAAACTACAAATTAGACATGAAAAAGTAGACTGGCTTGAAAGACGTTTCTGTTTGCATCTCATTGTTAATGTACTATTCTATGAAATGACAGGGGCGACTTGGAGTCATTTTGTAAATGTGATTAACTATTTATTTTAGACATTCGCAAAATGGGTGCCGGTGTGATGAGACATGCTCGGCCAGATTCGCCTCGAAGTCGTGGTCGTGGATCTTTAAAGGCATAGCCGCGCGGAAAGTTACACAAAATGGCGCACACACGGCGATTAAGCACTCAGGGGATTTTTTTAATTGAAAAATAAACAAACGTACATAGAAAATAAGCATTGAACCAACAATATTAATGTTAAACAATATTAACACCTGGCAATTCCTCAAAAGGCAGACGTTTGCAAGGATCACAATATGACGTCACGCACTGTGCGCATTTTTCAAAAAACATAATTTAACATTTCGATTACACTTTTCTATAGCCTATAAATGAAAAATATATATAAATTAAATCGTTGTTTCGTCGCGTTTACAATCCTATGAAAAGCCCCCTTATACTTCCCGTGCCCCTTCCCTGAATATATAGAAAATCTATCAGTGCCATTGGTCATGTTAGCCTGTTGTTCATGTTTAACACACCTGTTGGGCTGTTCTCTGGGGTTTCAGGAGAAGCGTCGGTCCCGCTCCCTGCCAACTCCGTTGGTGACACCAACACTGAGGAGACATTTTTGACTTCATCCTCGAGCCCATCTCTCTCAACAACACTAGCTGAGGCGGTTGAGTCGTTCACAGAGTCAACCTGCACAGCGCCCCCCTCTACAACACTGGAACTGACTGGCATGTCCTCAGGTGAATCAATCCTTTCCAGGGAATCGATCACTGCCGAGCTCCCGAAAAGGTCGCAGATGACATCGGGGATGATCCTGCACTCCACCTGGTCCTCATCCTCTACTGGTACTTGGAAAGTCTCAGTGCCATGGTACACGCCGTTGAGGTATATTTCCAGACACACCTCTCTGGAGCAAGTACACATTGCGAGTTTCGGATATTAATCTAACAAATCAAAGAAGTAACTTACAGTTGACAAGCTGTTTGATAGCAAGATACACACTGTACGTGACTGATAATCGGAATATCGCAGAATAACTGCAGTGACAGTAAGCGAGTCTTTAACGACGGGCAGAAACAGTCAAGCGAGTTTGCTGCTCTCTGTGACGTAAGCTAAATAGAACGCAGCGCAGAAACAAACAAGGGATCGAACGCAGCGCAGAAACAGATTCATGGTTAAAAACAGATTGTTTGGAAATTACTCTACAACGCATTGGACCAAAGCCAAAAAAATACTAAAGACTTAAACATTTTCATCTTATTTTAACCTTCTGATGTTCTTCAAAAAAAGTCACAATGCTGGTCTTCGGGGTCTATCAGACCCCAGACAATAACAATAATAATATTATTAATAGATTTTTTTAACAAATATAATTTTACTCTGTTTATTAATGTTTTTACTCAACATTTGTGTCGTTTTTGGAGGATTTATGATTTTTTTTTTTATTTCTATAAATAAATAAATATTTATTTAAATAAGATTTTTACAAAAAAAAAACAGCATTTTATGTTAAATAAACTTTATAAAAGACCCAGATTTCTAACTTTCATTCCTGGGGATACTATGGATAATTTTACAAGGTTGAATGTAAGATTTTTGCCCAATTTTTGGAAAATACAGGTTAAAATTTGTAATAAGTCACTTTAACCACTAGATGACTATAGAGCTCCATTAGGCCTATATACTATTTGAATTACTGAAAGATATAGTTTCTAAAGTTGGATTCAGTTGGATTCATATCTAAATATTATAAAATCACAATTATAACAAAAATAAAATAATTTTTGTCAAAGTTTAGCAATTGTTTTTGTACTGAAAAAACAACAGTTTTTCAATAATGTTACATTATGTTTAGAATCAGACCTGAACAACATGTTACAAAGAGAAATGTTGGAGTCTTAAGATTTGATCATTTACTTCAACTGAATAGCAATCACAAATTAGCAAATAAAGCAGTAAAAATAAAATATCTGTAAAAAAAAAAAAAGTAAATTGGTAAGATAGTTTGGAACAATAGAACAATAGTTGGTCTCATCTCGTTTATCTTTTTTATAGCCTTACAAATGTATTCCTGTGTGTGTGTGTGTGTGTGTGTGTGCACATTTTCAATGTGTCTTAGTGTTACCAATTTATTTTTGTGGTGGTTCTGCATTTTAGAGTATTTTATTTTACAAATGATAAGAGAACAGTTTTTATAGTCTGTGTGTATTCCTGTATATTGTATTCCTCTATGCTTCAAGAGCGTTTGCGTTAGCAGCTCCGATGACCTCACGCAGACACAACCTAAAATGTCAGAAACTGTTCTGCCTTTTATGTTTAAAGATGGAGAGACTCACAATTGTCAAACTGCCATTTGTTTTAGTCCTTAAAATGTTTTATTTATTTAAAACGGAAGTGTAGTCATAATCAAGCACTTCTAAGATGAAAAGCTCGAAAAAGTGTGAATCTTCTCTCAATCCGTCCACACTCTTTGTCCGGTGTACAGCAGCACTTCTTTTGCAGTATTTTGGCTTCTAGCTTCTTTAACCAGGTCTTGTCGTTTTCCCTTCTATAACTGGTTGTTTTGTGCACAAGTCTCATTGTGCACAATAACTGGTCGAGGATCGTCAGCTTCTTCAGGAAGTCTAAGTCGGGCTTGATGTATCGTACCTGAATGAGGTAATCGATGGCTTCATCCCCTGTCATGTCATGGTGGATCATGAGATATGCCAGGAAAAGTGTAGGGGCGTGGCTGACACCCTTAACGCAGTGAATTAACACCTTATCTGTGGAAATAAAAACAGAAAGACAGTCAGAAAAGTCCCAAACAGTTTGTCACTCCAGAACAGAACACTTGATAAAAGATCTTACTTTGTGGGTTTTTCATGGCCTTGTGAATGAATTTGGCAGCTGGCACGAAGTATTTGCTGATGTTGGAAGTTTGCGTTGTAGGCATGCGGCAATACGTGATGTTCATGCCTCTGTAGTAACTCGCCCCTGTATCAACGGTTTCCATCAGGTCTTCCTCGCACGGGACTCCCATCAAGACCCTCAGATTATTCTTCAAAGCAGCAGCATTGAGGATGTGAGTAATCCCCAGCTCCTTCAGTTTCATTCGGTCCTCTGCTATCACTCTGCACAAGAACAAAAAGGCCAAGATTAGTCTTTCAAAGCACAGGGTTTACAATATAATTACATTATAACAATATAACACACATTACATTAATCACATGGTTTATATTAGTCTAAATGTGCTGTAGACTTACTCATTTCCAATGAAGATGTTGTTCCACACCTCGGTGACAGGTTCCAGATCCTTTGTACAGCCCTTCACACGCTCCGCAAAACGGGAATCGGGTCCTTCTTGAACTAGTTCCTGCTTGGAAGTGCATGCACAAGGACTGCTTGGTCCTTGGACACACGATTCATCCGAATCAGACAGATCCGATTCAGGATCCATCTCAGGAACGCTTGGACCCTCATCACACGTTTCATATGCATCAGACAGATCCGATTCAGGATCCATCTCAGGAACGCTTGGACCCTCATCAGACGATTCATATGCATCAGACAGATCCGATTCAGGATCCATCTCAGGAACGCTTGGACCCTCATCACACGATTCATATGCATCAGAAAGATCTGATTCAGGATCCATCTCGGCAACGCTTGGACCCTCATCACACGATTCATATGCATCAGACAGATCCCATTCAGGAACCATCTCGGCAACGCTTGGACCCTCATCAGACGATTCATATGAATCAGACAGATCCCATTCAGAAACCAGCTCAGCAACGTTTGGACCCTCATCAGACGATTCATATGCATCAGACAGATCCCATTCAGAAACCAGCTCAGCAACGCTTGGACCCTCATCAGACGATTCATATGCATCAGACAGCTCCGATTCAGGATCCATCTCAGGAACGCTTGCATCTGGGAGACACAAGGTCTCTGGAACAGCCGGATCAATCCTAAAAAGCTTTTTGAAGAATGCCCTAATTTTTCCCTTCTTCCTCACTTTGGTACTTTCTAAAAAAAGAAGAAAACAAATATGTTATTAGAAACATCTCTAACCACAGATTAAAAATTAATTAGTCCGATATTTTTGTTTTCATCTCATTTGTTTTGTACAACTGCATTTACAAAAAAAATCTAGAATGTTGCATCTCAATTGCTCTGTTGACATTCACCTTTTGGGCTGATCTTTACAGGGGTTTCAGGAGAAGCATCCATGCCACTCTGATCGATCCCACTGGTTCTCCCTGAAGGCCCTGCGGAGTCGCTCAGATCCTCACACACCAGAGTAGGGCTCTTCAGATCTGAAATGGCATCCCTGACTTCAACTTCCAGACCTTCAGTGGACACTGGTTCTGCCTCAGAACGGTTTAGAGCCGAGACGCTGGACTCCTCTAGATCAACGAGATCCACTGGAGTTTCCTGCTCCGAAACTATTGGAACTGGGACATCCGGTTGCTCCAAATTGTCCAGATCCACGGGGGTTTCCTGCTCAGAATCAACCAGATCCGTTGCAGATGTTGGCTGATGAGTGTCTGGGACACACAGTGGCTCTGGGACGCCAAAAAGCATCTGAAAGAATCCACTCGCTTTCTTCATCATCCACACTTTGGTACTTTCTGAAAAAACAAAAATAAAAACATGTTATTAGACACATCTCAAACTACAAATTAGACATGAAAAAGTAGACTGGCTTGAAAGACGTTTCTGTTTGCATCTCATTGTTAATGTACTATTCTATGAATGAAATGACAGGGGCGACTTGGAGTCATTTTGTAAATGTGATTAACTATTTATTTTAGACATTCGCAAAATGGGTGCCGGTGTGATGAGACATGCTCGGCCAGATTCGCCTCGAAGTCGTGGTCGTGGATCTTTGGAGGCATAGCCGCGCGGAAAGTTACACAAAATGGCGCACACACGGCGATTAAGCACTCAGGAGATTTTTTTTTAATTGAAAAATAAACAAATGTACATAGAAAATAAGCATTAAACCAACAATATTAATGTTAAACAATATTAACACCTGGCAATTCCTCAAAAGGCAGACGTTTGCAAGGATCACAATATGACGTCACGCACTGCGCGCATTTTTCAAAAAACATAATTCAACATTTCGATTACACTTTTCTATAGCCTATAAATGAAAAAAAATATGAATTAAATCGTTGTTTCGTCGCGTTTACAATCCTATGAAAAGCCCCCTTATACTTCCCGTGCCCCTGCCCTGAATATATAGAAAATCTATCAGTGCCATTGGTCATGTTAGCCTGTTGTTCATGTTTAACACACCTGTTGGGCTGTTCTCTGGGGTTTCAGGAGAAGCGTCGGTCCCGCTCCCTGCCAACTCCGTTGGTGACACCAACACTGAGGAGACATTTTTGACTTCATCCTCGAGCCCATCTCTCTCAACAACACTAGCTGAGGCGGTTGAGTCGTTCACAGAGTCAACCTGCACAGCGCCCCCCTCTACAACACTGGAACTGACTGGCATGTCCTCAGGTGAATCAATCCTTTCCAGGGAATCGATCACTGCCGAGCTCCCGAAAAGGTCGCAGATGGCATCGGGGATGATCCTGCACTCCACCTGGTCCTCATCCTCTACTGGTACTTGGAAAGTCTCAGTGCCATGGTACACGCCGTTGAGGTATATTTCCAGACACACCTCTCCGGAGCAAGTACACATTGCGAGTTTCGGATATTAATCTAACAAATCAAAGAAGTAACTTACAGTTGACAAGCTGTTTGATAGCAAGATACACACTGTACGTGACTGATAATCGGAATATCGCAGAATAACTGCAGTGACAGTAAGCGAGTCTTTAACGACGGGCAGAAACAGTCAAGCGAGTTTGCTGCTCTCTGTGACGTAGGCTAAATAGAACGCAGCGCAGAAAAAAAAAGGGATCGAACGCAGCGCAGAAACAGATTCATGGTTAAAAACAGATTGTTTGGAAATTACTATACAACGCATTGGACCAAAGCCAAAAAAATACTAAAGACTTAAACATTTTCATCTTGTTTTAACCTTCTGATGTTCTTCAAAAAAAGTCACAATGCTGGTCTTCGGGGTCTATCAGACCCCAGACAATAACAATAATAATATTATTAATAGATTTTTTTAACAAATATAATTTTACTCTGTTTATTAATGTTTTTACTCAACATTTGTGTCGTTTTTGGAGGATTTATGATTTTTTTATTTATTTCTATAAATAAATAAATATTTATTTAAATAAGATTTTTACAAAAAAAAAACAGCATTTTATGTTAAATAAACTTTATAAAAGACCCAGATTTCTAACTTTCATTCCTGGGGATAGGCCTACTATGGATAATTTTACAAGGTTGAATGTAAAATTTTTGCCCAATTTTTGGAAAATACAGGTTAAAATTTGTAACAAGTCACTTTAACCACTAGATGGCTATAGAGCTCCACTAGGCCTATATACTATTTGAATTACTGAAAGATATAGTTTCTAAAGTTGGATTCAGTTCATATCTAAATATTATAAAATCACAATTATAACAAAAATAAAATCATTTTTGTCAAAGTTTAGCAATTGTTTTTGTACTGAAAAAACAACAGTTTTTCAATAATGTTACATTATGTTTAGAATCAGACCTGAACAACATGTTACAAAGAGAAATGTTGGAGTCTTAAGATTTGATCATTTATTTCAACTGAACAGCAATCACAAATTAGCAAATAAAGCAGTGAAAATAAAATATTTGTAAAAAAAAAAAAAAAAAAAAAAGTAAATTGGTAAGATAGTTTGGAACAATAGAACAATAGTTGGTGTCATCTATTTTATCTTTTTTATAGCCTTACAAATGTATTCCTTTGTGTGTGTGTGTGTGTGTGTGTGTGTGTGTATGTGTGTGTGCACATTTTCTGATTTTGATGATGAATTATGTCTATTTTGAGTCCAATGATAAATAAATATTTATTTATTTATTTAAATAAATACCATTTGGAGAAAGAGAACATTTTTTTTTACTTCAAGCAAAAGTTAATTGGGGTCCAGTAGACCCCGAAGACCATCAGAGAAGTAGCAAAAATGAAAACTAAAACGAAGTATTCAGCCCTATGATCCATTAAAGCATTAAGTAGACTTAATTTTCAAAGGGCTTTTAGATTATATTAACACCGCAATATCTTCATTCTGAATAAAGTTCCGCATCAAAACAATATGTATCGTAAAAGAGTAAGCCATGCAGAAACCATTCTCTGAGAACCTAAGCATATTCTCTCTTTAATTGCCTTACAAGTGTTTTATTTTTCCTGTTTAAAGCTGTGGGTGGGAATCTCACATGATTTGAATATAGATCAGGCTGTCTTTAGGCTGTCTCCAGACAAGCACATCTAATCTTTCATGATCCAGCAGTGTCTGTTATTATTAGTTTTTTTTCTATGAAAAAAGAAAACTAATTTGAAAATCAGAGGAAGATAATTAAATGCCAAACAAGTACATCCCCGGAAGACTCCCACATCAGTCTATAGCTCAGATGTCTCTAGGACAACAGTGAATCCTGTATATATAAGTCGAGAGTAAACCCAAGTAATATAAAAACCAATGCAATGGTATTAATCTGATCAATTTATGATATACCAAGGTTTGTGAAGTTCACAATCAATCATAGGAGTTTTGTTTGCCCTCATTTAGATTAAAGCTTGGAACGTTTTTAGGAAGTTGAACATGCAAATTTATTTTAAAAAAATGTGTCTCAAACCAGGAGTAGAGTAGCAAACAGCAGATACTGAGTCAGGACAAAACTACAGGTCAGTGGAACAAAACAGTGAGTGCAACGGTCAAACGTGCGTGTTTACATAGAAAAACAATGGAAAAGTAGAGCAGTGGAAGAGCAAAGTCTTTGCAGAAGGGTCAGCGGCTTTCACGGATGTCTTTCAAAATGAAAGTCTCGCGCATCAGAAAAACATTAATTAGCTTAAGTGTTTTGTTGTTGTGTTTATGTCTACACAGTCCGTGGCCCACTTAAAACGGTCTTGCTGCAAGCTGAGAAACAATGTTGCATGGAGATAGCGATGTCATTATTCGCTGTTAAAATTATGTTTTATCATTGTAGTGTCAGACAAGCTTTTGATATTTTCTGTATGAAAAATCTATGTTTGGATATACACAGAAATTAAAAACAAACAAAATACCCAGAGAAAATATATGCAGTATTCTTATAGTTTTTTCTTCTTCTTTCAGATCCTTAAAAATAATGCAAATAGTTTTCCCACTTTATTTTCCCCTCTAACACTTATGACTTTATAAGTGTCTTAAAAGTGTTGGAGCATCCCAAGCCCTGCATTTGTGTTTTAGTGTTTTAAAAAGTGTTTTATTTTTCTGTTTTTAAAGCCGTGGCGTGGGTGGGAATCTCACATGATTTGAATATAGATCAGGCTGTCTTTTGGCTCCAGACAAGCACATCTAATCTTTCATGATCCAGAAGTGTCTATTATCATTAGTTTTGCTGATTTGAAAATCAGTGGAATATACTGTAAATAAATCTATCAAAATAAATCTATCTATCTATCTATCTATCCATCCATCCATCCATCCATCCATCTATCTATCTCTGTCCATCCGTAATATCTATCTGTCTTTCACTGACCTGAAACTCAAGCTTTTTGACATTTTAAAACGAGTTTCAAAGTGCATGTCTTTGAAAATGATACCGTTATCGTCAAATTTGATCAATTTGATTGTGAAAACGGTGATGTCATGCACATGCGTACTCGGTCTACAGTTTAGTGTAATGTAGTGTTTACAAAGTCACAGCACCAACCACTGGCCTGGCAGCATAATACAGCATTTTTAGTAATTTTCTGGGATTTTAGTCAAGAACGGGGATCGTTCTGAACATTTTTCCAAGTTTAGTACATTGTTGTCATGCAAACATGCCTTTAGACTAAGGAGATTAAAAAACAAGATTATCCTAAATCCAAAAAAAATTTAAAAAAATTGATCATTTTAACAAGTTTTGTTAATAATGAAAACATCATTCCAGTATACATCAGAATCGTACCGAGGTCAAACAGACTTGTTAGTCTTTTAATTTAAGAATGTCCTGCGTGTTACATCATAAGCCTAAGATTGCTTCATTCGACTTCATAAACGAATACAGGACTCATAATAAATGCTGCTTTGTCCGAGTATCAATGCGTTCAGCATCGTGACTGACAGTCTGAAAAATAAATAATTTCTGTCCAGAATCATTGTCTTCCATCCAACACCTGAAAGCCTTTCTGTTCCATTACAATCATTTCGAACATCATCTTGATATATTCCAGCTATCCGCTCAAGCTCGAGCGCAACTAGCTACAAACCTATTGTTGTAGGCTAATGATAAAAAGCAAGGGTGCCAATCATCTGTGCCAACCTTTGTGGAAAAATAAAAAAAATCTCTCGACTCATATTCATGACAGCTCATCTTTGTGGAGTGGATTGTGTAATATTTTGCGGTTAGACTGCTGTCCTCACTTTTAATGGTCTGCTCAGAGGTCAGAAAAGAAACTTGCAGAGTATTAAATGTCAACAGCGTCCTCCCACAGAGCTCTCGAGGGGGTGAGTTCACCAGCTGAATGAACAGAGAACAGGTGAATCTGCCCCCTCCAGGATGTCCAATAAACCGGAGAACAAATTGTTAGTGATTACAGTTATTATGACAAATTTATGCATGTGTTGGAAAAGGTCAAAACTACAGGCTTTCGAACTGACAGCATGAGTCAAAGCGGAGATTTCTGGATGTGGCTCCAGACTGTGACTAGTCTACAACAAACTAAAAAAAGGCGATAATAATTTAAAGTCTAAAGTGGTTCATACGCGTTTTTTTGTTCGAGCGCATGCTAGTGTTTCCTGCACCGAGACGTTCGGTTTCCAAACAAAGGACTCTTACCAACTAATTCTTTTAAGTGAGTCCATCACAAGATTCATAAAGCACTCGCCGGGTTAGCGGATCGAGTCATATACACTCAGTTTGTGAATCATTCTGGCTCACTCAGTGAAATGTGAGTCATTTCACAGAAATGTTACTTTCGAGAACTGGGAAATGTTAATGTGATACTAGATTCATGAGATTTTAGACTGCAAAACTAAGTTGTTCTTATGACAACGTGTCCATCAAAATCATATGTAAGTGTAACGGACGTAGGCCAGTAAGAGCTGTGCGAGTTCGAATCCCGCTCAGAGCAGATCAAGTAATACCGGTTACATTTGGTGCCGTGACCCTGATGGGAGAGAGGTTTAGGTGGGTGAGTGTAACGGACGTAGGCCAGTAATGCCGAGTTCAGACTGCATGATTTTAGCCACGATTTTGGCTCGCCGACAGGTTTTGAGAAATCGCCGACAAATGCCCGAAATCACATGCAAATCGGCGCTCGTTCACGCGAGTGACAATCACGCAGTGTGAATGAGCAAAGACGTGATCTGAGAGAATCACGACGCCCGTGAAATATTTGGCATGCTAAATATCTGGACCTGTCGGTGATTCAAAATCCTGCTGTGTGAAAAGTTTGTTGACTGAAAACTACATCGCCAATTACCGACAACCAGTGAGAGAGAGCAAGATACAGCGCAGCGGGGAGTTTGGGGAGGAGTTATAGATCACATATCAACATGCATGGCATTGTTTCAGAAAAAGATTTCTTCTCGGTCTATTTGAACCCAAGAAATGGACAAAAAATTAGTAGAAATTTGGCAGGAGCACCCGTGTTTATTTGACGTTTCATCTGAGCTGATCACAACCGGGTCGAAAAAGAAAAAAGTCTCACGTGACGCATCTCACGTGTGTTTGTTGTGAAACGTAGTTTGCGCGCAGCGTGCTAGACGGAGTTGTCGGCGATTTTTCCTATTTTAAAGTCATGCAGTGTGAAACCTTCTGTCGCCGAGACATCGTGCGGTGTGAACACAGCAGTGACTGAATGCTGGCCAAGATAGTCATGCAGTGTGAAAAGAGCAGCGACCCGACTACTTTGAAAATCGTGCAGTCTGAACTTGGCTTAAGAGCTGTGCGAGTTCGAATCCCGCCCAGAGCAGGTCAAGGAATACCAGTTACATTTGGTGCCGTGACCCTGAGTGAGTGTAACGGACGTAGGCCTGTAAGAGCTTTGCACATAAACCTCACTCCACTAACATTTAACATCTTTAACATTGCTAAGAAAATTCCCGCTCCTCCGTGAGAGATACAAGATCGGTGCGTCTCAGGTGTCGCTCATCGGTAAGTTAATCACGCCACTGGCCTCGCGCCGTTCTCCCGCGGCCCACACTCGTCCCGCTCGCCACAGTAAACATGATGAGGAACGCAAAAGCCGAATCCCGGACATTTTGGGCGATCTCGAAACACATTTTCGGGCAGACTCATCATGGAGACTCACTAGTAGCCTAGACTTGTTGTTTAACTACTGCGCTCTGTTACCGGTAGGCGTGGCCTCCTAGGGCAGCGAAGCAAGTGCATTCTGGGAGTTGTTGTCTTTCATCCACATAAGCCAAAAATACATTTTCTGGCTTTTCTCAGTCTAGAAAGCTCCAAATTGAAAAATAATTTCACATTTCTTCTACATAAATGACCCATTTTAAATTGGTCACATTGACCTTTCCAGAGGTGAAGTATCCCTTTAAGTTCCTTTGTGCTCATTATAGTAAAATCAAACATATTTTAAGTGCACTAGATCTGTTTTGCCTTGTTTTCTTCCATAAAACACCTAAAGATGTTATGCAGAACATCATGGTCACTTCTTTCTGTTCAACGATAGTAAATGGGGACGGGCCATAAAAGTATGACTCATAAAAGTAACCAAATGAAGAACAGAATGAAATAGTTAGCCAAAATGTTCAATTCCAGCCCCACCAAATTCACATTAAGCTTAATTATTATGCCCAAGTATATTACATTACACTTGTTAAATACAATTTTAGACTCCCACAGCCGCCTCCAAACACATACTTAGTCACACCTTTGTGCAATCTGGACACGTGTCTGTCTTGTAATCGGCTGTTTGCACAATGCAAGACACACAGCATGAATCTTGATAATTCCTGACTAATTGCAGCAGCTGTGAATCATTTCTTTCAGGACAATAATCACCAAGGACTCTCTCAGATGCACTGGACCGGTGCCCCAAACACTTTAGCAAGGCCTCTGTTTGTATTCAGATGGCACTTTGCCATGATGCCTTTGACAATCAGTGATATATATTCTGTCAATTATTCTTAGAGAGGACATACAGATGAATTTACGGATTGAGGAAACGATGCGTGGACAGGACGGACGGACGGATCAATACCGTAAGGCTTGAAATGCACCCAAACGCACGACATTATGCAGTTTCTCCTCATTTTCTCCTTCTCTCTTTAGTCAATCTCTGTAGTGTTTTTATAACTCTTGTTGACAATTGCTTTAATAACTCCTGTGTTTAATATTAAATGAGGAGAGGCCAGTAAACAGGGACTTCTCAAGCATCCCACAGTGAAATCCATCCTACCTGCTAAGGTTTTTCGCCGGGTGCTTGTGTTCATCCTCCACAACAACATATTTATCATTCTTGATCCGTGAGAGGAAAGTGGCCAAATTGACCAATTATTCAGAAACAGAATTGCAGATTCTGCATAATGTCAGTTGGCGAAATGTGCAGAATTGGCCGTTGCTGGATGAAGGCGTCCATTTACCCGTGGTGGATTTGTTGCTTAGGGGTGATTTAATATTTAGAGTAATTGGACTGGAGCTGTTCACTCCGGTGAGGTTAAAGTAAGAAACTTTTAAAAGCACCCTGATTAAAGAGGATATACAAACAGCCAGTGGTCAGTCGTATATATCTGAGGTGGTGAACCGAACGACTCAGTTCGACTCGGTTCTGGAAAGCACTTTTTCTAGGTCAACTGTTTCAAATTATTGTTTTTCCCCCCCAAGCAAATAACCGCGGGCATCCCAGTGCAAAAATCTCAAGTGATCTATTCTGCAACTCCAATTTCCTGAGTTGGCAAGAAAAAGTGTTTACTTAGAAATAAATGTGTTAAAACAGACACTGGAACGGCTTTAAAGTCACACATTGAGGTGGAAACCTTGTTAAGTCATTAAAAAAACAAAACAATACTAAAATAGAATTTGAAAATAAACCAGATTTGTGGATTTTGTACATTTCTGAAGAAAATGCTGGTGTAGGCACATGCAAAAGTTGACTCCAGTTTACTAGGATCTCGTAAGTGGTTGCCAGGGTGTTGCTAGGGCTTTTTTGTTCCGTTCAATTTTCCCATAGGGATTTAAAAAACAGTCTCTGTTAAGCATTACAAGTCACGAACCAAACCAATCAGCTAAGAGGTGATTCATAACATTACAAACTTTGATTTGATGCAAATACATATTTTGATCATCATGAAGCATTGCAAACCGCATAATCAAATTAAAAACAATGGAGGAATATAAAACTGAACATTTAAAAACGTTGATTATATAGCTCTTTTGGCGCTGTCTTGTCACGACTCTGATTGGTGTATTTCTTTTCTACAGCACCATGGGTAATGTAGTTTTTCATCATAAATCCCTCTGTTAAAAACTATTATTTTAAAAATAAGTTGAAATGATGTGGGTTGCCAGCTTCTACAGAGGGAAATACTTTTGATTTACAACCCCGTACACGGTAAAATCTAACATTGTTCTTACTAAGAATTTTTATGTTGACTTTACTTAATGTCCAATAATTTGTTGAACTTACTTAAAATTTCGTAGTAATCTGTACTGTTTGCATGCAATCCCTTCGTTACTCAGAAAAACCTTGTAAACATTACTTGACTGGTTTGACTACCATTTTATATATATATACAGAATATATATATACAGAATATATATATGCATATTTTTTTATGATTTAATTAATTGACCGTTACAATTTTTTTTTTTTTTTTTTGCGGTCTCTTGTAAGTATAACCCCAATAACGATAGCAAATAAAATTGTAATGGTAAAATAAAGCCAAAAATAGAATAACAAAGCAATTAATTTATTCATGTCGCAATGCACTCTGGGAGTGCACTTCTTCAGATCACAGACAGAATTAAGTTGACAAAACTTAAATGGATTAAGTAAGAATAACTTGATGCAATTAAGTCATGTTTCCTTAATGAAATTAAGGCTACGAGTTTGCATAATAAAATTAAGTAAACTGAACTAGTTGGTTTTTAAGCCTGTCTTTAAAGGTCTATAAGCTATCATTAAAAATCAATTTCCCTATGTTGATCATTCAATTAGTCTTGGCTGTCAACTTTTCTTGATTCACTGGGTTAAAAGTTCAAACCTTCTGTTTTATTAAGCAGCGTGCATTTGTGTTTCAGCGAAGAAAGCCTTGAATTACAATAGTTAAACAATAAAAGACAGGCACTGCATGAGGAAAATGCAGATTTGGGATCAAAACTACTTAATCTTGCTGCCTTGAATCAGAGGTTACAAATACATAACACTGTGTGCAAGATACTCTCCATCCAATCAAATCTCTGTGTTCTTGTGCAGAATAACACTGGACCTAATCCTCTGAAGGATTGGAGTGATTTTTGAAGTCCAGCTATGAAATGAACAAGGACACTTTTTCATTACTGATGCTTCAATTTAATAGGACAAAAACACATAATGGTTTAAAGGCTTTTGTTGATCAAATCAGAGACAACCCAACCATGTGGTCAAACACATTTTGGTGGTTATAATCAATGCCACTGACAGGACGCTGCTCTTGTTTTAATCAACCAAGTCCCTAATATGGTTTTTACATGATTTTTTTTAACCATTTCAGTCTTGAAACACTGCGACTGATGTGTCTCTTTTGTTTGGTGTGGACATTGGTAATAAAAAGGGAAAGAAAAGCTTTGATGAAAACATAATCACTCATCTTTCTGCTTGTCACTCCAAATCCACCAATGCAAACGGGATTTCTCCATAATGTTTTTGACCAGGTACAATCCCACAGAGAAGTCACCTGATTCAACTCGTCTTTGATCCAATCGCCAGTTTCACTGAAGAAACAATGTCAAAGTGAGATGCACAACACAGATAAAAAACATCTTAAACGATACATAAATAGGTGTTTTACATGCAAATATGACAAAGATTTGAACATAAAAATGGGGTTCTGAGGTACTTGCCATATTATTTTTCCAAGCATTTCCATTTGTCTAATTCTGAGGTCCATTATCCTGTACATTGGAGCATAAAGCATGAACTACACATGACACCAGGATCAATTTATTCACAATAATTAGGCCAATCTGTAACTTCAGACACTTCACATCAGCAAATCTAGAGTGTAAAAAAATAGTGAGAATTAAATATTTACAAAGGTAATTCAACATTAATGTAAGACTTGGCATTAAAGAGTGCAAACCGAGAGGAATATTTTTCTGTTTGCTGGGTGAGCCATAAGGATTGTGCTAAATCTTAAAACAGCTGTTTTATGGCCACATGGTTGATTGAACATTCACTTTCTGCAATTTTTAATCCATCAAACACTAAAGGGATACTTCAGGATTTAGCAATAAGCTTTGTATTAGTAGAAAACCTGTAGTATTTTCGAATTACCATGCTTCCCACCCTCATATCCCCCTGAGATGAGAGATTTATGTGTTTTTTTGTCTGGAAAAATCCTCCGATGACGCAAAATTCGTCATTTTGCGTCATCAGAGGATTTTTTTGTCCAGAGGCTAAAGACTTCAGTCAGTAGTCGGGTCTGTCCCGCGACACATTTTCGGGTAGACTCATCACTAGTAGCCTAGACTTGTTGTTTAACTACTGCGCTCTGTTACCGGTAGGCGTGGCCTCCTAATGCATTCTGGGAGTTGTTGTCTTTCCTCCACATAAGCCAAAAATACATTTTCTGGCTTTTCTCAGTCTAGAAAGCTCCAAATTCAAAAATAATTTCACATTTCTTCTACATAAATGACCCATTTTAAATACACATTCATCTTTCCAGAGGTGAAGTATCCCTTTAAGATTGTTTAATACAAATTTTTATTAAAGCAAGAATCCATTAGTTGCTAAGGGGGAGACCTGTGCCACAATATGAAAGGCTTTTTAGGGAAACTGATGAAACACAGCTGAAGGTTTTGAAGTGTGTGGTGATCTCAAGTTAATTATCCTTACAAATGATCTCACCCGCTAATTAAAACATCATTTTTAATGAGCTGAAATTTTGTTGGTTTTTATCGCAGCATTTGTTTGAAACGGCACCAAGCTGTGGTTGAGGTCTAAACTCAAACTTGAAGGAATAGTTCACCCACAAATAAAACTTCTGTCATTATTTACTCACCAACATGTATGGGCGAATCATTCCGGTTGACATTTAACAACATTGGACGTTTTCAAAACATTTCCCCCACGTGCACCGACGACGAGTACGTTGAAACTCATTATAATATGCAAAACTGTTATCCACTCACAGCAGTGGGCGTTTACTTCCAAGTCTTCAGTGAGAGATGCCTTTAAAAACTGAGCTAGGGTACAAAATAGCCTATTGCTTATTCATTTTGATGTTTTTGAATGCAAAAACCAAGCGAACGTCATAAATTGACCTCAGACAAAAATATAATAAAATTTAAAAAGCCAGTTCATGTGATCCACACTCAACTGTCTTTAAGCGCACAAAAATCAACTATCCAGCCTTCAGTGACCTATAGTTCTGCCTTAACCTCAAGCACACCTGAAGTCTTTGTGACTCACCAGTGACAGACATTAATTCCAAAACTGTATGAATGATGCGGTGACATGATTGTTGTGTTTATATTCTATTGATTTAATTGGAGGGTGTTACAGCAGCGTGTCTGAGCTCATTGTCACCTTTACACACACCTCGGTGATGCTTTGCCATGTGATGTTAAAATAAACTGTGCTTTAAGGATCGCTGAACGGATCACAAACATATTCCCTTTAACACCTCTTAATGGTGAAAATTATTTTGTTGAATTTTTTCTGGATCTTATTTTTCCCCCATTCAGACGATCCTGTCGTTTTTACACAGAAAACATTAACAACCTCCCTTTACTGCAAACATAACAGGGCAAATTAAAAATGAATTGTGGCCTGGTTTACTTCCATGCTGTGTTGTTTAAGAACAGGACTAGTTTCATTGGCTGAGGCCGAACCAAGAGGCCTGACTGACATGTAAAGCAACCTATCACAGCGTCATATTTAGGGGGCATCAGTTATTCATTCAAGAATACTTGCAATTTTACAGCAACAATGGTGCTGTGAACTTCACATGCATTTAGTTGATCCTGGTAAGCGCTCAGTGTCGCAGTTGTAAACACGACGGCTGAGGGGGTTTGGCTTCACGACGGCTTTGTTTCCAAGCGGACCGTTAAAGAACGTGAAACCTAGAAATCGTAGAGGATTCAACCAATCAGATGACGACTTCAAAACTCCCAAAGTGTTTCCCAATGGGCTATATGCACGCATAAGTTCCGCATTTGACGTAAGGGTGCTCGTCCATTTCCGGTTGTGTAGATTAAAGCGGAGGAAAACGGGATTATGGCAGAGTCTTCAATATTTACTGTCCTCCCGTCTTTGAAACGAAACGTACATACGTTTAGATGTAATTTTATATATAGTTATGTTTATTTAATATAATTTTAAAAAGAAGCATAAACACAACGAGGGGTGTCTGTTTTATCTGTTTTTGTGACTAACGTTTCATTAGTATAACCATGGAGTATAAAATTCAATATAAATTCTCAGTATTGCATTGGACTCTATGATCGGCGGAAGTTATCGAGCATCCTTAATCCTTCACCGGAAATAACGCCGTGCATAGAGCCCATTGTGTGCCTTATGCATCAGACGTTTAGTCTGAGACTTAAACTGGAGGTGCGTTCACGCCTGAACTGTAAAAAGCCTTCACGCACTTGTAAAATTTGTAATTACAACCAGGGCTTGACATCAACATCTGTCAAGTGGATTTCAGCACTCATTTCATTCGCTTCAGATGAATATTATTGGTGTTAGGACTGGCATGGAATTGCGCGTTGTGCTTAATTCTACATATTCATGCTGATTTTGTGCTCAGACCCAAAGTGCAGCACATAAAGCCGTCTCGGAGTTCTTTATCGCTGCTTATTGCGCTTAAACAGTCAAATACACACAAAATAATGTCGAAATGCCGGTCTTGGCGAGTATTCACGCAAACGTGGTCAGTTGTTTTAAGTGAACGTAAACAGTTGAGAAAGAAAACGCATAATATTAAAATTATATATGGCGGTTTTTCCCATCGATGTGAAAATGCTGAGTGGCAAGTAACTTTGGAAAACCACTAGCCACAGTGGCTAGTGAGCAAAAAAGTTAATGTCATTGTCAAGCCCTGATTACAACGTGTTAGTTACGTCTTGTACCATGTGGCCGCTCTACCTGACCACTGCAGATTTAGGGTGTGTTTGACTTAAAGCTGCGCTGTGCAGACCGATCGGTGTATGACAACAAAGTACGGTACTTACGACATGGTATGAACGCAGCATAGCAGCCGACTGACTAAAGGAATTATGCAAATGAAGTAGTCGCAAAAGAAAAAAACGTTGCTCGGAGTTCTAGGATTTAGAGGATGCAACACACTACCGCGATCTAGCGACTTTTCTGAGGCTGTACAGCAAGCAAGGAAAAAAAACACTGCAAGGTCTTGAAGCACATTTTTTAAAAGTTTTATTTTAACTTGAGCGTTGAGTTTTTAGAACGGCATGTCAAAAGACGCAAGTGCAATGGTCAAACATGTCCGTCTAGCGCATATTTACATTGATAAACAATGGAAAAGTAGCGCAGTGGAATGGAAAAACACATAGGCAGCATTCATAAATCGCATAATAATAGTAATACTTCACTACTGCTAAAAAAGTATGTTCTATATATTATGAATGTAATCCGGACATAATACATTCGGCATGTTGTCATTATCATGTGACTTTACCAGCGTCAGTCATTCAAGAATCCTCCCCATCATACGCACACTTCAGAATATCCCCGGAAGTAGTAGGTCATACGAGTACTCTTTTATGAGTACCGTGAATTTGGACATACTTATGTTGTACTGTTTTTCGCCGACTATGGGATTTCGGATGCAGCCGTACTGTGTGAACGGCCCCTCACTCAACCATTGCAATGGTGCAGAAAGTACGGAGCATGTTGGGAAACATGGCCATTATAATGTTCTTCTTATTCTCATTTGATCATCATATGATGAATAACTGGAAACAAATGGAAATCATTTTAAATCAAGTTTTGTTTTTCATGGCGATAAATAGCACAGGCTAACAAGCATTGATATTTAGCATGAACAAGTCTAATTTACATGTGTATTTGCTTGAAAACAATGATTTTTTTTTTTTTAATGTTATTACATTTTTTTTATTTTTTTTAAATACGCATGGTGCAGTGCAAGGTTTTTGGAATATTGCGCCCTCAAGTGGCAAGACTGGAAATGACCTTATTAACAAATACTAAATCAGGATCCCTCATTTCACTAAAAACCACACGCTAAAAACCAATACACACATACGAACGAAGCGAACAAACAGTCTGACATGACGTGTTGAATCCTGAAGTGATATTGCACTGAAGTAGATGTTTCTAGATTCACCGACGCATTTTCCAGCAGTCCGCAGACAACAGCCGAATGAATGTCTGGAATTATGATCCCATTTGGGTGCCTCCAATTAATGCTGAAGGGCTGGATACACAATGACGATCGGACAGTAAAGGCGGCGGTCTGTTTGTTTGCTTTACAGAGGAAAAACAAGAAAGCCAGAAAAGGTGGAGTACTGCCATCCTCCTACCAGATTCCCCTTCTCCAGTTTTAGATAAACCTTGTCTTCTTTGTTGAGGAGAAGGAGGACTCCATTGGTGGCGGCCTCGCGTGTGACGTCTTTGTCACCTGCGAATGCAGAGATGACTGGTTTTCCATTCAGCATTAAATTCACCTGAAACAGAGGAGAGAAAATCAATACAGAGATCTCAAGGACTGTACGTTTTACAGGACTTATTTAATAAAACAATGATGGTCACATTTATGGAAAAAAAAAATATTTATTTATTACAATTTCTCATAACACTTGACTTAAAGCCTGTAGTTAATATTATAATAATTTTCATAGTGCCTTATATTGTAATCCACTATATATTTTCATAAAAAAATTATAATCAATCATCATTTTAATGTAAGATTACTACAGTAAAACCTGTAAATTGTAAGTTACCACACAATAAAATGAAAAACTAAGTTTAACAAGATAATACATGCAATTTTACTGTAAAGAGCTGTACAAATATGAAGGATGAATTACCTTATATTTACAATGAAAATCTTAACATTATGTTTGTAAAATATTGTAAAAATTATTTTTTATAATTAAGCTTGGAATAACTTGGTGAAAATGTACAGTACATTATTTTAGGAATATTTTACAGTATATCTCCAAGTAAAAAGCATGGATTACCTTTGTGATAGATTATGTTGCTTTTTAGTTACAAAAACAATTTCAACAACATGCATCATGTTAAATATATTTAACTACAGTAACTGAACACAATAAAAAAACATATATGTTTTTTTTTTTTATTATGCTTTGTAAAAGTATTATAAGTCTCATTATAGTATATGGAAAGTTGTTAAAGACTATCCAAGGTGTATTGTATAATAAATTGAAAATACATTTAAAATGCAATATTTATACAGGCTTCAAATGTTAGCCAATTTCTGTTCTCTCTGAAACTCTGTTCATTACGAATTTCAAATATGATATAAAAATTGTGATTAAATGTATTATTTCTGTGCTCACTTGTATAGTCTGGCTCTGGTACACTTTAATAACATGAAAGTTAAAGCTGTAGACTCCTTTCCGGGGACAAAGAAAGACGGATTCCATGGTGAAATAGTTTCCTATGTTGACAAGAACCTGCAAAAGAGTAGTTCAGAGGTATCAGACCTGATGCCACTACATTGAAATATCCTATCCACTCTAGACAATTATTTGTTCTGTGAAATATGTATTATTGCAATGTTACAACGTCAAAGGAAAGACCTTGGAAAAAAAAGATCAGATTAGAAAAGGCAGCTGGAATAAAATATGAATGTACTCATGCTTACAATTGGACTTTTCAATTATAATTCTCTGTAGCAATGAAAGTACAATCCTGCCATCACACCAAACTCTCTCTCTTACGGCCATGCTGACCGTGAATCCATTCTAATGCTGTGATGAGGCACCATGAACTATAGCAAATGCAGGGCAATCAATCACAGGTGCATTTTCTCTCGTGCAAGAGACAGAAACAGCATCTGAAGTGACGAACCATGCAGAGATGCGTTCCCACAGACTTTTTAATGCACAGTGGCAGCTTGCTATACAGTTAATTGAGCTGGCCATTCTGTTATTTGTTATTACTTATTGTTTTATGGATGAGTTGCTAACTACTGTGTGCATTATGCATACAATGACAATAAAGATTCATATTCTTATTATACATCAAAGAACCCAGAAAAATGTGTGGTTATATATTATTCCTATATAATGTTAAGCAGCACAACATAAATATTGAGCAGAAATATATATATATATATATATATCACACACTCACCTATAGGAGTGTTAGGTATGTTCAATATCTCATTAATGCAATTATCTAATCAGCCAATCACATGGCAGTTGCTTCAATGCATTTAGGGGTGTGCTTTTGGTCAAGACAATCTCCTGAACTCCAAACTGAATGTCAGAATGGGAAAGAAAGGTGATTTAAGTAATTTTGAGCGTGGCATGGTTGTTGTCACAATCTGCTCAGTTACTGGGATTTTCTAAAGTTTAATACTTTAATACTTAAGTTTAATACTCAAGTAACCTGAATCAAATGCTATTAGGGCCAAACATCCTACAGGTTTCCTAGGATTAAAACCCAGTGTTCTCAACACTAATGAATTTTCAGGTCATGCTCGGTAACACTGATTGAAGTGAACATCAAAAAGAAAGTGTATTTATTGGTTTCCCTTCACTTTGTAGACACAAAGATGAGTGGATGGAGTCTGGGCATTGACCCCAGCCCCCTCAAAGGTAAATTTGTACATTGCCCTCGGTCTCTTTTGATCTTGGCTTTATTACAGTCGAAGAAAAACTCAAGCAAAAGGGAGCGTTTCAGCTTTTTTTTTTATGATTGACCACAGATATATAAGCTATAATACTGGGGTCCATAAGTCTGAGAGCACTGGAGTTTTTGTTTCTCCATTTAAACCTGGAAATACAAAGAAAGTTTCAGATTTTGAAACCTTTCAAACGAAAGAAAAGTTCTGATGTAAAATGAATAAGTCATAATGTGACACTGATAATGTGCCACTTTGTACAGAACTTGTTCAAGATGCTCTTTGGAAAATCTCAGTTTGGCAGTAGCACCACATTGCAGTACACGAGATCCAGGGGGTGGAGTTGGATCCAGATCTAAGGGGTGGAGATGGGTGGGTTTAGGGGTGGGGTTTGGGATCAGGGGGTGGAGATGGGTAGGATAAGGGGTGGGGTTTGGGATCAGGGGGTGGAGATGGGTAGGATTAGGGGTGGGGTTTGGGATCAGGGGGTGGAGATGGGTAGGATTAGGGGTGGGGTTTGGGATCAGGTGGTGGAGATGGGTAGGATTAGGGGTGGGGTTAGGGATCAGGGGGTGGAGATGGGTGGGGTTAGGGATCAGGGGGTGGAGATGGGTAGGATTAGGGGTGGTGTTAGGGATCAGGGGGTGGAGATGGGTAGGATTAGGTGTGGGGTTAGGGATCAGGGGGTGGAGATGGGTAGGATTAGGGGTGGGGTTAGGGAACAGGGGGTGGAGATGGGTAGGATTAGGGGTGGGGTTTGGGATCAGGGGGTGGAGATGGGTAGGATTAGGTGTGGGGTTTGGGATCAGGGGGTGGAGATGGGTAGGATTAGGTGTGGGGTTAGGGATCAGGGGGTGGAGATGGTTAGGATTAGGGGTGGGGTTAGGGATCAGGTGGTGGAGATGGGTAGGATTAGGGGTGGGGTTAGGGATCAGGGGGTGGAGATGGTTAGGATTAGGGGTGGGATTAGGGATCAGGGGGTGGAGATGGGTAGGATTAGGGGTGGGATTAGGGATCAGGGGGTGGAGATGGGTAGGATTAGGGGTGGGGTTAGGGATCAGGGGGTGGAGATGGTTAGGATTAGGGGTGGGATTAGGGATCAGGGGGTGGAGATGGTTAGGATTATGGGTGGGGTTAGGGATCAGGGGGTGGAGATGGGTAGGATTAGGGGTGGGGTTAGGGATCAGGGGGTGGAGATGGGTAGGATTAGGGGTGGGGTTAGGGATCAGGTGGTGGAGATGGGTAGGATAAGGGGTGGGATTAGGGATCAAGGGGTGGAGATGGGTAGGATTTTGGGTGGGGTTAGGGATCAGGGGGTGGAGATGGGTAGGATTATGGGTGGGGTTAGGGATCAGGGGGTGGAGATGGGTGGGGTTAGGGATCAGGGGGTGGAGATGGGTGGGGTTAGGGAGTGCCTTCCACTTTTGTACATTGAAAAGGTTTCTGGAACCATCAATGCCAATCAAGAACTTTTATTTTTAACTTTACACTTTAAATGTTTTGCATGAAACATTTTTTGTGCTTAATAAACAAAAAAACACGAAGCATTTTCACTCACTGTCTCGGATCCGTTAATTTTTATAGAGCAGCGCAGCAGTGACGCTAAAATCTTTGGCAAACAAAGGCTTTCCACATAAACTAGCAGTGATATGCACTAGGATTACTCAGCATCCCAAACAGCCAGCTCTTTTGTTGGTTCACAAAGCTCTTGGTACATTGACAAGGGCAGAATCTCTCTCTTGCAGTCTGTGAGCTCCACGCAACCTTTCCCCGCGGCGTACCCCGAGCGAGACACGTGCCGAGCCAGAGGATTGGATGGTGTTGTTATGTATGTGAGTCAAGGTCTGGAGCGCAGTGGCTGAGGGCAGCTGGTCAGTCCTGCACTTTTTTTTACATTACATTATTTTTTTAAGGTTCCTGCAGCCAAAGCAATGAGAGTGGAAGAATAGTGCCTCAAGGGCAAAATCTACACAGCTTCCTGTGTATTTCAGCAAAAAGAGACAAATTTACCTGGCGAAATCTTTAGGAATTAATCATCTTAAAATGATAATTTATTCGCTCTCCCTCATGTTTTTCCAAACCCATGTGACTTTCCTTCTTGTGTGGAACAGAAAGTGTTTGAATAATGTAGTTGGTCTCTTTTTCTATTACAAAAATGGCTTTGGAGCATCAAAGGGGATGTAGAAGCACCATAAAAGTCTTTTGAAGGCATACAATATCTTCAGATCTTATTCAGTATTTTTTTCCATGACCAACGTGAACGTGTCGTTGAGTCAGTGAGTTGAGTTTGGTTATTGGTTCAGTCAGATCAATCAGTCTGATCCATGAACAAATCATTCAGATTGGTTTTCTGAACTAGATCAATTGATTCATTGAACAAATCTGACAGAATGATTGATTCACACATTCATTTTCATACTTTCAGTGAAAATTGAAGTAAAATTCAATACGCTCCACATTTTATGTCTATGAACAAATAATTCAGATTGGTTTTCTGAACTGGATTAATGGATTCATTTTTAAAATATATACTAAAAATTGAGGTAATCAGTTACTTTGTACTCATAAATTTTAATTGATTTTAACTTAAAATATCTGAGTAAACTCAATCATTAATTTATATGGAGTAAAGTCAACTTAAATATATGTTGTAGTGGAAACTTGGCAAGATTTAACTGTAAAAGTGATCAGTTGACTTAACTTTTAAAAAAGTGAGGATTGTTGCCAAGTAAATAAACTTCATGCATTATTGAAAAAATAACGTTATGTGTAATTGTCAAGTTCACATAACTTATTTTTTTCAATTATGCATGGATTTTATGACTTAATTAAGTTTACGGCAATGGGTTTCCATGACGATTTGTGGAATTTAGCTCCCCTTAAAGGTGCTCTAAGCGATGTTGGATGACGTCCGTTCGAAGTATTGTCAAACAAAATGGAGGCTAGTTCACCCCCCCCCCCCCCATAAATACATGGGTGAACCCATAATCACATGGGTTAATGAGCTAATGAGTTGAATCAGGTGTGTTGGATTGGGGAGACAAATAAAACACGCAGTGTTGAGGTGGCGCGAGGACAGGGTTGGGAACCACTTGCTTAGAGCACCTTTATCATCAATCTTGCTCAAAAAAAACATTATATAACACTTTATTTTAGCATTTTTAGCATCACTCTCCCTTTTGAGTATCATGAAAAAGCATGCTGGGAAATAGAACTCCCAGCCCAGTTTCAGTTCAATTTAGGGTTGCCTAAATTAAGTAAGTTAATGAAACTCAAAATAATGAAAAAAATTCAGATTACTTAAAATGTGTCATTTTTGTGAACTCAAAAGAAAAAGAACGTTCTAATTACTTATAAAAGTGTTAACGTGTGAACTAATTTGTTTAATTTAAGTTTTCCCCCATTATTTTGAGCATTAGGGTTTACAGAAATTGTATGACTTCATTATAACATAAATGTTATTTTAGACAACTTTTATGGTGCTTATCCCTTTGAAGGATTTGTATCTTCAGTCACGATTCATTGTAATTGGAAGACATCTTAAAAATGTATTCTTCTGTTTCACTTTTGTGTCAAGGTTTTGAACAACAGGGGGTTTAGTAAATAATAAGAAAAAGTTTGTAAGGAAACCTTCAGAGAGACACGTCTCCAAATGTCCCTTTAGGGAATCGATTTAATCGTGAAAAACAAACACACGTTGGCCTCGTCTCAAGCATAATTTTTCATTCATTTCAAGGCATGCACATCATGCTGGCTCTGTTTTTGATCTGACTCTGCATAAAGACGTTCGCTCATTAATTCTACCACGTCTTTGACCAAGAAAGAGAACTGTCAGGGCCGTGCTATGCCAGATCAGATGCACCAAAAAACACAGTGAATATGAATATATTCACGCAAAGCCATGCTGGCTAATGTTCATGTTTAATTTAATTTAAATCATTTAAAATACAGTATGAATTCAGCACATGCATGGAAGTTTCCAATGAGCCATAAAGCTAAAGACTAAAGTTAAGCATAACATGACCCCTAGACGTGTGCATGAGAAAACGTCATGCATCTCTTTCAACACAAACACAGCTAAAAAAAATAAAAATAAATAAGCAATACAGTAAGAATAAATCTCTGCCCTTTACAGTCCTGACAGTTTGACTTATCACTAATAATGACCCATCATCACAGTCATATTTCACCTGTGTGTCTGCTGCAATAATGGATACCCGTTTATGTTCTTGTCAAGCACACAGTTGCCATGAACAATATTAGACACCGTATAGAATATCTGAGGTTACGAAACAAACTCTTACATGAAGAGAAAATCTGTCCTGAATTTGGATATCCTCTCATTCAAATGACTTTGAATTTTGAATGTATTATTTTTCTTTTTGAGTTTCACATTACTCGGTAAATGTCCATGTTAAATGCAAAATAATAAAGCTCTGCACTCATTCCAATTAGCACAGTAATCTGATTTAGAATATTAACTAATGATGACAAATTAATTGAATTTGCATACATTCCAATTTGAATATTCCATAACATTAGATTCACTTAAATCCTCTAAAGAAAATCCAAAATTACTGTTATGTTACAAATAAGCAACACTTTAAATACACTGCCTATTATTGACGGTATACAAAAGAAGAAACAACGTGGGACTGGGGCAAGTTGTCACACGTGTCATTTTAATTCATTACTTACCATAATTATTTGGCCAAAACAATAATTTGATATAGAGTATCCATTTACATTTTTACTGTTTATTTAGCCAACATGACGTTCCGTTGTGACAACGTACCCCATATAAAATGTGACAACATACCTCGAAGGTGGCCTGTGAAAAGGTCAATGTGAGTTAAGTTTTTTCTATATATAGTTTAATGTATGAAACTACTGTATAAAGTGACTTAAAATAAACCTACCCCGAGAAATAGGGAGTAAACAATGTATTACGTGGTGTAACCCAAAACTGTTAGTCCAACCCACGAGCTTTACCGGTTTGAAAAGTCCAAGCCAAAGAAAAATACTATTCATCTCAATATAACATGCATAAAAAATATGAATATTAGCCTTACCGTTTCAAAGTATATGATTCTCGTTTTATTGCTCATCTCAGAGGGCTCGTGGTTGTTTCTCCTCACCGCAGAGAAAGCCACTTTGGAGTTGGCGGCGCGCAAGGAGATGCCGAGCGGCGAGGACGAGCTCTTCCAGTCGGCGGGGTTCGAGTCACAAACCACCAGACATTTTCCCTCCAGGACGATGGGTTCCGTGTCGTTTTGAGAAAAAGCCAACTCAAACATGACGGCCAGGCAGAACAAAAGAGCCATGCAGTCGACAAACGCCTTATTTAAGTACTTTATGGACACCATGATGAATGATCTCCACAATGTAGCCAAAATCCAAACGGCTCTCCCGATCCCGTCACTTCGCTTCTGCTCCGTGTTCGTGCTCGTTTACGCCAAACATCCGTCCGGACACCAATAGCTGATTTACAAATCACCAAATGCGCGTAGGTGGATGCAACAACCTTATATCTATAGTCATTTTTTGATTCTTATACTTATTCCCCTGTGTTTTATTGATTCGGATAGTTTTCAACTCCAGAAGATTTGTCAGACGAGTTTTGGAGAGATTCTTAGGTTCCTGGTGACTCCGCGTAAAAATCCACTCAGTGCGCACAGAGATTATCCGCAATGCATGGGCAATCGCCACTTCGTGTCCATATTAGCTTTGCGCTATAAAAATAGAGAAGGATACTAAAGCAAACCCCGAATGACCCCTTAACACATCTGTGGATGTTCCTCTTTCTCTCTCTCAACCACAATACACTTCTATGAGCGCGCGCACACTCTTAATGACGCCCGACTATGAACTCACTGTGACGACTGGTGCGTAACGTCAGATGACTTTTCAATATCCACCTGACATCCAGCAAAAAGACATGATATAATATTCATATGATTAAATAATATATTAATAATAACAACTATTAACATTTATATTACTGTAATTTGTATTAAATTAACATGTATATTCAGTCATGCTCAAAAGTTTACATACCTAAATGCATCCATACATAAAAAATGCATTTTATATTTTATTTAGTGCTGTTCTGAATAAGATATTTTACATAAAAGATGTAAAATATGAAAAAAGTAGCTGAATTTATAAAAATTACCCCATTCAAAAGTTGACATACCCTTGATTCTTAACACTGGGTCGTTACCTGGATGATCCACGACTGTTTTCTTGTTTTGTGATGGTTATTCTTGAGTATTTTGTTTGTCCCGAGCAGAAACTGCCCAATGTTCTTCAGAAAAATGCTCCAGGTCCTGCAAATCTTTCAGTTTTTCAGCATATTTTGCATATTTGAACCCTTTCCAGCAGTGACTGTATGATTTTGAGATTCATCTTTTCACACTGAGGACAATTGAGGCACTCAAACACAACTATAAAAAAGGTTCAAACATTAATTGATGCTCCAAAAGGAAACATGATGCAACTGGGGATGAAAACTTTTAAACAGGATGAAGAAGTCCAAACTTTTTCCATTAAGTACTGCCCTTCGGAAGCAACTGAAGATACTTGGATGTTTCCCGGAAAAGAAATTAAGTCACAGTCACTGCAGGAAAGGGAATACTGCATTTCAGACACAGGCCACAAAATTGAAGAAAATACTGAGAGAAGATATAAGAAGGACAAGCAATTCATGTGCGACCTATAATGGAGCAGAGAAGCATTTCAATATTTGGCTTATGCATTTGGCACTACTCTATGCATCTCAAGTTGGAGCCGTGAATGCCATTTGCTCTAATGTTGGACTATTAAGCAATGCAATTCTGTAGTTATGTGTGTGTGTGTCTATAGTGATTATATAAGATTATAAATGAATTGCTTTCATCAGAACTCAATACTTAAATGCAGGGTCATTAAATGAAGTCATTGCAGACAGCAAAAACATACCTTTTTCAAAAGATAATGAAGTTCAGACTCAGAAGTCAATGAAAAATGAATAATAATACACTTTCTACTCGGCTCAACTCGCTGATTTCAATCTCTCTGGAGGATGCAGAACGCAAGGCTTTTCATTTATGGAGCAAATTAAGGATGGAATATTTGCGAGCACAAATTAACAGTTAACTTACCTGGGGACCCATCGAGATGCTTGGGAATTTATTGAATAAATGAGAGCTGTTATAACGGTTTACCTTCATGATGTTCTTCATTTTCATCTCAGCACCATTCTCCACTTTCCCAATGTTAGTCTTCTATAAGAGAAAGACATATTGACTATAAACTCATGATTAGATGCGTGAACAACAGGACAGCATTGCATGATGCACATTTAGTATACAGTGGCAAAGTGTGGAGGGAGTGTCATGCATATTTCAAAATATGTTTGAATGTTAAAATATGTGCATATTTCATAAATGTTTATTCACCGGAACAAAGTCATTCACCAAAAAGATTATTAGGCATTCGTTAATATACATCTCTAAACTATGTAATCTTAATGAGACTATAACCTACACCTTGCTGGTAATTTCACTAATGTTGAGGACATCGTTTGACTGGTTTCAAAAATAGGGCACATTTCATAGACAGTATAAGAAGTGGACAGAGCCATCTCATTGGAACTCCATTGAGACAAGTGAAGCCCGTTTTTGGCGATTTTTTGGCGCAGACTCACTCTTTGACAGTTATTCGCTGTCAAAGTGACGCCAAAATGAGTGGGAGTCAATGGGATGCTAACAGCAGGTAAAGTTCTGCTACAATGGAGGCTCCCGCGAGGCTTCAACTTCCGCTCGATGGATTACCCCCTTGGTGCGGCCAGATCTGATGAGAGTGCGGCTATCCATTCACCGCCTCTCAGCAACGCCCAACGATCCAATCAATTCCCCAGACAGCAAACTGACATTGAATCAACGTGGAAACGACGTCTCTCATGACATTGAAACAACGTTGATTTTGCTCATCGAATTAACGTTGAACCAACGTCAGACGCGGCATTCTTCAAAGCTAAATGAAAATTGAAAATTGGTTTGCTTTCGTAACGTTGAAACAACGTTGATTTCAAGTTGATTTTCCGTTAGTTTTGAAAGTCTGACGTTGGTTCAACGTTAATTCGATGAGCAAAACAATGTCAGATCAACGTTGTTTCGATGTCATGTTTCCACGTTGATTCAATGTCAGTTTGCTACCTGGGTCTCGAAGAACGAAATCAAGCCCCGCCCTACATTTTTTCTAATTTCAGAAGCCGTTTCACTCGGATATACAGCAGAGAATGTCTAATTGAAGAGAATTGGCACTGGCTGGTTACTTCCGGGTTCTGGACTGGCTGCAGTAACGCGTCTCTGTCCATGCGGGGGCGCTCGCGGTCGAGTGCAGAATGAATGGGAGTCTATGGGAGAAATCCACATTTCTCAGGATATTATTTTTTGTCAAGTAATTTGAAAGTTGCATTCGAAAGGGAGGGCTAAGATAATACACTCAGCTGAAAATTGCATGTTATCCGTTCAAAAATGTGATGACGTCACACAATAGCAGAATGCTAGCGTGTTCCGGCCAACAACGGCCTAACCTGTAAGAAATCGAAAGGACATAAGTACTCGTTCATACGACTTTTGGCTTATAATCTATATTGAACTTGCGGAACCAACAATAAAATCTATTTTGATTTAACGATAAGCGGGAGAAAGACACATTTAGCCGTTTAGCGCCATAGACTCCCATTCATTCTGCTCTCGCTCGCGATCACCTCCAGTGGAATTCTAATGGAACTGCAACCAAGATGATACACAATGAGGCTAATAGGAAGTGCCAACGTTAGATGGGCTCTGATATAAAGTACGTCACAATTTCCGTTTCAAGCCGACTTTAACACAAATGATGACATAAGGAGGTAATATTTGAATAAGAGTATTGAATTTTTGCTGGACGAGTCACCTGGACAGCAGCCGGGGAGAGAAAGCCGTGAATCTATTCCTGGATGAGAGTAAGATAAATGAGCTGGACTTGAAGCACTGCAAACGAATCAACCCCCCGTGACCTACAGGCTAGCTGTCTTCTCAGCCAGGTAAGCACTGCTGGGAGCGAGGAGAAAAGGCTAGTTCAAACGACCCCATTGGCTCTGTTTGTGGAAAGAGAGAGACGGACTGGCTCATTGGACCATTTCAGAGCTACGTTATGATTCACTAGGTTGTGGAGCGAGTGGAGGACTTTGGAGTGCTGTGAAGTTGTCTGTGTGAGTAACGTTATGTGAGTCCTTGCTCAAAGCACAAAGTAATGCTGGGCCTGCAGCGTTTGGGTGTAAAGGCGTCTGGGTGTAAGCTGACATTGACTTAGAAAGCAAATGACATTAAAATCCATCAAACAAAGCCCTGCACTTTTCCTGGAGTTCAAACAAAGCGGCTTCTCTAGGGGTATCCAAACAAATCTGCCAGTCTAGAGAGAAGGTTAAAAAATCCACAGAATTAAAATGAAGGGGAAAAAAATCTCTCTTGCTCTCCAGACTGGAGTTTAACAGGTATACAAATTTTTAAGGTTATTATTATTAATTATTCTGTATTTAAAACCAACCGAATCAATTCTAGAATGTGTGTCGTAAAAGGGTTAGTTCACTTTTCAAAAAACTTTTGCTGATAATTTACTCACCCCCATGTCATCCAAGATGTCCATGTCTTTCTTTCTTCAGTCGAAAAGAAATTAAGGTTTTTAATGAAAACGTTCCAGAATTTTCTCCATATAATGGAGAAACTTTTCCTTTCCAATTTTCCTGGCCGAGAACCGGTGCTTTGGCTGTCGAAACACAAAGAACTGGTTCGCGAGTAGACACCGGCTCCGAACTGGCTCTCGAAATGCTTTGGTAGAAAAGGAGTATGTGAGATCAAATGACAAATCTTGAGGAAACTTAATGCAGCTCTTTCCATAAGTGAACACGTCTGTCAAGCTTTACAATCAATTATGAAATTGAATGTAATCCAGAAAAATCCCAAAATTTGATTATTTAAAGGAACCATGAAATAGTTCTTATCACATTTTTCTACCTTAATTTCAGTCTCTTCACAATATTAATTCATTTAGTCATAGCAAACAGAATCCATTCTAGAATGTGTTTAAGGAATAGATCACCGAAAAACGAAACAAAATCTGGTCATCATTTCCTCACCTTCATTTTGCTCCAAAACTGAACAAGTTTGCTCTTTTTTTGTGGGACTCAAAAGGAGGCCTGGTGACCACATCTGTGAAATTCAAAGAGAACATCATTAAGAAAAAAAAATGCAGAAATAACAATCAAAATGTATTTAGTAATTTACTTTTTTTAAAACATAGCCCATTCTAGAATGCCCCTCTGAAAGGAATAGATCACCAAAAAATACAGAACTTAACTATAAAAATAGTCCATATATTAGTAACACTTTATTTTAAGGTGACATAGTTACTATATTGAGAGTCAATTATGCATAAGTAACTAACCTTACCCTAACCAAAATAGCAAGTAAATGTAGTTGATTAACATTACTCAGCAATAGTAAGTGTAAATAAGTACCGAGTAATATTAATTAACTACATTTACTTGCTATAAAGTTACGACTAGGATTAGAGTTTGGTTTAAGGTTAGTTATGCATAGTAGCTATGCATAATTTACTGTTTACTAATGTAAGTAGCCTATATGCAACAAGAACACTGTAAAATAAAGAGTTACCAAATAAAGTGTAATTCATCTTTTAAACAACCTAAATTTCAGTTTTTGAGTGAACTTTCCCTTTAAGACCACCATTAGACTGAAAAATGTAAACACAAGCCTACCTGTAGCTCAATAAAAATGTCCGTGAAGGGGACGCTGGGAGATTTACACTATAGAGTTCTTCGACAGCTGCTAATAATCATCAATTTCACACAGTTGCCCAGCACACCGTGTAGCACCTGCTAACCCACCGCTGATGGGGTGACTGAAAAGCATCTGATGGTAAAAGCGACTTTTTGGACCCAATCTTGCCTGACTGTGCAGGCTGACAAAAGATTGGCAGCTTGATGCTTTTACCCCTGGCAGGCGCTCCGCAAAGCAGGCCAAGAGAAATTGTTTAATCTGAGGTCTATACAATGGGGTCACGGCCGAGCACTTTGGCTGGAGTGATTTTTCTTCAACAGCCTAAATGCTTTTGTGTAGCGCTGGTCAAGAGGGCAGCAGTTTTTATCTTCCACGAAGCTCAGACCAATCCGAAAACAAAATCTCAAAAGTTTAGTTGTGTCACAGACGTTTTGAAATTAAACAAACAAATTCATTCTAAAATATTTTCAAGAACGAATTATAAGTATAAATATAATAACTATTTCACATGTAAGTCCTTTAATTAATACAGACAACACGATATCACATTAATATTAATTAAATAACATAGCGTTCAAACGGTTGGGGTCTTTAAGATTTTGTCTATGCTCACCAAACCTGTTATTACAATTAAAAACAACACTTTTCTATGTGAATATATATATATATATATATATATATATATATATATATATATATATATATATATATATATATATATATATTATAAAAATAATGAAAACTTTAATTCCTTTTATTTAATGGGACAAACTGAATGCCAAAGTGTAATATGTAAGGTTAGGGGTTTGTTCAAATAGTAATCCTTTCATTTGCCACAGCTTTGTAAACTCTACAATTATCTGAAAAAGTGATTCAGATTCAGGGATGTGTGTTGTGTTACACAGTACACCCTCCATCAATGCAGCAGAGATGACCAGCAGACCTTGATTTTACCGTACGCTTACTGTTCCTGCTGTATGAATCAAACCATTCAGCTCAGCAGCAGACAAGGGAAACAGAAAAACATTCAGTTTTGTTCACTTTTGGCTTCCAACTCATTGTATAGCCATTCACACGCCAGTTAAGGTCAAATATAAGGTAACAAAGCAACAGCCGAGTACCTAAGAAGATGAACAGATCTAAGATGTAGCGCTTTAAACTAATGTCATCATAAACGCCCTGTGTGTAATCCCCACTCTTATTTTAAACCAAACATGGTCACAAAGTATTTAAAGCACACAGGACATGATTTAAGTGATGCCAGAAGAGTCGTTTTAATGATTTATTTGATAAAAGTGTAAATTAAGATGACTATTAATGCAAATCAGTGGATTTCAGAAGACAAATTAAGCTTGTTTGGTGTACTCATTCCCTGTGGAGTTCATTTCAGTAAAAAAAAAAACTCAATTTTTGCCACATGGTAGAAGGAAAGCATTTTCTGTCTGACTAAGCAGAGAATTTGAGCTGACAAACTCCTGCAGGTCATGAAACGGCACACAGAATACGTTATGTACCCTACTGCAGGGCGCAATACTCACTTCATTTGTTAGTTATACTGTACAATGAATCTGTTTCCGTAGCCCACAACAAATAGCTCACAAGGTCATATTTACACAGTTATGTCGCTACTCTGCTTTGTGGTTTAAAGGGATAGTTCACTTTGAATGTTCACTATGATGTTTTAGCTTACCTCAAGGGCATCCACAGTATTTTCAATTTTGACATTTTTCGGTCAAACCGTTGTCGTCTATCAGTCTTATAATGGAGGCTAAGGGGGTCCACCAAAAAGCATGCACAGAGAAGTCAAAATTAAACATGATTTAATGACTTGTGAATGTAAGTACACATTGATGGCCTAAGACACGAAACGAGCGGTTTTTGTGAGAAAACGAACAGTATTTATCTAGTGTAATCACAGTGACGTCCAAGTGATCTGAATCAGTTGTTCAATGTGCAACTGAACCGAACTGAATCAGTTCAATGTTACGCCGGAAGTGATCGCTTGCGTGTGACGTCACTCAATATTTACACAGAGATTTCGGAAGTTTTACCTTTTACTAAACATATTTAGACATACCGAAATCGTCTTCCATTGCGGTTTCCCGTATATCTAAATATGTTTAGTGAAAGGTAAAACTTCTGAAATCTCTTTATAAACAAAGAGTGGCGTCGGCACGCAAGCGATCACTTCCGGCGCATGCGCAGACCGAAACGCCCGTGCCGTCAGATCATTTTGTCATGGCTATGATTACAAGAGGTAAAAACGATATAAATACTGTTCGTTTTCTCACACAAACCGCTCGTTTCGTGTCTTAGGCCATCAATGTGTACTTACATTTACGAGTCATTAAATCATGTTTAATTTTGACTTCTCTGTGCATGCTCTTTGGTGGACCCCCTTAGCCTCCATTATAAGACTGATAGACGACAACGGTTTGACCGAAAAATGTCAAAATTGAAAATACTCTGGAAACAAAGACACCTACATCTTGGATGCCCTTGAGGTAAGCTAAAACATATAAAATCATATCATATCAAAGTGAACTATCCCTTTAAAATAATAGGTCACATATTAACTTTATTATTTAAAATAATAGGTCACAACATTAAAAGCCGAACCAAGAGCTGTATTATATATTTAATATATAGTCTTTTTGTAAATGTGTTTTTGTGTATTTTATTATTGTAATAGGCATAGTGTACCCTATGTTATCTTATAGTGTTATTTAGATATTTTTTAGTCAATTTGCTATAGACCTATAAATGTATTTTCTTGTTTGTATTGTAATGCTTTTTTACATCTTGGCCAGGGGACTACAGATGAAAAATAGCCTTTTGGCTAATTCTGGCTTTTTTAACCATGTTTGTTCATGCGTTTTGTGAAATTGCACTGTCCCCTTTTAAATAAACCAATAAATCAAATCAAATCAACTGAAGGCCCTAAAAACTTAAAATAGTGCTTACAATGAAATAGAAGCATTTTAAAGGGATCCTCCACCGTTTTTTTAATATTAAACTATGCTATTCCCTTAACTAAGACGAGCTGATGCACACCTCTCTCGTCTCAGTGCGTGCGCTCAATCGCGAGACACTTTGATAGCCCAGTTTATTCAATAGGATCCAAGCAGAGAAGCGACCAAACACCATCATTAAACGGAAAAGAGCGGCTTAAACATTCTGCCAAGCATCTTCTTTTGTGCTTCAAAGAAGAAAGAAAGTCATATGAGTTTGGAAAGACGTGAAGATGAGTAAAAGATGACAGACTTTACATTTCCTGCAATGGCAGAAAAACTGCAACGGATGTTCATTAAAAAAGGATCACAAGTTACGAGCGTGTAAATCCTAGTGTTATGTGCAGCAAATCAGACTTCAAAAAGGTACGTTTCTTCTTTAATTTGTCCTCTTCATTTTATGAATGAAATCCAACGAGAAATGAAGAGGGGTCTGTTCTGAATAGTGTGAAATGCAGATGTCCTGTGCTGAACCGCCACCGAGGACTCGATTCGGTATCATCGAGAAAATACACACACATTTCAAGGCCACAGAGATTCAACAGACACATGAGGAAACCATTCAAGTGGCTAGAATGCCTCTTTCACACCAGCCATCTGTGAATGTGTCACTAATATCCATTATACATACACTCTAAAAGAACAAACATGATATGTGGCTCCAGTAAACGTTTGCTCCTGCTTGGAAAATCAATCCAAGCTTTTTGCAGTAGCACCGGATCAAAGAACCGCATGATCCTTTTAATCGAATCTGGGAAAGATCCCGAAATCATTGGTCGTGGTCTATAGGTAAGTCTCTTTCTACAGACATCCATCTCACCTTTGAAATGTTTGAGAAAGCAGGTGCCAATTCACACAAGACTGATCGAACACCTACTGCATCAGATTCAGGATCATTGAGCGTATTCAGAGTATACTTTCTTGAAGTCATTAATAAATTGGGAAATCCATCCGAAAAGTTCTTGGGAGTCTTGATCCAAAGGCTCTCCGAATTTTACCTGTTGACGAAAAAGAAACTGAAGAGTGATATTGTCGAGTCAAGTTTATTTATATAACAATTGATCAAAATTGCTTCATATTGTGACTGTAACCGTCTATTTCAAATTCAAAATACAAAATATAAAAGTTCTAATTTAGTTCCTCTGATCAAATCAAAACACCACAAAATACCACCTTGGCACTGTTTACACTTGCTATTAAGATGGTAAGACACTCGGTCGATCGAATCAGGGAGACACATTCTCGTTTACACCTGGTGGTAAACCGAGAATTCGGGGAAGGGCCTATGGGCGGGGAAATGTATGGGTTTTTTTTTTCAGATCTTTCAACCTGATGCACAAAAAATGCTCTCGCAATTTACATATAGATAACAGTTTATAGATACCAGTAAGGGTAACATATTCATACTAAAAGCCAAAAAAATGTAAATGAGGCACTATTCGAGGGAACTGCCATTTGGGTGTGCATTGTACCATTGAACCATTGTAGACGTTATTGAGTGCACTTATTCAATCTCACATTCAATCCCACTACTGGAACTTCTAGAAATCAATTTGATATTGATATGAGGGTAGGTAGGCAGGCATAGATTCAGAAGCATAAAGCACTGTGAGTATTACATACAACAATAATAAAACAATGCATTGGCATTTACTTTTGATACTTAAGCGAGTACTTCTGTACTTTTACTTGTAACGGAGTAATATTTGGCCAGTAGTATCTGTAGTATATTTGACCAGTTGAGTACTCTGTCCACCTCTGAGAAACATAACACATACAATACAGCTCAAAAGTCTGGGAAAGTCTCTTTTGCTCACAAAGGATGCATTTATTTGATTGAAAATACAGTTAAACAGTAATATTGTGAAATATTATTACAATTTAAAAACACTGTTGTCTATTTGAATATATATAGAGACCAAAATTGAAATCGCCCAGTTTAATATTTTAAGATGTAATTTATTTCTGTGATGCAAAGCTGAATTTTCAGCATCATTTGCAGTCTTCAGGGTCACATGATCCTTCAGAAATCATTCTAATATGCTGATTTGCTGCTCAAGAAACATTCCTTATTATTATCAATTTCAACATTGATCTTTTTCAAAAACAATATTTTTGTGGAAATCATGATACATTTTTTAAGATTATTTGATGAATAGAAAGTCTAAAAGAACAGCATTTATTTGAAATAAAAATTATTTGAAACATTATAAATGATTTCACTGTACCTTTTTTTATCAATTTTAAAAGTTTATTATCTTATATAGTTTATTATACATACTGAAGTGGTAGAGTAAATGATATTGCAACATAACAAATATGATCAATTTCAGTCTGAAGTGTGTCAAATGTCATTATATGCTGAATTTTAGGATTAACTTTGAAATGCATGGTGGCCCAAAAGGGCATAAATTAGCAAAAAAAAACGTATTTATTTTTTAAATTCATTAATATAGAGTTGTATTGATTTTTTGTCTAATATATTTTATATTTAAAAGTTTGTTTTTTTAATATTACTTTTTAGACATTTATTTTATTGAAGTATTCTTTCTTCATAACATTTGTTAAACTGCTGCATTTCTAGTTGCTTTGCAAATTTTTGTAGCAAATACCCCTCTGGTATACCCAAGACAATCTTCAGTGCTCATATCATCTTTAGTGCTATAAACAACCCATGAATATCATGGAGAACTGTCATCATAAGTCATTCTCAATCCAGCATCATCTCCCTCACAGTGAGAGGGGAAAAAACACAGTAACCTTGGTGAATGGGTGGGCTGAAATATATTCCCCTTTCCCAAAGTCCACCTGGCACAGATAAGCAGAAAAAGCCAATCTCCAGATAGCCAGTGACTCCGGCCCATCCATCTCTCAAGGCAACACAGCGGAAGATATTGAAATAATAACTCAGGGATTACCAATATGTCAGTGTAGAGCTTCCTCATCTCCTCACACCTCTTCATCAGCTGTCTGAAATCAGCCTCTTGCTTCTCGATGGCCATCTAGAGCGGGAGATAAAGGAACAGCAGGTGTTTCGGGTGTGCATTTTCCTTCTTTCTGTTTTTTGGAGAGGTAGCGCTGGCATTCTTAGCGCTCATCCTCAGAGGATTTTCATCACTGATATTTCTCTCCAACCAGACCACATCAGAAAAAGCTTTTATACAGTCAAAAGATGTAACAAACCACAAGCTCACAAGGGTCTGTGCTTCATATGATCTGAATTAACTTCCTTTCTCTATGGAGTTGTGAAAGAATGATAAAGTACATTGGATTTTTTTTTTTTTTTTTAAGAATATCCTGGCCAGTCTTTTTAACATAATGGAAATAAATAAGGAAAGGGGCTGTCAAGCTCCAAACGGACTAATAAAAGCATTAAAATGTATTATATATTCTTTTGAAGTAATATGATAGCATTGTGTGAATCGTTCAGTGAGAAAAGTAGCTTTGTCCAATATAAGTAATTCTTTTGAATCAGATCTTTTGTTCCAGTTCACAAAATCAATCTAAATTATTAAATTCAACTCACTGACTTAATGATCTGATCAAGACAAGTAGATAATGGTTTTGCACAGAAGAAACCAATTGAATAAATCATATTAATCAGAAAGCATGACATTAAAGGAGTAGTTCACTCTTTAAAAAAACTTTTTCTGATAATTTACTCACCCCCATGTCATCCAAGATGTCCATGTCATTCTTTCTTCAGTCGAAAAGAAATTTAGGTTTTTGATGAAAACATTCCAGGTTTTTTCTCCATATAATGGACTTCAATGGGAACCAAACGGTTCAAGGTCCAAACAGAGCAAGGCGACCATTTGAGCTTATAAAACTTAAACTTTGTTATTTTTTTTTTTTAAATGAGCGATCGTTTTGCTTGATAAGACCCTTATTCATCATCTGGAATCGTTTAAAGCCCTTTGAACAGTTTGCACTGAAACTGTCTTTTGGACCTTGAACCGTTTGGTTACCAGTAAAGTGCATTATATTGAGAAAAATACTGGAATGTTTTCATCAAAAACCTTAAGTTTTTTTAAAAGTGAACTACACCTTTAATATCTATATTTTGTATGTGATGTACAACAACAAAGCAAAAATAATTGGGTAAACCAGTAAATTTACCTTCAAGTCTTTGATGAATTTGGGGTGCTGATTGGCCGCTGTGTTTTTCCGTTTTTGTGCTTTCCTGTACTGGATGACTTTCTGAAACTCGTTCTTCACAACTAAATAGTGAGAAGGGGGGGATCTCTGTTTGAGGAAATTTTTAATGGAGTAGCTAAACTCTATGAATAAAATTGCAATGCTTTCATGCATTAATGCCCAAGCAAGCCAAGCAGCAACAGGTTTGAATCGAACGCTCTGCTGATTAAAAAGTTATAAATTGTATGAAATGCCTGACCACACTTGAATATAACAGTGAAAGGGTTTGTTGATACTCTGAAAGCAAAAGTGCTCAATCATGCATCTACAAAACAAGTTTGGTGCAGAAAACATCAGATAAGACCACGTACCATCCACCTCAGCTGTAAGACCTTTAACCGAAGCTGCAGGAAAACCACAGAATCACACAATCAGAAGGCTTTCAATCAAATCAACCCCAAAAACATCTATCACATCTTCCCTTCCAATGAAATTTTGATTAGAGTACCGCCAGAAGCAGTCTCGAATTCTGCAAGCTCCAGGAAAAAGGTGGCCAAACGTGGTTCTCGCAACATGATCTGCTCCACAAGGGCATGCAGCAAGGTGAACTTCCGATTGTTCCCGCGCAGCTGAGAAAGCTGGAAAAAGGAAGGGAAAAATAATGATTGTGTTTATCCATGCACCTGCACTTGAAAAGAAGATGGTACATTCATGTGTTTTCCGAAACCTATTGAGCTGCCTATGGAGGGAGCATTTTAATGCATCATAGACACTTTTTTGACACTTTGTACTCCATAAAATACAGAAAAAAATAATAAAAATTAAAGTTAATAAAAATTTAATTTAATACAATTCATATTCATATATATATGAATATATATACAGTATACACTCTTAGAAGAAAAGGTTCTATCAGCGCTACGTATTTGGAAACCCTAAAAGTTCTATACAGAACCCTTTTTAAGGGTTAATTAAAGATGAACTGAACTGAAAAATTTCGACTTTGAAAACGTGTTGTTTATGACAATTAAAAATAAATTACACTAAACATTTTTTTAAAATATATATTAATATAGCTTTTTTAAGCAACGCAAAATTGCGCTTGTTTGCGCTGGCAGTTCCGATGACGTCACTGGCATGGTAGGACCCGCGGAACGCCATAGACAACAGCTGTAGGTCCTGTATACACAGACGAAAATGAGCACTTTTAACGGCATGGATTACGCATTTGAGCCCGTGAGGGACAGGCCGGTAGTGTCTGACGACCACCACATGGAGGACGATCAGTTTCAGGCTTCACTTGCAGTACAGGATCGTTAGGGGGAAAGTGACTGTGGGCGCGAGCGCTGTGGAGCATAGACACTGCACGGAGACGATCTGTTGCAGAGAGGTCAACATGGACATTTATTGATCGGCGAAAAATGCATCACCATGCACCGTTCATTTCGGATGCTGTTCGGTGAGAGAAACGTGTTGAAGGAGGCTATGCTGTCTCTAATGGATGTCCGAGCTGAGACGCGAGCGCCCCATAAGTAGCAGGGTATTTTACGAATAGGTGACGGCTGGGCTAACTTGTTATACTTTTCTCAGATTGTTTAGATTAACAACGTACTGGCAGTTCACTCTATGGGCGAGGGTGCATTTAGGAAGGAGAATCCCATCCTTTACAGTAAACTATACATCAGGGATCTTTTCCCCCTCACCCGAATATCAAGGATTCGAGTAACGTTAACGTGATGCATTGAACTTGTAACTTGTGTAAATAAAACATTTCATGCATTGTCAGACGTTTCATGTACTCATTGACGAAAGTACACATCTCTAAATAGTGTGTCGCTAAAAAATCTGTTTCCTCAGCCATGTCAGCGAGCCTCAGACTGTTTACAAGCTACGGCTGTTCTGCTGGTGCGGGTAGGCAACGGAGTGGCTTACCATGCCAGTGACGTAGTCGAACGTTGAAATCCAACATGGCGGCGCCCGTGCACCAAAAACAACACTTTCAATGTACTATTTTATCCCTTTTAACAAATTCTGCCATTTTAAAAATTGTACCAATGAGAATAAATAAAATACATCTGTTATATCACCTTTTCTCAAATTTCAGTTCAGTTCATCTTTAATAAGAACACTTTAGGGTTCTTTGCAATCAGGAAAAATGTTCTATATGGAACCTTTTGGGTTCATTCATTATCATTTGTTTTGTCCTTTCCGGATTAAATATTTCATATTATTGACAAACATCAATAATTAAACAAATAAATAAAACATCAATAAATACATTCATAATGTATTTATGAATGCATGAGAATGATTAGAATGGTTAGAAAATGTACATATTTATATAATTTTATGAAGTTAATCAATATCACACGAAGAGTGCCATTTTAGTTTTTCTCCTCCAAAATAAACAGCATGATTAAAATGTGATATTAAGTTACTACAACAGTTTAATAAACAATAATTTAACAACAAAATGTTGCAGAATAATGTACCATATGAATGAACAATAGCCTATAAAGAACCTTTGTGCCAAAAGGGTTCTTTCTTGTCATTATAGAACCTTTTTTTTAGCATAAAAGTTTCTTTGGAGTTGAGTAAAGAACTCTATGCTTCATATGAAGAGTTCAGATGCAAAAGCCTCTAATGTGCCATTTGAAATTTTCTTCTAGAATGATCATTTTTATCAAGCTTGCATATTTAAGTTCAGTGATTTCACTTAAATGGCAATGATAATTACCTATTAATTGTTATTTAAGTGAAATTACTGAACTTAAATATACAAGTTTGATAAAAATCGTCATTAAAGAAGAAAATTTCAAATGGCATTTAGAGGCTTTTGCATCTGAACTCTTCAAATATAGAACCCCAACTCTTTATTGCAGTGAAGGCATTCCCAGAATTGCATTGTGACAAACTAAGTGAATAAAATAAATAAAATATATATTTAATATAATATAAAATAAATAAAAGTATATAAATATTTATTGATTTATATTTGTGTTGTAATGCTTATTAATGCCATTAGCAACAAAAAATTCTATAGGAATCAATTGTCGGTCAAGTGCCGAGTGCTATTTGTGTGACAAATTGGTCACTTATAAGGTTCCATGACAATCGGGATGCTTTCTTATGTTGGCAGTAGGGCAGAGGTTTGGGAACGGTTGGTCATATATCCCATCTGACCAGAGGGTGTTATATATTTAGAGGATCAGGTAAACAAATATTTATCTTGGGTGTGAGTGTGCATTTGTGAGTATTTATGCATGCACATGCACGCATTTCTGAATACCAATACCTTGCCCAAGGCCAGAAAAAGAGCGAGGTTTGACAATTCAACACCCACGTGCATATTACCATCAACTAAAAATGGAAGATAATGTCCTTGTACCAAAGAGCACCTCTATTGTGCACATGAGAAAAACCAGTTAACGTTTTTCCAAAAGGATCTCCTTGACATCTGAAGGTTCTGCTCTCTGATTAACCACACAGACAATAAAAATGCTGTTGGAGTACCGCAGCAATGCTTTTAAAGATTGGGAATTTGTACAGCAAGCTAAAGGGTAATAATGATAAGGAATGGATGTCTTGATTCATCATGCAGAATAAATATAGTTGCTATTTCACAAAGGTTTAAATGGTAATGTGGATCATTTAAAGGGACAGTTCACCCAAAAATTAAATCACTTCCTCACCCTTGTTTCAAACCTGTATGAATTTCTTTAGGCAGATATATTGAATATTAAATTAAACGTCCCCAACGCCCAGCAACAGTGGCGTATCATTTACGCACCAAAAAGGTAAATGATAACAGAATAAAACATTTTGGGTGACCTATCCCTTTAAGCACTGAAAATTCATAAAATAGTGCTAAACACAAAACAATCTTATCTAAATTGCATCCTCTTAAAAGAAATAATATGTAAAGTGAGTGTGCATGCTACAAAAACCAGAGAGCATGTTCAAGAGTGATTGTTTCAACCGATCTTCATATGAAGAGGCCTGTAGAGAACAAGAGTGGTGATATATCAAGCTCTCTAGACCCATTCTTTATGGTAATGCATGTAGACATGAAACCACTGCAACAATTTCAACAGCCGCTAATTTAAAACTCACAGGGGGCTAAATGCTAATCTTCAGATGGGTGGAAAATTGGGCTATCCTCTGTTTCCAGTTTGTTTTGTTTACCATTTCAATCCCCGGACCCATTCTACAGAACTATAAGATGACCTGGAGGCATCAAATACACTGTTTGTTCGAAGCTTAGGCTTAGTTCAAAAAGGATCAGTTTCAAAAAGTCCAAAAGTTTTGGGTGAGTAAGATTCTTGACTTTTATTCAGCAAGGATGCATTAATATTGATGAAAATAACGGAAAGAAGGAAAAATGATCATGGTTTCCACAAAAATATGAAGCAGCACAACGGTTTTCAACATTGATAATAATAATAAATGTTTCTTGAGCAGCAAATCATCATATTAGAATGATTTCTGAAGGATCATGTGACACTGAAGACCGGAGTAATGATGCTGAAAATTCAATTTTGCATCACAGGAATAAATTACATAATAAAATATATTAAAATAGAAAATAATTATTTTAAATTGTAATAATATTTTACAATATTACTGTTTCTGCAGGATTTTTGGTCAAATAAATGCAGCCTTGGTGAGCATAAAAGACTTTCAAAAACATAAAAAAAAACCTTTGATTGGTAGTGTATTAAATATTGATTTCAAGTTATTTTATATGATGGGAAAAGAAGAGATGGGATTTAAAAGATACATAAAACAACAGTTATTTATATTTAGCTGTGATTATACAAAATTATCTGACTGTAAAATTCTACAAATGACCAATCAGAATCAGCCTGTAAGTACATATTGGTCTTAAATGTTGTGATACCTTCAGATTTCATTACACTGGTAACAAAAATATGATATATTAAATTATATTTTTGAAAATTGTAACTGCCCTGTACTTCATTATAGAGTGAGAATGTTGTGTTTCTATGGAGGAATCACAGAGATGCTGCACTCATTAGCAAAGGAGGAAGTCATTCAGCTTATTCTGGAAGTGCCCTTAAATCTTGCTACTGAGGAACTGGGTTTACAGCATCCTGGCCGGAAAAAAATCGATACAAATTACCACCATGTGTCGCTAATGACTCAGCGAGCTCGGGAAAAAAGCCATGCCGTGTGGCTAATGAATTGGGCCTCTGCGGCAAGAGTTTGTAGAAATGAACAACAAAGAGAAACTCATAGGTACTGCATGTCTGATTTATGTAGTGGATGGAGTCATATAAACATGACAAACCTATTGGGAATTGTTGAAATTTGATACACGTCACAGTACATATATGCCATGCAATGCATCATAACTGAATGCAACAACAGGGTTCTGGAAATACTAGCTTTGCGTTAGTTCTGTCGTGATGACTTGTTTAGGTACGTCACTCATGCGTAAATTAGGTATCTATAATTAAGAGTAATTACTTCACTCATTCATTTTGTATTTCTTGTTTTTGAGTCTTGGTAGAATTTAAAATCTTATTCACTTTATAAGTAAACAGATTTTTAGCATTAATGTTTAAAGACAGACTGACCATAATCCCTGCGGTTGTAAAGCAATGATTTATGCTTTTGAAACTACAAAAAAAAAAAAAGCAATTGCTCACTCCAATGAAGTAGTTTATATATTTTATATATATAAGTTTATATATGAATATTTTTTATATGAATATTTTTTAATACATATATGAATATTTTTTAATACATTTACAAAATACTGTTTTTATTCTTAAGGAACAATATTAAATCCAAGCTAAAATTAATTAAAAATAAATAAATAAATAAAATAAATAAATAAATAAATCGCAATATCAATTAATTAATTAATTTATCAGTAATGCGCACCAATTTTCAGCATCATTACTCTTTATCGTCACATGATCCTTCATAAATCATTCTAATATGATGATTTTATGCTCAAGAAACATTTATTATTATTATTATTATTATTATTATCAATGTTGTGGACAGCACATTGCATTTTTTTAAGGATTCTATGACTGAATGACTACTTTTTCTATGACTACTTTTTTAAGGATTCTATGACTCAACTTTGCTGAATAAAAGTATTTATTTCTTTAAAAAAAATACTACTGGTTTTGAATGGAAGAATATGTGAGAGTGTATTTCAGTAGATTTTTTTGGTTCATTTGTGTGAAAAGCTGTGTGTACAACACATTGTGACTAAAAACAGAGACAGCTACTTCCTGAAAACAGGAAAACCATAACTCATATTATTAGTTACCCTTAATGCTGTTACCAAGGCTAAACAGATAGAACAAAGAATGAAAAAGAGAGAGAAATACAACCTGTATGTCAATAAGATGTTTTATTTGCCCTGCTCTCCTCGCCATTGCCCAAAGGTCATTTGCTGGCGGTGCGGGTCCTACCTTAGTTAAGGATGAGAGGCGGAATCCCTTGGTCCTGTCCTTGCCTGCGTTCTGGTTGAGGTAATTGCCCACGGCCAGAAGGTACTCCAGCACACTGACAAATGGCTCACAAGCCCACAGCTGCTGGCACATGCGGATCTTCTGGATAATCAGCTGCAAGACAAACAGAGAGGCCAGAACATGTCATCTCCAACTAATCCAACTGCAAACTTTTCCCTGCCTCTCACTTAACGGCCACAGACACTTAAGCACAGCCGGATTTCTCAGCGGTCTTGTTGACACAGACCGTTCTTGTCAAGTGTGTATCAGAGCCTACATTGGAAGTGCTGTAATATATTATTTGAAGCTGGAAAGAAAGATAACCTGAGGATTGATAGCCGTTAGGTTAAGGGGTTCTTACTGAGGTAACAAGTATAAGGTACAATCAACGACTGCCATTCGTCAACAAGACACTTAAATCAGTGCTATTGCAAAGAGAGCTAGACAAGTATACGTGCCAAATCAAAACTCTGAACAGGATGGTGTATGACTAAGATTGATATTACAGAAAATGGTGCCAGTGAATTATCTATTTAAAGCAACGTGAAATCAAAATTGACCCTGTTTTCTTCTTTAATGCAAGTAACATTTAAAAAAAATATATATATATTGTTTGTAATTATTTATTAAAATATAATGGCTTATTCGACCTATGCAACAACATTCAGCTAACATCATCTCAGGAAAAATAACAGCTATTTCATCAGCTACTGTTGTAAGTAATGCGTCTTTTCTTTTTAAATAAATGCTGGCTAATGCAATAACAGCTGTGGTGATGAAATAAATAATAACATAATGAATTATTATAATATAAAAACATTTTAGAGAGTGAACGAATGAAGTGATTCACAGGTCAGAATATAGAATAAAATTAAAAATAAATAAACAATATCAAAATTTGTAGGAATGAGTGAAATTATGATCAAAACAAGCAACTCCATGCTGAAATTCAAGCCTTGTATCCTACAATATTCATCCGGAGCAAATGAATCGAGTGAGTGAGACGAGGCGGGTTTGTGTGTGACTCGCTGTCGGAGAGATGCTGGTGTCCGGAAAATGAGCATTGAAAGCATTTCAGATATTTCAGTATTGATATGTATCGAAAAATCTGTATTTTTGACAACACATTACACTTAGTTTATTATTTCAGGTGCCCTTTTAAAAGACTACAACTGAAAAATGTATATTATATATAAAATTCAAGCCGCAAAAGTGGCTATAGGAGTGACTGCGTTACACGCCACTGCTGAAATACAGGTAGGCGGGTGTTAATGTCAAGCCCTGGATGTACAGATACCAAAATGCATAAATAGAAATAAATTGCATTTGTGAAAACTAAACTTACAGTGGATCAGGATACAGATTGAATCAGTAAAATATTCCAAGAACCACACTGGATTACTTCCAATTAACTTCATCAAATTAGATATACCATATTAATTGAGGCTGTCTGATTAACATTCATATTAGTAACAAGTTTATGGTTCTCATGGGGCAAAGCCCTTGGGATTAACAGGTTTGCGAACGGCATTGTGAGCCATCCGTTTCTTTTTCAACCCGTCTAACAATCTGGTGTACTGAACCCCTGAGCAAAGAGCAACAGCAGAGACAGGAAAAAGTCCAGACACACAGCTTGAGTTGACGTCTACGAAATAAGAGACAAACCATTCGACCATATGCTCATCTATTTCCATCGCATTCGCAACCTCAGCCTCAATCCATTACCTTTGAGCCCTCTCCTTCATATCTACCTGGTGATTCACACCTTTAAACACTAATTTAACCCAATGCTAATCAAGTCCCAGTGGGTTGAAGCTTCCGCTAAGCTTCTTTCCAACACTCAAAATGAGTGATCTTCTTGCATTTGTTTTTTTTACTCTAGTTCTCTCAAACTCCTGTGTTTCGGTAACCTCGTGAGCTCTTTGAGCATTGCACGCTCTCTGTTTACTAAAAGCTCACAATGCCACAAGGAGTTAGCATTCCTCAGACAGCTTTTAGACAAAGCACAACACACATAGAGAGCTCTTCAGTATTCCCCACTCTAAGCCAGACCAATTTTCCACTCTATAGCACCCAGCCTGTCAGATGGTGGCTAAATCCGCCTTAATGTTACAAGTTTAAAAAGTCAACCATGTCAGACAATCCTATGGATTTAATAGCAGGTGTGGAAACAGAAGCCTGAGCACTTGTTTTGGGAGCTCTTAACAATGGAAGACCTTTTCTTGGGGTCCAAAGTTAACACTATAACATTTTCAGACACAAATATAGCGTGGGTCTTAAAAGGGATAAGATCACCCAAACATGATGACTCGTGACATTCGAAACCTGTATGACTTTCACAACACAAAAGAAGACATTTTGAAGAAAGTTCGGGTCAAAATAAACACTGACAACATTTGGACCCCATTGACTTTCACTGTATTGACAAAAAATGCATGTTCAACAGAGGAAAGTCATATCGGTTTGAAACGATATGAGAGTAAGTAAAAGATGAAAGAATTTTCTAATTTTGGTGAATTATCCGTTTACGTCCTGTCTGTATACTTGAAGTGGACTGTCTTTATAAAGTATCTTCTTATTAAACGGTCTGTACACTTACAAAGTTTTCAATGCTTTGTTTTGCATGTATGGACCCTCATTATGTTACTGCGTTAGTGTGGGGCTATTTTGAGCCTTGTTAGTGGTATAAACTAGCGATATCTTTTTACTTAGTAAATGCCCCCAGTACTAGCGTTATACACTAAACAAACTCTTTACATTCGATTATCATGAAAACAAATCTCAGAGAACGGTTGACTAGGTACCAATGTTTTCTTTAAGCCCTAACCAAATAGCTATTAAGGAATTTTAGATTTCTGTTGTAAATAATGTTGCATTTCAGAAATACTTCGCATTTTAATGCTTGTTAACATGAATCTAATAAAAGGTTACCAGAAAAACAGCAAATAGCGGAAGATTAGGAAAATAAGCATTATCAGACCTAAGGTTCAGCATGGCAATAGAAAGTTAATTTCTAAAAGACATTAACATTAACTTGTTAAGGATAAACACACATTAACAATGACTAATAGTATATTTGAAGAGTTCAGATGCAAAAGCCTCTAAATGCCATTTGAAATTTTCTTCTTTAATGATGGTTTTTATCAAACTTGTTTATTTAAGTTCAGTAATTTCACTTAAATGGCAATGATAATTACCTATTAATTGTTATTTAAGTGAAATTACTGAAGTTTGATAAAAAAATCATCATTAAAGAAGAAAATTTCAAATGGCATTTAGAGGCTTTTGCATCTGAACTCTTCATTTATAGATTAAAATGAACTTAGATTCATAAATGCTGTTCATTGTTAGTTCATTACACTTACGGCATTAACTGAACTTGTAAAGTTTTATAGAAATATGGCTAACACTTCACAATAAAGGCCCATTAGTTAAATGTTGGCTAATGCATTACATACAAATTAACTAACAATGAGCAAATTCATTTGTTACAGTATTCATTTATAGATAATACAAATACAACTGTTCATTTTTCACATTTTCGTCAAAGTGGGAACAATTCAAATCTGGCATCTTTGACGAAAGTCAGTGACACCACGAGCCGAGCAAGGTGGACAGAACAGCAACATCGGCTAAAAAAGCTGTCAATTCCCTGAGGCGAAAAAAACGTAAGCCCTTACTGACACACAAATGCTGAGTCAAGCCTATTCCGATGCCATACAACACCCATAACCTCTGGACCTCTCCACACTTACTGGCTTAAACTTCCAGCCCTCTGTCCAAGTACATAATCATCTGTTCACACAGAAAAAGCTTCAGAAGACGAATGTCACATCTCGCATCCCTTTAAAACACTACATTAGTTCATTACAGGGATTTCGGAGCACTTAACATGAGAGTGAGAGTCAGGTGGGTTTAAGAGACTCAAATAAAAAAGAACTTTTGAGATGCATTGAAAGTACAAGAGGGATTTACAACTTTTTTTTTTACTCACAGGTAGAAAAAGCCTTCAGAGTGCTCTTTGGGTTACATCTCCTTCTCCTCGGCACTACCTCTCTCTAACTAATAAATGACTTGAAGGAAATTTGCCATTAGGAACTCCTTCAGCCCACTCTAAGTGCTGATTCGTTGGGAACAGAGCCCCTGTGTATTAATGCATGATTCTTTTTTCACCTAAAGTCCATTTCATTTTTTTTTTTCCAAGCACCAAGCTGACAAGATTATCTTTTGCATTAGTAAATTATCTTTTTTATTCCTTCTCTTTGCTTTTTTACATCCCCCTTCGTTCAGCCGTGTGCCTCAGGAGCCACTGTTGCGAAGCTTTAATACTGATTTCCTCCAGACGTACTGTGAGACCCGAGTTCACATGAGATTGCTTTTCCACAAACAAACTTTTCATTTTCTTCTTCTGTCAATCATAAATAATCATCAGTGCAGTACTATCCTAACTGCGAAACAAATGCCAGCACAAACACAAACATGCAAATGAATACACGCACACACCACATGCTGTTTATCATAACTTAAAGGTAATAATGAATGCATCCAAAAGTGCCTCTCTTTTCTTGTATCATCTGGAAAAAAATGAGAATGAGCCCTATTGGTAAGTAATTCAGAAACAGAGAGGCAAAAGAAAAAGAGCAACCGAGACAGGCTGACACAAACATGACTGACAGGTGCATATGAGGTGTTTGTAATGCGAGTCTGACCGGCGTGAGGTCCTCCATACAGATGGGCAGCTCTCGCAGCGTGAGCAGCAGGTCCAGGCGGGCGCTCAGGTCCGGGATGTTACACATCTGAGGAAGAGGTGATAAATCACAAAGATATGTCACAAAGATATGCAGTGACACCTTCACACATGCTCTGCGTGGTTCGTACGGGTGAATCTCACAAATTGAAAATGAAATAATCCAGGTCATATTTCACACCAAAAGCAAACAAAAACCAAAAAAGGACTCTATAGGATTCTACATGTTAAAATTTGTTAATGCATGCATAGGAATCATGTAGTAACATTGAACAATACATTTTTATAGCATTTATTAATTAATTAACTAAATATTAAAATATACTAGTATATGTAGATGTATAATGTTTTTGCACTTTGATACATTATTTTCATGAAAAAAAAAAAATTATTGTTTATTTTTTCATTCTCATTATTTTTAATATCAATTCTATTTTAATAAAATCAGTAAATTAGTTGTAGTACAGGGGGTACAAAACACCTTTGGATATTTAAGTATTTTTCTATTTAAAAAAAAAAATATATATATATATATATATATATATATATATATATATATATAATTTCTCACATTATGGTAATGAATAGATTGTTGTGCATTATATCCTTTTGAGAATTTGGCAGGAATTAAACTTAATTTTCATGAAAATAATGTCACAATGTTAAAAAACAAAAAAAAAACAATGATCCTATTATTAAACTATTAATATTATTGTTATCCTATTATTGTTTTTATTAAACAGAACATTTTATATAATTTTAGTCTTTTAATATTGGGGTGAAATATGACATGTTTTTGCCTGAGATTCATTCATACACATTCAACAGGTTCCCAGATATCAGCTGAAATACAACACATCACGTATTACACTGAGGTTCTACACGCACATATATATTTCAAGGTAAAGATATTTATATTTTACATGTTTTATAAATTATGTATCTCACATTTCTGATGCAAAGTGACCACCACTGCTGGAAGGTGTTCTAGTAAGATCTCATTATGCAGGAACGATGTTTGCCAAAAATCGTGAAACACTAAAAATCACTTCTATAAATTCCAGCCTCAAAACTTTGGAACGGACTAGCACTGTGATTAATGCATCACAAACGGCATGTCCACGGTTGTTAAAATTGGAAACAGAAGACAGCAAGTGCTAAAGTCTCTTAAAAAGAGACGTGTGGTTCATTTGCAGTGTGAAGATGAAGGTTAAGAATTCAAACCAACAGCTGTCAAATTAAATCCCCTCATGGATTTTTCCACATAATGAGGATCAGAAAAATTCGATGCACTTAGACACATGAAAACATGGCCCTGTGCAGTGTGCACATGGCCCAGAATCTGTAGGTAATGTATAATGCGGATTAAAATACATGAGAGATGGGACGCTTCTATAAAATGCAGAGTATAGTCATTAATGATGTCAACAACAATGTCTGGATGAATCTCATGAAGCCTTTTAAGAACATAGCAAATAAAATAAGAAATTATATTTCGCAATTGAAACTTGTTTTGCATCAATTTTAATTTAGAATTGTGATATTAAGCACATTTTCTCAAACAGTAATACAAAATAAATGTGAAGACACAATTCTTAGTATTTATAAAGTACTTACACATCATGGGGCCTTTCATACACTAGCATTATTGGCATGTAAATAGCGAATACGCCATGTTACGAGCGCAACTGGCATTTAAAGGGAATGGGAAATGAGACTCTGATTGTTTTTTGCATGTTATGTCCAAAATTACTCATTAAGAAAATAGGCACAACACTTTTAGACCATGCACTGGGCACACTGACCATTATTCCCGTCATTAAACTAGGAAAAGTGGATTCGGACACGAACTAAGTGTGCGCTTAGATGCTTAAAATAGGGACCCATGTATTTGCAAAGATGGTAGTATATAATAGTATACATTTCTTCAATTTATGTTGATTTGAAATGTACACACACACACACATACATACTGTATATTACATCCATTATTTCAGCGATTACCTCCATCATGTACTGGTCCACCACATGCAGTTCAGTCAAGTCTCCTTTATTTGATTTATACATCTCAATGTCATCTGCGGTGGGCACGTATCTGATGAAGAAAACAACAAATAAAAACATGGCAAAGCACTGAAATGTCTGCCCTCATTTAGTTTTACACCGGTCCAAACTTTCTGCTTCATAAATGCTTCATAGATGACCATTTTAAGTGTGCACGATTCTAAAAGGATGTCACACAACCCTTGTTTCTTTTTTACAAGTTGACTGCCAAGCGAGCCTATTTTCTCCTCCAAGATTGCCTCCTTTTCTCTTTGCATCTCTCCATCTAGTCCTCTTAAAAGGGCGCATGCTACTCTGATTTGCAGTGGCCCGAGAAACAGAGGTTGATTAAAAGCCAAGTTGCAGTCAGCTTGTATAAAGTGCTCAGGTAGTTGATGTTTGGCTGTACCTGACTTGCATCCCTGTTTGAACTCCGCTCACCTGCAAAATGGACCTGTGTTCAGGTCGTTTTAGTGTGTTTCAAATCCATACCACACTGACTATTTCATGAGCCCAAGGATGTTCTGATGGAGAAACAAGCTAACTAAAGCCACCATTAATATTGCAGTTTCAGCTGGGACCATCTCGATTAAGATTGTTTTCAGAAGCCCATGTGGCCGCACTTAAGATTTCCATCGTATTTGGCTAAATAAATATAAATCACAGTAGGTACATTAGATTATGCCTCCACGAGTCATTTAAGGATGATTCTTGCAGTCAAATGCAGAGGAGAAAGCATTTCTCCAGCTTCCCTCAGGGCAACTCAATAGTTTCCTTTTCCTCAAATACATCAGATAAAACTTTTATAAGCAGGCTGTTCTGTTAAGAGAGCCTGGCATATGTTCTTTTATATTAGCATTAAAGCAACGCTACGGTGTCTTCCTCAACATGAACTGGCCGTGACTTCTCGTGGTCTCTGTGGTCTTCATTACATCTACCACTGGAGTATCTTACAAAACACAGACCTCACTCTGCTGGTCTGCTGATCTCAACCGCATATTTTATAAAAGGGTCATTAACTAATAACATGGACAAGAATTTTTTTACTAAATACTAAAACTGTGTTTGACCCCCTTTCGCCTTCAGAACTGCCTTCATTCTACGTGGCATTGATTCAACAAGGTGCTGAAAGCATTCTTGGCCCATATTGATAGGATAGCATCTTGCAGTTGATGGAGATTTGTGGGATGCACATCCAGCTCCCGTTCCACCACATCCCAAAGATGCTCTATTGGGTTGAGATCTGGTGACTGTGGGGGCCATTTTAGTACAGTCAACTCTGTCATGTTCAAGAAACCAATTTGAAATGATTCGAGCTTTGTAATGTGGTGCATTATCCATTAGGATGGGTACATGGTGGCCATAAAGGGATGGAAAAGGTCAGAAACAATGCTCAGGTAGGCCGTGGCATTTAAACGATGCCCAATTGGCACTAAGGAGCCTACCACCAGCCTGCACAGTGGTAACAAGGCATGATGGATGCATGTTCTCATTCTTGTTTATGTTACAAAAAATATTTCAAATAAATGGTTCTTTATAATAAAAAATGGATCACGCTTTCCAAAATAATATTGAACAGCAAAACTGTTTCAAAACAAAAATCTCAGCATTGATAATAATCAAAAAATTTTCTTGAGCACAAGTTCAGCATATTAGAATGATTTCTGAAGGATCATGTGACACTGAGGACTGGAGTAATGACGCTGAAAATTAATTGTTTCGCCATCAGACATATTGAAGAAGTTCCATAAAGTCTTGTGTGTCAAATTATCATTTTCAATTAAAGGGATAGTTCACTTTGAAATTAATTTTTGATATGTTTTAGCTTACCTCAAGGGCATCCAAGATGTAGGTGTCTTTGTTTCCACAGGATTTTCAATTTTGACATTTTTCAGTCAAACCGTTGTTGTCTGTCAGTCATACACTGGCTAAGGGGGTCCACCAAAGAGCATGCACAGAGAAGTCAAAATGAAACACGATTTAAAGACTCGTAAGTGTAAGCACACATTGATGGCCTAAGACACGAAACGAGCGGTTTGTGTGAGAAAACGAACAGTATTTATATCGTTTTTACCTCTTGTAATCATAGCCATGACAAAATGATCTGACGGCACGGGCGCTTCGGTCTGCGCATGCGCCGGAAGTGATCGCTTGCGCGCCTACGTCACTCTTTGTTTATACAGATTTCGGAAGTTTTACTTTCACTAAACATATTTAGATATACGGGAAACCGCAATGGAAGACGATTTCGGTATATCTAAATATGTTTAGTAAAAGGTAAAACTTCCGAAATCTCCGTGTAAATATTGAGTGACGTCACACGCAAGCGATCACTTCCGGCGTAACATTGAACTGATTCAGTTCGGTTCAGTTGGACATTGCACAACTGATTCAGATCACTTGGATTACACGAGGTAAAAACGATATAAATGCTGTTCGTTTTCTCACACAAACCGCTCGTTTCGTGTCTTAGGCCATCAATGTGTACTTACATTTACGAGTCATTAAATCATGTTAAATTTTGACTTCTCTGTGCATGCTCTTTGGTGGACCCCCTTAGCCTCCAGTGTATGACTGATAGACAACAACGGTTTGAAAAATGTCAAAATTGAAAATACTGTGGAAACAAAGACACCTACATCTTAGATGCCCTTGAGGTAAGCTAAAACATACCAAAAATTAATTTCAAAGTGAACTATCCCTTTAAAGAGACCAGCATAACCTAGTTTGGATCTAAATGGAATTTATAAACCTCCTGTACACGCTTTTAAAACTTGACTTAAAAGCATCAAAGCAGCAAAACAACACCACAGCCACAGACATCTGTCTGCATGTGTTACTAGACAAACAATTAATCAATACACATTCAATTTAACTATTGTTTCAGGTGTGGAGTTTGGCAGGCTGCCTCGTCTCCATGTATCTCTTACCTCCTGAGAGAGGCAATATGCTCGTCTGAGAGACCCCCTTCCTCTTCATTTATAATCAACAATTTGTCCTTGAGCTCTTTTGGATGCACAGGGAAACTTTTGAGGAAAATATCTGTGGGGACAATACGCAATATATTTACACAGGTACACACACAACTCTTGAAACAACCTCTCCTGACCACAGATCTCCCCCACCTGTGGTGAAAAACTCCAAGCGCATTTCCAAGACAAAAGTGTTGTGCTTAATTACCTCTCTATACATGATCCAGGGAGGGCCAGATGCATGCTGATTTGCATTGTACAAAACCTGAATTGATGGGATTTTCATTTTACCTAATAAACCTAGCTGTGCTGAAGTTGCAAACAGAAAAAATGGGAGCTGTGGCAGCTGGGATGACGCTCATTACAGCAACATATTCACACTTTGATTGAGTAGCACAAGGTTCAAGGGTACAATCACAATGTTAAGCCTCTTTTCCTGTTTGCACCAAGTTGCACTACAGAGAAACCATTAGTTGTGTGAATGGAAGGTTCTTTCATGGTTAACATGATTTCATCTCGGCAATGAGCCAAGCGAGAAAAACTGATTTCATGCATTCTTCTAAACATGGGAGGCCAACAGCCTTACAAACACAAAACAGATTAACAGAGTATTTAGCATTCACAAACACTTTGATTGATTTGATTCAGCAAAAATTAAGAGTGAGTCTCTAGAATTTATCCACTGTGGCTTAACTGGACCGAGAAAAGTGTTTTAATATCAGTATTCGCAGTAAATCTCTTTGTAAAAAGACAAAAATGTGACTCCCACTCCACATGAGCTTGATGATTGTTTTATTCTGCACACTGCCACATTCTCAATTATAAAAGGGTGAGCACACTTAAGCAGTTAGTCATTCCAAGTTTTTTTTTCTTCTAAACAAATGAAAAAGTTCTGATTTGATTTATATTTGTGTTTATCTCATTTTAATGAATATTAATGTGATATTTCAATATATGGCTCTGTGTCAATCTAGAACTATGGACCAATGGTGACGCTTAAGCCCGCCCTAATTTACATGAAATTCGAACGGCAACATTTGGAAGCGCAGGACACAAGAAGAGCGAAAAACATGAATTTAAGTTTTGTGCAAAATATTTTTTAATGTGTCATGCTTGTGATTTTTTGATTGACGCTTATTATGACCACGTTCTTTGCTTTTCTGATAATTTTGCATTATATTTTTCAATTTGTGCAATATATTTTTACATTTTTGAATCACGCTTATTATTTTTTGATCCGTGGCCGCAACACATTTGGTGGGATTTTGATCCCATACAACCGTTAAAAAAACTCACCAATACTAAACTGAAAAAATTTAAATAAATGATTGAGAATAACATCTTCACTGCATTAACACATCATTTAGTACTTTTATGTTTCAATTATATGCCGTTCATCTTATTTCAGTGATTGCACTGAAAACAGCCAGAGCTGTAGAGGCTAACAGGGACTTCAGACTACGTTCCTCACTCATGATTCCAGTAGCTCACCACCAGCCAAACCCCTATGAAACGTCTTCAAGCTGTAATCATGGGTTTTCGATTAGCAATTTATGTTCTTTATGGGTGGTTGGAGCAGTTGGAGCAAAAAAAGTTCAGATACATTAAAATGGAGTACTATGATCCAGCCCTTCAATTCAGAAATAGGCAGGACAGTTTGTTTTATTTATGAAGACCGTGTGGTACCATCATTGTTCAAGGACTGGACTCAAAGAGTGATGCTCACTTTAAAGCCATTAGCTATACTGTAGCTCTAAGAAAGGTTGAAAGAGAACATATATAGTCATGTGAAAAAGAAAGTACACGCTTTTGAACTCGTCAAACAAGTCCTGACACGTAAAACCATAGATATCAAAAAGGTGCGCTTTGTTTTTCATATGACTGTATAGTGGGTCCAAGAGTCTGAGACCATTAGTGAAAATGCTTTTCTTTAGCAGCTTTCTAGTTAAAAACGCAAAAAAAAAAAAAAAATCATTACAAATAAACACTATATGGACAAAAGCATGACCATTACACCAACGGGGACTGTTATGACATCACATTGGTCCTCCCTCTGCAGCTATAACATCTTCCACTCCATTCTGGAAAAGTTTTCCACAAGAGTTTCTCATTTATCTGGTAGAGCATTTGTGAGGTCAAGCATTGGTATTGGATGGGGAGGTCTGGCAGGCAATATCTGTTCCAGTTCGTCCCAAAGGTGTTCGATGGGGATGAGGTCAGGGCTGGGCTATGTGAGGGCCAGTCAAGTTCTTCACATCCAACCATGTCTTAATGAGCCTTGCTTTGTGCACAGTCATGCTGGAATAGAAAAGGGCCTTACCTAAAATGTGCCCACAAAGTTGGAAGCATAGCATTGTCCAAAATGTCTTGGTATGCTGAAGCATTAGGAAAAGTAAAGGGCCAACCCATGAAAAATAGCCCCATACCATTAATAATGGTATCCCAGAATCTTCCAAATTCCTAAAACTTTCTGATTATTTTCTTGACTATTTTCAATTACATTGTAGTCTCAGACTTTTGGACCCCACTGTATATACAAAACTATATATGGGGAGAAAAGGTTTATTGTGAGATATAATTTAAGACATCAATGACCGTAACCTTTTTCTCCTAGTAATCTCATATTTCATGTGTGTCACCTCTTGAGTTTAAGAGATCTCAAACTGTGCCACCAAAGATCCCAAAGCCTACAATTATAAGTCAGAGATCTCGTCTTAAATCTTCAGAGACATGAAAGTGCAACCTCGAAGCAATAAACTGTCCTCTGGATAAAAGCGCAGCCACTAATGCTGACTCTAAGGTTGTGTTAAAAGTCTCAACAGAGTCCTCAAAAGTGTCTGGCATTAGATTAGTCTTTGAGTTTGTATTATTAGGACCTACGTGTGCTATAAAATATAGCAAGAGCCAAATAAGTAGTCATATTACAGGACATAATGAGTCTGTTCCAAAAGCTAATGAACTGCCCTGTGGCCACCTACCTAAATATGCAGTTTTCTTCTAAGGTAGCATTGTAACAAAGCAGCAACCATACAAATAAGACTAGGTAATACACTTAATATGTATTTTGATCAAACTGGTGCAAATCAGGGCACTAGCCTAAATAAGCATATAAAATTCAGTTAAAACAGGTTTATTATTGAATTGATGAGGAGCATGCTTATTGGCAACGATGTGATCGCTAACGAATAGGGTTAAGGACCAATCAGCCTGCGCCATCTAGAGTTTCGTGACAGAAATTTGTATTTCAAATAAATGCTGTTCTTTTCAAAGAATCCTGATAAAACATTGAGCACGGTTTCCGTAAAAAAAATATTAAGCAGCACAACTGTTTGATAATAATAAGAAACATATCTTAAGCAGCAAATCATATTAGATTTTATATTGTAGTCATTTTTCCACAATATTACTGTTTTACTGCAAATTTGATCAAATAAATGCAGCCTTAATGAGTATAAAAGACTTTAAAAGCAATAAAATATCTTACCGACCCCCAAATTCTGAACGGTAGTGTACAATGTTCTTAAAATACTGCTTCTGTAGACAACTCACAATTTTTTTTCTGTGAAAATCAAGCTTTTAATGTTGTTCATATGTCTATGTGGTGTTTCTAATGTGCTTTAAGACAAACCATGTGTAAATTCATAAGTCAACATTATTGCAAAGTATTTTCTCTTTAAAACTGCTGTTTGCTGGTGTTTCTGACGACACAAACTACCTTGTAACCAATCGCATTAACCGTGTGATCGTCAATGGGTGGATCTCTGAGCTGCTGTGAGTGAGTGGAGGCGGGGCTCATTTGCATATTCATTGGACTACGCAAGGATATAAAGTTACATTCAAGCTATTTTAAGGTATTTTTTTCAAAGAAATAACGGTCCCACTTTATATTAAGTGGCTTTAAGTACTATGTACTTACATTGAAAAATAAGTATAATGTACTTATTGTGTTCATGTTGTATTGTAAAACACTTTTGCTGCTATTGAGAGTAGGGTTAGGGACAGGTGTGGGTGTATGGGTAGGTTAAAGTGTAAGGGATGGGTCAGCTGTACACAATAAGTCCATTGTATAAAATTATTCGTTTTAATGTAAGTTCACAGTACTTAAAGCCACTTAATATAAAGTGGGACCGAAATAACTTTTAAAATTTGTCATTTTGGTGATTAAAGATGAGTTTGAAGGGATAAAGTTATTGGCTACAGGGAGGACTTTAAATAATATGTATAACATAACATAACCATTCTAGACACTTTATTCAAATAAAAAAATCTCACTGCGCTATGATTTGTAGTCATTTTGTTTATTTATTCACACGAAGGGGTGGTAAAGTTTAGCCGAAACTACTATTTAGGGATAGAAAGCAGATTTATGATAAGGCCCAGACACGAGTGAAATGCACAATCGCATAATTCCTCCATCTATATTTTCACTGCATAGTCATCTGTGTGCCGAGCAACTTCAATCTACATCTGCTTACAGTGTGTGTCTGTGGAATAAAGCTAAGAGTCATCGCATTTATAACCGTCTGTATTTTGTGTAATGCTTCAGTGAAACTCTGTGATATTCGCAGACGTTAAATACTATGAGCATTTCCTTCCACGCTAAACGCAACCACAGATGCCGTCATTCAAAAACTCCTAAAAACTCAATCACCTCGCGAGTCTCTTTCCTTTTTCATGCAGTCGGGGGAGTTTTCTGGCTGAGTTATTACTGATCAACATGCAATATTCATCTGAGAAGGCATTATCATTTTGCCGAGCTCCGTAGCCCTTTGCCCCTTCGTGTTAGACTGGCTGAGAGATAAATTGCCTGGGGGTTGCTCTGGGCCCTGATTGCCTAGCGTCGCAACTTGTCAGAGACTGGGGAAGAGGAAGAGGACACTTGGAAGGCATGAGATATCTGCCACATAGGCTAGTAAGGGTGCCATGCATTTTTCATAGCGCTCCCCTAATTGAGGCACCTGTGAGAGAAACTCTGCTGCTGGTGTTATTGTTTTCGTTCCGATTTACAAGGATTTGCTCTCTTTTGAAATCCAATCTCTTTTCTTCCCGAGTAGACGAGGCCATGCTTTACCTCTTTGTGAAGAGCTAAGGTAAAACTTGTGGAAATGTCTTTTATTTTGCATAAAATGGTGCTTGTCTAGTAGAATCCAACAGTAAAGCACGAAATGTGGCCTCAGCATTTTTTTTATAACATTTTCTAGGGGTGTTTTAAATTTTAATAGCCGAGATCACAAGGACCTACTTTTATTTGCAAATCATTTTTTTTGATCTTTAATGCTTTTTGGAGTCAGTAAACACTAAGTAAAAACAAAAAGCATTTACAAAGCTTCTGAAGCTATTCAAGTCTCATATAGTGGCAAAAAAATTGTATCCAAATAAACAGGGTGGTCAAAAATACCAGATGTTTTGTGCTACCTCTGACGTGCTTAAGAGAATATCAGCATCATTATTGTCTAAGATAAAGCTTGGCTTCTGGGAAACACGCATCACTAAGAGGTATTTTCAACAGAACACTTGAAACCCAGTGTGATGAATCAACATATTCCATGCTTTAGTATCAGTTGGCGGGCACTGGAACATTGCAGTAACTTTTTATGCTGCAATTTCCAAGCAGTGTATCCGTCAGTTTGATGCAACACTGCCACCTAGTTGTGTCTTTTAGAGCTCTTTTTTAGAGATGGTCGATATGTAAATTGTTCCTGAGCATTTGTTCTGTCTATACTCAATTTTATTTTTGTAGAAAGCTTAATCCAAAGGTCCAAAAGTCTGAGAAAAGGCACCACTGAAAATATAACATTTTTCTAATTATAAAATATTTATTTCATTACAAATTATAGCAACTCTGAATTTCAATCAACCACGCCATTGTTATTTTAGTATTATTTATAATTTACTGTAGTATTTATTAATATTTTTAATTGGCTTTTTAAAATATATTTTCAGTTTTTATTTTAGTTTAATCATTTTGTTTTGTGCTTTTTATTATTTTTTGTTTTTTTATAATTGCTATCAAAATCATTATTAATCTTATCTAACATATACATTTTGACAACACTATTTTATATTTATATTTAAATGTATTATTATTTTAGTTGTAGTACTTTTTCATTTGTAAATTTTGTTTTAACATGTATTTAATATAATATTTATTTTATATATTTTTTTTTCAGCTTAATTTCAATTAAAGGAAACCATTCTTAATAGTTAAGTAAAATCTTACATATTTCTACATTTATTTGTTTATCTTTTTTCAAAATGATAATGCTAAAGTTTGATTCCAGGTTTAAATTCGAAGATATTTTATATTTTGACAAAAGACTATGAATTGAAAAGTAAGCTTTTTAGCAGACTGCTCTGTGAGTATTTTAGAAAAGAGAATTGTTTCTTGATATTTCTTATGCTCATGTGTTTATTCAAGGTGTTTGCAATGGCAAACCTTACTGTTAGTATTGTTCATACTTTTTCACAAGCCAATTTAAGATTCGGACATGAATATTCATGATAATCAGCAAATCAGCATATAAGAATGATTTCTGAAGGATCATGAGACACTGAAGACTAGAGTAATGATGCTGAAAATTCAGCATCATTAAATTAATTAAAAAAAAAAAAACATTAATAAAAATTACCAACCCCAAACTTTTGAATGATAGTGTTCTACAATACATACAGCAGAAATTAGCATTTGATGCTCAGAATTTCAATGTGATCTCCGCTTTTTTTTGCACAAAGTGTTGAACGGTACATGACAACCTGAAAATGCATTAATAAATGCATTTTAACCTTCCAGAAGTCCAAGCCAAAACAATTGCTTAGAAAGGTGGCACACCACTCTTCAATAGGTCATTTGCAAAAACCTCTAATAAACAAATGAGCATAAGAAAGATCAAGAAACAATTCCTAAATTAATCAGCGTAGTCTGCTAGTGTTTTGTTAAACTACAAAATCTATTGAGGACTTAAGTATGTGAGAACTAAACTGTGTGCAAATTGTTTTATCAGATCCATTGTTATTCCGAGCCAGAGGTTTTTAATGGTCCTCTCTGTTGCTGCTCTAATCCTCCCACAGAGATCGATAACCCACACCATGACTTATTCCCACAAGCTCTACAACAAATACACCATTTATAACGAGACACGGCCTGACATTTCTCCTCAAGCAACAACATTAGGCCATGATGGAAGTTCACCTACAAATGAAAACCTGTCATCATGTCTCATGTCGTTCCATGTCGCTAATTTCTATTGTGAAAATGAAAAGGTACTTTGCATTTAAAGATATTGGCTGATAGCCTGAGAGATACTGCAATACTTACTGAAATTGTGAGCGATCCTTGAATTCAACATGATTTCCATAGTACTGGTGGACTCCGATCGGTCTGGGCCGCCTAACTCTCTCACTCCAAACAGCTCAAGCAAGCGTGAGGTGTCAATTTCAGTCTTCCTGGGGTTCCTGCTAGACCATATTGACTTCTCGATCTGCAAAGGCAGGGAACAGTCAATGCCATTATTTAGCAAATGATTACATATTAAGAAAACAGATTTAGCACAGCAATATGGAATGTTGAATGAGTCCTTTAGTCTGAATTTACAAGCAAACAACATCATCGTACCCACATTTAAAGGAGTAGTTCACTTTTAAAAAAACTTTAACGCTCTCCCTTCGCTTGAAGAAATCAGGACAGAAGTGGTTGAAAGTGGACAAAAGAGACGGATTAAAACACCAGGTGTAAACGAGAGTGTGTCTCCCTCGTCTACTTGCGATCCGCATCTTAACACCAGGTGTGAACAGGGCCGTAGATAAAACCCAACACAAGAGCAGATACCTTATCATGAGCCACTGGGTCCCAGTGAAAAGCTTTTGTCCTCTCTGAAAGCTGCTTGGATCTCATGGGCAGCGGAGGGGGCAAAGGAACAGGCGGTACAGGACCTGGGCCTGCTGACGGCACAGGCAAAGTCAGAGACGGCGATGGGCATGTGGCCACTGGTGAGGTTGGCTTGGGCACAGATCTGAACTCTGCTGTCCGGGCTGGCTTCGGTTCTGACGCTTTCATGGAAACGATTTCTGGCTCTAGTGTAGTTGGATTGTCTACAAGCTCAGCTGGGAGTGTTTTGGGTAAACGTGGTCTCGGTGTCGGTGGCACTGGTGGAGGCGTGACCTGCACGCGGTCGTTTGGTGTCTTACTTTCTGACTTTGTACCGTCAATGAGATCTCTTTCAGGGGCTTCATAGAAGTGTTCATGTTGTGACTTTCGTTTCCAGTCCACACATAATTGTTTGATCGCTTTCACCCAGGCGTCTCGCTCATATTTGATTGCCTCTGAGGTCATATATTCGCTTTTTGGTATTCGGAACCTGACAAAGATAAAAAAAAAAGAAAAAAAAGAGTGTTGTTGAGTTAACTTTCGGTCACACATTCATTTCCTCTTGACTAGTATTTATTGAGGTAAAGATCAGGGATTGAGAAAGAGCACTTGACTCACAGGAAGTCATTCTTGTCGTTGATCAGCGTGAAGGTGTCGGTGGTGCAGGAGGTCTCCACCCTGACATTACCGTCTGAGAGATGGATGATAACAGCTGTCCCATCAGCCTCAGCACACCTGATATCATCCACACTGTCGTAAATGTCTGAGAGAGTCCAGACGGTCTCACTGGAGGAAACCAAGTCGTCTGGATTACTGCTGGCAGATTGCTGAGCAACAGTCCACAATGTCAGCTGACCAGTCTGAAGATGAGCTTCATATCTAAGAGTGCAGAACATAACTGTTAATACTCTTCAAATATATATATATATATATTTGCCCCCCATTCAAAGTCCCTTTCAAGGAAAGTCTGTTGAGTCGGCGGCCATATTTGCAACACCTATGTGCAGTTATTTCGGGCATCCAAGACCAACTCCTATCTATTTGAACGGGGGAATCCTGATCTCTCAAAAACTGTTTCCCATACTCACATTTAAATAAAATATGTCAAATTAGCTAAGAAATCTGACATGAACTCTCATAAATTGTTTCTTATGCTTGAATGCAGTTTTAAAAAAAGCTTATTTAAAAAAAAAAAAGTTTTTTTTTTAATGATTTTGAAATAAGCCTCTTCTGCTTACCAAGGCTGCATTTATTTATTCAAAAATACAGTAAAAACAGAAATAATGTGAAATATTATTAGAAATTAAAATAAATGTTTTCAATTTTAATACACTTAAAAATTTAATTTATTCCTGTGATAAAAGCTGAATTTTCAGCGCCATTACTCCAGTCTTCAGTGTCACATGATCCTTCAGAAATCATTTTATTTGCTTAAGAAGCATTTCTTATTTATTTTTTCCATGTTTATATATATATATATATATTTATATATATATATATATATATATATATATATTTAGGAATAGAAAGTATTTTGAGGCACACTGACAAAACAGAAATACAGTCTTTAATTGTTAATTAACTATATTTAATAAGGCTTTAAGATTGTTGACATGTGGCAAGGGGTGCCAAAAAGTGTCAAAGACATTGTATAAATCTATATTTCTAATACCAACATACTTTCTATACAAACTTGCATTCAATTTGCAAAAGAACAAATGTTGTGCTGTTTGCTGTGCAAAACATGTCGCAACAATGCTGGATCCTTGCCAGAAATGTGCAGTTGCTCAGGTTTACAGTTTTTGTTTATTGCTAGGTGGTTGCAAAGCTGTTGCTGATATTCTGGTTGCTATTTATGATCCAGTGGAAGCCTGTGGGATTTAATTTTGCCGTTTTTATAGGTAAATACGAATCGAATGTTACTTTAAAGTGACATACATTCTATAATTTAGTATCTATGGTTAGGGGTTTGTTCAAAAAGTATGAAAATGACCACTAAAATGTTAACAAACATGACTTGAACATTCTAGTGACAGGATGTTTGTGACGACCAGTCTAACTGGTATAAAAACTGCCGAGGGCTGTTTTGCTAGAAGCAGACAAAACATAAAATGTCAACAAAATTATACCTTTTCCATTTGAATGATGCCAGTCCTCCTCTCTGGAGTAAAAGCTGTCCCTCTTTGACGTTGTCCGGAGGCAAGTGTGAGCTTTTCCTTTCAACAGACCCATTCACAGGAGGGCTGTATATGTTACTGTAGATGATCTGATTAACCAGCAGCATGATCTGAAGGTGAGATTACATGGTTTTTGAATACATCAATAAAGATGCTTTATCATGGCCATGCAGACTCATATTAATAATAATGGTTTTAAAAAGACAGCAGATTTGATGTGTGTTTAATGATCTGCCAAAGACTGTGATTCAATGCAGATGTTCTCACCTTCTGCTTGTCCTCTAAAGACGCAGCTTCCAGCTCATAGTCAGACCGACCTCTGAACGAAATGGAGAACCTGGTACCTGTAGCTTCATGACAGTTTTTCACATCAGAAAAGAGGAGCTGGCGTTTCACAATGCCTTTCTCGATGCTGCATATTAGGCTTGTGCTGAAATCAATCTGAAGCATAGAAGCGTGCATTTTTGTTACATCGTGGATTCAAACGTAACATGCATCTACGGTACTCGATACACACCTGCAGCACTCGCTTCTGCCATATGTAGCGGTTGAACTTGCGGACACTGAAGTTATACTGTGACGGCTGTTCTTCCTTCAACAGAAACATGCAAAACAAAGAATTCAAGAATACTTCCAAAAAGGTCACTTTACAATAGAGATGATTAAAATCACCATAGAGAGCTGCTCTTAATATCAGGGACAGTCCCGCTACGACTGGTTAAACAACAAATCATTTCCTTAACAAGAACTGTGCCAAAACTAATCAGCTACTTTCTTATGACAAATGTTTAATGAAATCAGTCTGATTGAATTACACGACCAGTTATTTAAGAAAAGAGACAGTCATCCTCATAAGGTTACTTGCCCTTTAAGGAATCTGCAAAATGGTAATTTATTTAATCAAAATAAGAGGGATCACACAAGATTCTTGTTACTTTTTATTTGTCTGAATAAGATGCTGGGTTGTTTCAACCCAAATTTGGGTTAAATGGGGACAAACCCAAATGTTGGGTTAAAAACTTAATTAAAAAAAATTACAGTTTAAAGTCAAATTTTACATTACATTTTTAACCCAACATTTGGGTTTGTCCATATTTGACCCACATTTGGGTTGAAACAACCCAGCATTTTTAGGGTGTATTTAACAGATGTTTGCATATGGTCCACAAGATAAAAAAGGAGCGATTAAGATTTTATAAAAATTTATAAAAATGACCCCATTCAAAAGTTGACATACCCTTGATTCTTAACACTGTGTGTCGTTACCTGGATGATCCACAACTGTTTTCTTGTTTTGTGATGGTTATTCTTGAGTATTTTGTTTGTCCTGAGCAGAAACTGCCCAGTGTTCCTCAGAAAAATCCTCCAGGTCCTGCAAATGTTTCAGTTTTCCAGCATCTTTTGCATATTTAAACACTTTCCAGCAGTGACTGTATGAACCTTTTTTAATAGTTGTGTTTTCCATCAATTGTCCTAAAGATGGATCTCAAAATCATACAGTAACTGCTGGAAAGGGTTCAAATATGCAAAAGATTCGAAAAATGTCGTGGATCATCCAGGTGACGCACAGTATTGAGAATCAAGGGTATGTCAACTTTTGGGGTCATTTTTATAAATTCAGAATTCAGCTATTTTTTGTCTTGTGGATTATATAAACATCTTTTATGTCAACTATCTTATTCAGAACAGTACTAAATAAAAAATAACATGCATTTTGTATGATCCCTCTTATTTTGCAGATTTTGCAAGGTGTACGTAAACTTTTGAGCACAACTGTATATTTCAAATGTTGATAAGTTCTATATTGGCAATGATTTTTTTTGCCCAACTCTTGATCAATGTATATCACCTCCAGGTCTAAGTTCCTTTGTTTCTGTTCTGAGCCACTTCTAGCCTGATTTACAGCTTCGTCGATACTCATTTTGCCCGATTTCACCATGTCCATGAGGTTCAGCTGCATTTCGTTGCTGAGCTGTAGAAACAATGAGAGTTTAAGTCAAGAACTGTGATTATTCTTTAGACAAGCACATGCTGTCTCCATGGAACATTGTTTGGCAACAATGAACTAGCTGACAAAAGACTGTTGAAATGAGGAAGTTTTGATGATTTTTATTTTTGGCACACAATTTACGGTCATTGTAATCTTGTATTTCATGCTAGTGCACTTTAGCGGACACCTGATTCCCTATGACACATGTTTGGTCTTGTAAAATTGTAACTTTTTAATACACTATATAGAGACACTATATGATTCTTATTTTGGTTAACACAATCATTGTAGGACATCAAATGCATTATATTAATCTGTTAATGAATTGGAGAATACAGCTTTTTTTAATTTATGAATTCACAATACTACATTCATTTACATACAGCCATGTGTTTTTTTTTATATCATTTTTGTTTATTAAATCTAAACAAATTAAGCAGCTTAATGATTATCTACTGTTTTACACTGAATATTTGAATAATAGCTTTAAGAAATGTCTCTTACCTGAGGTAAATGCATCGTCTTTCTATGATTCATGTTTCTTCATTGGGCTTCAAGAGACCAAAACATGACAGTTCAACCATCAGTCAAACTGAGGATTGAAAAGGTGTGTGTTTGTGTGAGAGGGAACTTGGTAGGCTTGTATGGAAGGTGTATTTATTACAAGGCAACTTCCTGAAAAGCGGCTTACCTGAAGATAAAAAAAGAAAAAGGTGAAGTCATACATCTCCACCCTTTATCTGACTTCTCGTCTTTCTGTGGGACTCACCAAAATGCGTGTCTCTCAGTGGAGTCATTTAAAAATCTAAATGGCTTATGTATTATGTTTTTGTCTCTGCTGTTGTGAATGTGGTTGGTTGTACTTGAACTGTCAAATTTGATGTAAAAAAAACATGTCCACGTTTGTTTAAGTTGTAACGCAAAATTCAACCACAAGATGGCGAACATCCACTACGACGCAGTAAAAGACAACTAAACTTTAAATAAAGTACAAACTAGTTCTATATTAGTGTTGTGATCATGAAAGTGGTTTGTAACTTACCCAAAACCAACTTTAAATCAGATATTGAAGCTGTAAAAAAAAATATTTTTAGCTTAAATGCTATGACGACTATTCACCAAGTTAAACATGTAGATTCAGACAAAATATCATAGTTACTACAGTTATTACAGAATATTTCTTATTCCTAACGCTTGGCGGTAGATGGCCGAGTCCATTTATTAGCCTAATACGTTAACATTTTAGCCATAGTCAACGCTTCATTTACACATGTGCTGGCTGATGAGCTGTTGCTGTGCCTCTCTCAACCACAAAAGCCTTCTTTCATCAGTTTTTTTGCACCCTTCTCTTTAACTTTTGGCAATCTATAGAACTCGAAAGGTATTTTCCCGATGCGACCGATTAGTACAGACCAAAAATCGACCATTTTCCAGCAGAAATAATCAGCCAAATTTCCCGGTCCGTTCAGTTCAATGGCATTGTTTATGTTCTGTAGCACAGAATCTGTGCCTCCAAAATGGCCGACTTCTTGATTGATGACGCGTCGTGAAAAATCGGAAAAATCCATAAAATCGGAATGTTTTTTGATACCTTGGCATTAATAAAAAATAAATAAATAAAAATCGGAATGTAGAAGTGCTCAGTTTGAGAGAATCCCAGAGAATTAACGGTGTTACATTAGTTCCCAAGCAAAATAGAGGAGGTTGATCATGAATTTGATAAGAGCCCGCAACACTATTTATAGGCAAGATTTTCGTGCTAGAACACTTTTTCAGCGGGAATGCAAATTATAACAGAACACAAAAGCCACACCACACACATATGGCTTTTAATTTGTTTATTTCATTAGAAAATATGTCACTATCATTTTAAAGTTTTTTCCATAGATCAATTTTCTGCAAAAATAACGATTGACATGCTTGTTTGCTTCGCGGTTTAAAAAATGATCTGGGCCGATGTAACGTAGGCTATTAAAAAAAGATGACACTGTTTACATTATTTTGATGAGTTAAAGTAATATAAAAACATTGTTTGAACTCTTGAATACACTTTCAAGCATTTAATAACCACAAGCAAAGTTTAAACATGTGTTATTATGTAAAGTATCAATCCCCCCAAACATGCTCATAACTGACTCCGGCTTAAAATAGCTTGTAGGCCTACGTCAAAATAAGTGACAGACTGAGAAAGGGAAGTGTTTACATCCTATTTCATTTACGCATAGTCAAGTTTACATATTCATGCAGATGTATTTTGTATACTGGTGTTTCTACCTTTTGCATATTTGTCAATTATTTAACATATAGACTGTGTGCTCATATTGTCTGATACCCTACAGATTTGTTTTATACAAGCCCCCTAGACCGTGTAACATGCCCTATAATAGCCCCCTCCCTCTGAGAAAATGTAACATGTGATGTCCATATTCTCTGAACTGTTCCTCATGGGACTGAAGGGTTTTTCACTAAAATGTTTAATTACAGTATGCCACACTCAAATCATTCTCAGAATGTATACCTGCATGGTGAGGAAGTGATACAGTAAGTATGAAAAAATCATCCAAGCGTGTCTGAAGTCAGACGTCACTGTGCTGGGATCTGACTTGTTGAATCATTGATGATCAGAGAGTATTTATTTTCTTCCATGGTATGTCCCCAAAACTACTCGTGTAGTCCAAAACAACTTCCTTGTTACATGGGGATTTCCTCCTGCTATCTCTTGAATCCAAACCTGGGCTTTTTTCTCTTTTTTTTCTAAGGGAGAGTCCTAGGGGTGGGATTCACCTGTGGCTGTTAAACTCTCACGCTATCATCTCTTTTCTTACTGTGGCAAACTCTCAAATGAGCTCTTTCAAAGCATGCTGGCATTATCTCAACATTTTTGTCTTATATTCTTATGGGCTATTGTACTATATTATATATCCTTCTTCTTATATATTATTTAATATTTATTAATATTTTTAATGTACATTTTTAGATTTTCATTTTTATACATATTTTATTTTAAGATTTAATTTTGTTATGTGCTTTTGTCATTTTTATTAGTTTTTCTTTTTTTATATTTTTGTTTAGCTTTAATTAATTTTTTATTTAAATTTTAGGTATTTGCCAAGACAACACTTCCTATTTTCTATTAAGTTTTGAAGTTAAAGGTTTTTTCACGTCTTTTATATTTCATGTTATTCCAGATTCATATAAAACAATCATTTTGTTAGGAGCGGGTCGAGTAGGACCCGGGTGGAGGGGTTACATTGGTGCCGTGACCCGGATGGGAGTGAGGTTTAGGGGGGTAAGTGTAACGGAGACCAGCTAGTAGTTGCTGTGCAAGTACACTTCACTCCTCTGATCTTAATAGGCGCTCTAGCGACAGACGCTAGAGGCTGTAGTTTTTAGCCTCCTTGTTAGAGCCTCCTTGTTAGACTCTCATGCCGGAGGGCTCGAGGCCTGCTCGCAGGGGGTCGAGTAGGACCCGGGTGGAGGGGTTACAATGACACACGGACCCAGAGGCCAACCAAACCTCAGTGCTCTTTGCTCCAGTTCCACCTGATCCGCCATGGGGACCTTTCTGATCTGCGGTTGTGGTCTTCTTCAGCTACGCCTGGTCATAATCCCTGTCCTGTCTCTAGTGTTTTGTAAGGACTTTTATGTTGAAGTGTATTCTTAGTTAGTTCCCATTATTTTATATTTTGCATGAAAATAATAATGTCATTGGATGGATAAATAATGTCATTTCCATGCAAGCCTTGTCACTGGTGAAGTGACTCATTACAATAACAACAGCGTTTGTCTGAGGAGGAAGTGAGAGTCAAGCTGGGAAGTTCTATCTGGTTGAGTTAAGTTAGATTGTTGAAGGATAAACCATCCCATGTTATAATCTGTCTTTTTTTGTTTGTTTGGATTTTTTGTTAATTATCGAAATAAAGAACTATCAGCTTTCCTTCTAGAACTCGAAACAGTACTTCTAATAAAATAATAAGCGTCATAACCAATCTTCTCAATAATCTTTGTCAGTCAATGCCTTTAAACCGACTTTAATTTGTAGGCTACTCTCACTTCTTGGAATAGCATGGGGAAATGGGAAATGGTCACATGTCACATGTGGGCGTGTCTGCGGGAAGAAATCCCCTCTTGCGTCTGTGATTCATAGTTGAAGAGCTGCAGCAGACTGTTTAGTGTCTTATGTGTTTGTGAAGCATTAACAACTGGTCAAAAGGATCCGTATCTAAAGATATTGCCATCATGAAGACAGTTTTCGTTATTTATTTGCTGGTAAGTTGTGTGCTGAGCGCTTTGCGCGTGCATGATAACTGCGCGTAAATGTTGGTGTCTGTTGTTATTTACATGGTTGATATTCATTGTAACAGTACTGTTATTACGTTTCAAGTGCATTTTTTTGGAATTTTTAGATTGGCGTTGGTGCTGAAAGAATGACTCGTAGCTATGTTTCAGGTTACTTTCACTTTCTATTTGAATGCGCATAATAGCAGAGAAGCGTACACTTATCTCTATAACTAAATGACATATGAAAACAAACATGTGCATTGTGTATTGTTAAATAGTTAGGCTATAAGAATAAGGTTGCAGTCTGCCTTGTTTAAAACGGTCATTCTTGGTGGGGATCTCAGGGACTTTCCGTATTAGCTACTGTAACGTCGTTTCATTTTTAGTGTGCCCTGTTGGTTTGTTTTGGGGTCTGGGAGTTCCCATGTCCTTAACCGACTTAACTAGCTCGAAAGCATACATTTCGAAATATAGGGTTGGTTGTTATTGACGCATTGTACGATAACTGATTATTAAAACGATTTTTTACTTGTATTTGCTAAATAAGATGTTTACAGTAAAAAAAAAAAGTAATGAAAACGACTGTAAACATATCAGTCTTCTTGGAAAAAGCTGTTTTATTCTTCATGAAGTGGGCCGGTCGTGTCATATCCTCATGGTCGCTAACATGTGGACATCACATGACCTGCCACAGTTTTATTCATAATGTTCCTCATGTCTTTCTCTTTGACAGGTCACACTGTTACACTTTGTGTTATGCTGTGAGGAAGAAATGCATTATAAGAACAAAAATGGTGATTGCTGCAAGAAATGTGGACCAGGTATGTGGATATAACAAATAATAAACTCACCATGCAGTAAAAAAGAGCTAGAGCTAACTTGAAAAAAGGCAACCTATCAGAATCAACTAGTTCGCTCCAGTTAAAGTCAACTTAAAAACCTTTGTTCATCTAATGATTAGCAGGTAGTTCTTTGAGTTAACTTGTTTTTTTTTTTCAGGTTAGCTAATCTTTTTTTTTTTTTTTTAATTCCCTGCTTTGTCTTAATATTGCCCACCAATAAACCCATCAACACTACCATATTTCACATAGTCTTAGTCCTCTTTTAATGTACGAATCTCTTAGTTGAATCCGAGTGGATAGTTACTCTGAGTGTGTCACAGGTAAGAGGATGATGATGGACGACAACTGTCAGGACCCGCGCTGTCAGGACTGCAGAATCGGAGAGTATCAGAGCGGCTACACAAGTAATACCAGATGCGAACGCCAGCCCAGCTGTGACGCAAGTAAGAGTGTATTACTGCTGAAATATTAGGTGGTCGGGGAGCTGTTAATAAATACAATGTTTAGTCTTGGCCTCAAAATTCTGTATGAGACAAATGTATGATTTTTTAAGATACACATTTAATTTTTTATCTATCAATATCTACAATAAATAGTTTTAAAACTTAATTATTCATATATTCATGATAAACCTGAGGATAAATGAATCTGCTAAATGAATACATTTAAATGTAATCTCTCCTCTTGCTTTTCTGTTTAAATCAGATTTACATTTAAAGCCACAAGAGGATAAACCCATAACAACCCGTCTAAACAAATGCGTTTGTGAGCCTGGATACTACTGTACAGAAGAGGATGACTGCAGCGCTTGTATGGAACACAGTGTTTGCAAGCCAGGAGAGAGAGTCGCCAAAAAAGGTTTGTGCTGTCAATACTTGCTGATTCTGTCCTGAATTGCACCTCCAGAATAATAATATGCCACATCCCTGTTAGACTATCACTTCAGATGTGATTTAGAGAATTTATAATCATTCTGTAATCATCTGATTCGCCTTAAAGACACCTTGGAGGAATCTGTTGAAGGCTGGTGGTCAAATGAAAGGTTATACACTGTAAAAATGAATACGACTGAATATGTTAAATCTAAATCAATAGAATTGAGGCAACAGATTACAATCAATATTATTAAATTTAACAAATTAGAATTGAGTAATAACTAACCAAATGAATTACTTAAAAGTTGAGTAGAATTTATACATTTATTAAAACAAAAATATCAGAAAAACAGACTAAAGTCAAAGATGAATTAAGAACTCTTTTTTTTTTTAAATTGCCAACACACCTGATGACACCTGATGATAACAAGCAGAAACACTGAAGGAGAAAATATATTTTTAAGTCACCATTATGGAGATCGGTGTGTGTTTCATTTGGGCCAATTCTTAATTCTTGAGTTCTTTCTTTGACGTCAATCTGTTTTTCCGATATTCTTTGTTAAAGAAATGTAAATTCTACTCATTTTAAATGGTTAATATTTAAGTAATTCATGTGGTTAGTTATTACTCAATTCTATTTGTTCAATTTAATTAATAATATTGATTGCAATCTGTTGCCTCAATTTTTTTGATTAGATTTAACATATTCAGTCATATTAATTTTTACAGGTTGGTTCAAACCTCTGGTCATGTTTAATCTTTGCCCCTCATCTCCTTGTATTTACACAGGTACACAGGAAAGTGATACTAAGTGTGAACCCTGTAAAAACGGAACATTCTCCGATCACGATTCAGCCGACACTTGCAAGGAATGGACAACGTATGAAAAATCGTTCTGATTTTTTCACCTATTTTAAAAAGATATTAATGCATTTATTCTTTTGCACTTTCTACTCATCAAAGAATCCTGGGGGAAAATATATCAGGCCTTTCACATGTATGAATATAATATGAAGCAGCACAACTGTTTTTAACATTGATAATAAGCATCAAATCAGCATAATAGAATGATTTCTGAAGGATCATGTGACACTGAAGACTGGAATAATAGCTTTGAGTTAGGAATTAATTTTGATCACAGGAATAATTACATTATAAAAATTAAATAAATTAAAATTAATTTATTAATTAATAAAATTAATATAATTTATTAATTATAAAAAAAATTATAATACATTAAAATAGAAAATAATTATTTTCACAATATTGCCGTATTTTTTGATCAAGTGAATGCAGAATAAGAGACTTCTTTCAAAAGCATGTACAAATGTTCAATTTTTGTTTATTATATTTTTTCATTTGGCCATCATATTTATAGCTTTATATTAGAATTTAAGTTAAGAGTTTTATTGACAATCATACAAAAGTTTATAATAGTTTTAAATGTCTCTTTTTTTCCTGTGTTTAGATGTGACTACGGGTATGATCAAAACACTCCTGGCAGTTCAACTTCAGACCGCAGCTGTTGTGAGTAAAACAGAATCTTGCAGCTTTTTAATCGCTATGAATTTTAAATGGTAAACAGAATTGAAATCGTTGTAGATTTGTTAGCTATTAAAAGACTTAATGTGGGTGTTGAAAACACAGTAGTGAAACCTGATAGTTGTGTGGGTGGAGTCCAGTTCCTGGACATTTGTGTGTTCACTTTTGATCACTCATGCTTATTTGAAACAAGACTGTGAAGCGTTTGCACCAATTGCAATACACACTCAAATGTTTTACAATGCTGTCAGTAGTATTGGTCTGATTACAGGTACCTTTATTAAGCATGAGGAAGTCTTCTCAGTTTGTTGTATGTTTTGTTTTTCTCATTTCAGTGGGTTCACCCGTTTACAGAGCTGCCATTGGCGTGGGAGTTGCAGTACTTGTGTTGCTTTTCATCATAGTTTTAGCTGTGTATTTTCACATGTTAAAGAGTAAGTACTGCAACCTACAAATTATCTACAATAACACAAGTATACTGTTTTTCACAATAGAGTGCCACAGAGCCGCCCACTTTTTCAGCGACATTGGTTCCGGAAGGATTTATTCCATTCATTTATTTTATAGGGATAACTTTGATTTGAAGCAAAAAGCATTTGAAAATCAGACAAAAATACAAAGCCTCAAGACTGTGTTCTTTACGGCTTTAGAGAGTGAAAGAACTACAATCCCATGAAGCTTTGTGTAGAGCATAATCAAATTAAAATTATATAGAAATATAAAACTACTAATTATTAGTTTTACAATTAAAAATATGTATATATATATATATATATATATATATATATATATACACATACATACAATTAACTTTTGTGCACAATATGCACATATATGCCAATATTTTCAGTAGCACCTCATTGCAGTACACGAGATCCAGAGGGCGGAGTTGGATCCAGATCTAAGGGGTGGAGATGGGTAGGATTAGGGGTGGGGTTAAGTATCAGGGGGCGGAGATGGGTAGGATTAGGGGTGGAGTTAGGGATCAGGGGTGGAGATGGGTGGGGTTAGGGATCAGGGGGTGGAGATGGGTAGGATTAGGGGTGGGGTTAGGGATCAGGGGGTGGAGATGGGTAGGATTAGGGGTGGGGTTATGGATCAGGGGCGGAGATGGGTAGGATTAGGGATCAGGGGGCGGAGATGGGTAGGATTAGGGGTGGGGTTATGGATCAGGGGCGGAGATGGGTAGGATTAGGGATCAGGGGGCGGAGATGGGTAGGATTAGGGGTGGGGTTAGGGATCAGGGGGTTGAGATGGATAGGATTAGGGGTGTGGTTAGGGATCAGGGGGTGGAGATGGGTAGGTTTAGGTGTGGGGTTATGGATCAGGGGCGGAGATGGGTAGGATTAGGATCAGGGGGCGGAGATGGATAGATTTAGGGGTGGGGTTAGGGATCTGGGGGCGGAGATGGGTAGGATTAGGGGTGGGGTTAGAGATCAGGGGGTTGAGATGGATAGGTTTAGGTATATGTAAGGTAGGAGGAGTTGGATCTGGATCCAACCCTGGATTTCGTGTTCTGCAGTGAGGACCATCTCAATATTTTGGTGCATTTTGCTGACTTCTACTTTCTGATTGGTGAAGTTTTCAGCGCAGAATCATGGGTAATGTAGTTTTTCACCACAAATTCTGCAAATATTTGAAAAATAAGTTGAAATAATGTGGGCTAACAGCTTCAAGAGAAGCAAATACAATCGATTAAAAACCTCGTAGCTCACAGTAAGGCTGTCTTTAAAGGTTTAAAATTTGTCATTTAAAAATCAATTTCCCTATATGGAGAAAAGGATTTTTTTTTTCTTCCGGAATCAGACTGTTTCACTCTATAGGCTTTTATATTACAATTTCTATGCGATCAAGTGCTCATTATATCTTTCAGAAACAATAAACAGTCATTGATAATTGATGTTTTTACTTTTCTTCTAGGAAATCAGGGGTGGAAAGCGGTAAAACCGGTAAATATTTACTATTTAATCATATGCGACATTCAAAGTCACGCACTGCATTAAATTCGAAAACAATGTGTGGAAATTAATTATAATGGTTATTTTGTTTTTAGTTCGCCGAGAACCCAATGGTAACGCACTTAAACATAAAACCGATCCATCACGTGGCAGATCCTGAGATAGGAGACCCACTGAACAACCAACAGCCTGAGGAGGACTTTGACCCCAGCGAGCCTGTGAGCCCCACGCCAAGTAACATGACAGAAAATGGAAATGTTGTTGATCAAGAACATGGCAAGGAACATATCATTTCAAGTACTGAATCAAATGCATATTCATATTCATATTCATAGAGCAAAGTCTTGTACAGCGTACAGAAATCTGTCCTCCCATCATGGTACAACCATCAATGAATGCATTACATTATAAAGCACTGCATTGCTCTAAACGTCCCCAAACCAGCATGTGTCTTATACAATCATACAAGTGTTTTTTCATGACTGAAACTGTTTCTCCATAGCATGAGCTGTGTGTTTTCAAACAAATGCTGTAGAAACTACTCTGTGCTGCTGAGAGTGTTTGCCATGTCCTGTGGTAGTTATGAAATATAATCCACCAACATAATAATCACAAGTCCAAAATAGAAAGCACATAAACAAAATTGTAGTGGTGGTTGAGGATAGCTTTTTGTTGAGCTAGCATACACACACACACGTTTCCTTCTTCTAAAAGAGCAAGGAAGAAAAGTGGTGACGCACTATAAAAAAGTTCCTATGGATGCTTTTCCCAGAATGCTTGACAAACCACAACTTTCTTGAATGGAAGTAAACTTTTCAGAACTCTTCAAAACTTTCCTAGTCAGAAGTGTTAGCTGGGATGGAGTACAGCGTTGTACATAAAAAAAATGAGTATATTGTTATATTATGCTCAACATCATGTATGTTTTAATATTTTGGCGTTTTTGTATGCATTTGTTTGCTGTTAGACAGATTGTTAAATGGGATTTTGGTGATGCTTTGTGTTGTTTAATGTAAATATGTCCATTGAAAATCACAATTTTTGTTTGTGAATTTGTTCTTTTATTGTATTTTATTTCAGGTGTATGTAAAATAAACTATATATCAAAGCATTCCTGATAACGCCTCTATCATCTACTCGCCACTTATGAGGTGTGAAATGTCCACAGAAAAAACTATTGACAAGTGTTATTGTGTGAAACTGAGATGCATTGTGGGATACTCTGATTGTCCACAAGAGGTTGCCATTTACATGTCTGTGGAGTTTTGGGAAAAATATAGCTTACAGTAGCCTAAAATCACATTGCAGCATTTTCTTAATTCAACTCACTTAACTATTTTTGGAAAATATACGTATTGATGTAAATATTTCTGACTTGACACATTCTTATAAAGCTCATATTTGTTGTATACATCTAAACAAACATAGCTTGTTGAACTATGAATCATGGTATAGCATGCAAAGCATAAGACCATATGCTGGGATCAGGAGGCCCTTGTGGGACACATTGATTGCCGATTTAGGCATTGTATCTCACACCATTGTTCAACACCTCAATCCTTATCTCAATATCACAGCCTTTTGCCTGTCATGTTTAGACTGGGATTACACATCATTTGGGCCACTGAAAAGGGGGCATTGGAGGAGATTGTTGTGCCCAGTGTGTGTTAGCTGTGAGTATGTGCTTGGGGGGTGGCTGGGAGGTTCTCCTTTTTTGTACCCAGGGGTTTTCTCATTATCCTTGGATTAACAGACCACAGACCTTTGAATTTACATGGAGGCCATAGTGATTGGCAAGGAAGAGTCTTCCTTTTATCATTCCCTCTGCAGAGGGGAGGCCGCAAAAAAACAGAATATTGTCCGGAGGCTTAATCATGTTAGTGTGTTTGAGTCTGAGATTTATTAAAGAAACCAAAGGATGCAAGATTTTTGTTGTTGTTGTTGCCAGTTTTTTAATTTTAGATTTTTTTCTCATGCCAGTTCATAATAGGGTGAAATATGCATTTTAATCGCTATCAGCATGACTTAATATGTATCATTATTACCATTACATTTCTTTAATTATATAATTCACTTTTTAACTTGTTGTGTCAGAATACTATTTATTTCCACATAAGTAACTTGTTCAGGGTTTGATCCTAGCTTTGAGCACCAAATGAGGGTGTAAAGCCAGGTCCTCTGGCACTTTCCGTCTGTCAAGTCGTGACTAAACAGGAGAATAATCTTAATTATCACCCTTTAAGACGGAACAATTCATGTCCTTAATCCGCGATGCCTTGAATTGTTTTAACAGATCAGAGCTAGATAAGCAAATCCCTTAATAGTAGTGTCCTCACTGATAACATGAAGCCTAAATCCAGCCTTGAAGTGAAACGCTTTGAACGCGTCTTGATCTGCCTCGAAAATCTGAGAATTCCTTTCGAACGACTGCAATTTTCATATTCATATATATATATATATATATATATATATATAAAGTTCGATTGTTTACATGTTTTTTTAAAAGGTTTTGGAGAGTTATGATGGCTACATCATCTGTGACTATAAAAATAAAACTATAAAATAGTTACTAAATTCTGATTGGATGAGCCGCGCTCCAAAGCGTTCTCAAACAGCCAATATTTACGTAAATGTATGTGGTTTAAGATTAATCTAACTAATGTTTTTTTTTTTAAATGATAACCTATTCGAATCAATTGTTTTTATCCCATTGCTGTTGTTGATATTTTATTTAAAAAAATCGCGTCTGATTTGCACTCGTAGGCCTTGAAACCTACATTGTAACGTCGAATATTACATTTAAAAAAGCAATTTTTCCGATAAATAATGGTCTATATTTTACTTCTGTTGCCAGTATTTTCAATGTTTTTGCAGCTACGAACAATATAGGCCTTTTCAGTAATTCACTGAACAGATTTTCGTGGTTTATTGCTCAAGTGAATTGGTCTTTCAGAAATTCAATCGATATGCTTCTGTAAAAGCAAAACAATGCAGAAATTCGCATTTGAAATCATTTCTCATTGTAAAAACAAACCCCCAGATCATTAACACTGCAAAACCTTTAGATTTTTCAACGTTTTATTTTAGCAAAAATAAGTCAGCAGGTAAATGCATTTATAATTTAAACAAAATAAATGTACAATATTTACAGAACACGTTTCCTTTGGTTTTTAAACCATGCAGGAATTTTGATTAAATCTTTTATGCAAACTTCCACAACAAAACGTCCCCAATGGTTTCAAAGTGCAAAATTGAGTCTAGAGTGTTTTGGATGAAGAGTCTCATTGACTTTGTTTGAGTAGGTCGTGTGTGGAAAGGTTCACGGGTGAGTAGGAGTCTCTTGAAGGCCATCCAGCCCACCATTTCCCAAAGTCTGGGCTTGGACGGTGTTTCAAATCGCTTGGTTTCTTGACGATATCAGAGGTCGCGGTTTCCGCGAGAGACCAGATTTTAGGTTTCTGGGCATCAACGTTTTGCTTACACACCTCTCTTTTGGTCTCACACGATGTGTCAGACTTGTCACTTTCTTTTTGCGGATCAAGTCCTTCCGCTAAACGGTCCTCCACCGTGACATCCTCCTCCTCATCAACCGTTTGAGGATCGATCTCATCTTCATCCTCCATGCCTTTCCTCAAGGACCCCTCCTCTTCGCTCTCACCCTCCTCTTCCTCATCCTCCTCATCTGACTTTCCTTTGGAGGCCCAGCTGACCCGGTTCTCCTTCTTCAGGCGGCGCCGGGCATTGGCGAACCACGTCGACACCTGCGTGAGGCTCATCTTGGTGACGATGGCAAGCATGATCTTCTCGCCTTTAGTGGGATATGGGTTTTTCAGGTGTTCGCTGAGCCAGGCCTTCAAAGCGCTGGTGCTCTCCCGGGTGGCCACTTTGGTGACCCGACTGGGGTCATCAGCTGGCATGGGACGATAAGGAGTGTAATAGGGTCCCCCACGTCCGAGGAGAGCTTGGTGATATGGTGATGCAGCTTTGAGGTCATAGGAATTGCTCTGAAAGTAAGCAAGAGATCCAGTTTTAGAATATGAACAGTTTTGCATTACAATAAAGACAGTAAAGGGATTGTTCACCCAAAAATGAAAGGTCTGTCATCATTTACTCACCCAAAACCTGTTGAGTTTCTTCTGCTGAACACAAAAGAAGATATTTTTAAGAATGTTGGCAATCAAACAGTTGACAGTAGCCTTTGACTTATTCCTACCATGGCAGTAAATGGCTGCCATCTACTGTTTATTGCCAAAATTCTTTAAAATAATCTTCTTTTGTGTTGAGGAGAAAAAACTAAACTTGAAGTGAGTAAATGATGACAGAATTTTCATTTTTGGGTGAACTATCCCAATTTGTATTTTTAATTCTATATACACTATAATTATACATATTTTAACTTTATGCAAAAAAAAAAAAGACTGTTTTTTTTTTTCTGCAATGAATTGCAATGCAATATGAGAAGAATTCAAAATACTTACAATGTGTGCAATGTGTCCCGGATGAGGATAAGGGATGAAGCTGTACCCCGGTATTCCTGAGAAAGGTAAGGGTACCCCAGCCATGCCCACAAAATGTGGCGGTGGCTGTTGCACTCCAGGTGGGCAGCCCAATAATTGATATCCAGCGGGCATGTTGATGTTTCTGTCCATGAAGAAGTTTCCAAACCCCGTTGGTGAAGCAGGCATCCTTACTCCCTGAGCTCTAGTGTTTGAATGACACTCCCACGAGTTCACGGGCTCTCTTTATAGGCGGAGCCGCATCAGTGGGCGGGACCAGAGTGGGTGATTGACAGCTGTGATCCGAAGGATTTCTCTGGGAGTAAATCCCTTCAAAGGAGAATTTCGGTTGTTCCTTTTAACGGCCTCTAAAAGTCTTTAAACTCATGATGCTTATCTCACGCTTATCCGTACTGAAGAGTGGAAAATAGTAGGGCTCCGTTTGAAATTCGCATTTTCTGGAGATGCTCTTGTGATACATCCACCTCAAATAGTTTCACATAATTAAAACTAGGCAACATTACGTAGTCTATAGTCTAGTCTACATGAAGAAAATCCGGCTGTTTTAAATTATATAATTTACAAAGTTTTTTCAAAAGTTAAGTCAAACGAGACGGCTAAATGATTTTATCTAGGCCTAAGAAATATTTTTTATTATTTATAGTGATGACAGAAGAGCAATTTTTAGTTCCTCAAAGAACATTTCAGTTCCTAAAAGAACCTTTTTTTGTGCGAAGAACATTAAAAAATAAATCTAAAGAACCCCTTTTCACTTTAAAAAACTTTGAAGGAATGGAAAGTTCCAAGGATGTTAAATACGTCAATAAAGAACCTTCATTTTTAAGAGAGTATATTTAATCTTGTTTACATGAAGCCTAACAATGAATTGAATCAAGCTCAGTCGGGAAAACTGAAAAGTGATAGCCTACTAAAGCTATTCGGAACAAATGTCGCACATTAACGTCTCAGAATAAACTTTTCTTTCCATCTTGCTGAGACTGTTTCATCTTTTTGTTTGAGCAAACCGATAGGCTACAAGACACAACATGACGAGCCATTATCAAAATTTGATTAGCAACACGGTGCAATGTGTCTGAAGCGTTACAAAAGTAAGCAAATACCCTTTAACTAATTAACACGGGTTTGAAACCTTTAGTCGCTTTGATTTGACATTAGATCTGATGTAAGTCTAAAAAAAATGTATAGGCTATGTATTTAGCATAGATTGGGCGTCTGATTAATTGGTAGGCCTAACAAAAATAGCGGCTTTTTTCTATCTCTTTTTTTACTATTATGGGCTAGACCTAATGCATTTTTGCTATTTTCATTTTTAAATAAGCATCGCTAAAAAAGTTCTTTAGTTATTACACCATATTATAGATTTATAGGCCTTAACGAATCGTAACGTGAGAATTTTACATATTTTTGCATATAATTTTATATATTTTACACACCGTTGTGTAGACGTTGGCTTAAAAAAAAACAAAATCTGTCTACACGACGCTTTTATAAATCAAATAGGCTAAGCGGTTTTTATTTTCCAATGCAATGCATTTAATTTTTTTTTTATCTTATTTTTTTTTTCGTTCGGTTCAAAATGAACATGGACTATGAATTATTTGGCTTTATTGTGACCGAACATCAAACCTATTTTAAAAGGGGATGACTTTGTTTTCGCCCGCAACAAACCAGTACAATTGTCGTAATTAAATAGGTTTAAGTGAAACAGGTGTCGACTAATGTATATGGTAATTGCAGCATAACAGATGTTAATGTAGGGAGATACTCAGATAAGATTAGAATTCCTAAACATACATACCAATGCCCTGGAAAGAAAAGCACAGCAAACAACCTGATAGCAGGGGGTGCAGGCAGTCTCTGACATTGGAAATACAAGTTTTTGTGTTGTTGAAACTTGCTCTTTAATCTGTTATCTAGTAAACAGAGAAGTGGCATGCATTGTTTCCTAAAAGTTTGACAGAGCCCTGCCAAATAAAGTTGAGTTATTTCTCACGCATCAAATTTACAGCTAAATATGCTATATGTTTCATACTCATCACCTTTTATTTGGAAATGTTTATCAAGATTTTGTGTGGTGAAGGTGTGAGACATTTTAAGGGCTGACAGACAGATAGATAAAGAGAGAGAGAGAGAAAAGGGAGAGAGTTTGGAAGCAGGGTGGGGCTCGGATCCCCTTGTGCCAAGAGCAAATTTACTCAAGTAGCACAATGGTCAAAACGGAGTGCAAAGAGCAAAGCTTATGCTGCATCTCTGGAGATAAGCAGCTCAGGGCTGTGATTATTGTGTTCCTCACACACTCGGCTTTCTCCACTCTTTCCTCTCTTCTCGCACACAATACAGGTGTACTCATGTTCTGACAGGTCCAGTTAAGACTGTTTGCTCAGGGGATGTCAGTCATTTGCCCGAGAGGAGAACAGTGTGAGATAGTAGTCCAACATATTGCAGATAAGAGATGAGCTTTTTTCAGTCTTTCGCCACAGAGACGGCAAACGAATCGAGATCGGCATGATCAGAGATTTCTCCTGAGAGCCGGATTCAATTTTTGTTTCACTCTACTGGAGCTCATTTCAAAATTATTGTGGTTTGTGTTGTGGTTAACCAAACAGATCAACCAGATTAATCAGTGCAAACCAACAAGCATGATCAGAGAGAAAAAGGCCCAGTACTTAAAGCTTAGTGTTACCAAAACCATAAGGTCAGCCTGAATTCTCAATAACTTCAGAGAGAATATAGGTGTACTGTAAAGATATTTGTATAAGTCAAAAGAAATTATCTAGACATTGGTGTGAACATAAATAAATAAATAATATATATATATATATAGATCAAATTGATTAATTGCATCTAACACAAGTTTATAAATGTGTGTGTACGTATATATATATATATATATATATATATATATATATATATATATAAAACTTATATATAACTTTTATATTGGATGCGATTAATCAATTTGACAACACTAATATATATATATATAATTGTTTATATGTATATATATATATATATATATAAACAATTTAAGTGGAATCATATGCGCCATATACAGCAATAAATAAATAAATGTGCACAAAACTTGGTGTTACTATAAGTCACACTTCAAGATGGCTGTTGAAAGTCAAATAAATTACAATAAAATAAAATCAAACAAATCTTTGGTAAATGTTAAAATTGTATGGCAGAATCTTGTTTTATGGATATTATTATGACAAAGAATGTGATTTTTATTTTGCTGTGTATTTATACTGCATACCTTTTCCATAGTACAATTTAGGCCTAATAGAAAAAAAAAACTTCTCCAAACATGAATAAACAAACAAACAGAAATCATAGTTACTCGTGGTGGGGACATACAACGGTTAAACATGTCGGGACAAACCAGACTGGTCAAGGAACTCCAAAACTGAAAACCAAACTATCTGTTTTTCCCCCAAGTGGAATTCTTTGCAAATGGGAGGATCGTCCATTGACCAAAGTATGCGTGTCCTAATGAGCTGATAATGACAATGGGCAGAGGTGTGACTTCATTTAGCGCTCATCACATACCGCTGAGCAGACAAAAGGCTTGAACATGTTATTAGAATGGCCAATAGTCAGGTGTCAAAAAGACCCGTTAACAAACGCATGAAGGGAATCCACAGAGAGGGTTTCACACCTTCTACATGTTAGTTTTTCTTTCTGGAAGTTGTTTCTTTACAACCCGTTCTGAGGTAAGGAGAGATGCACCATTACAAATCAGACCTGGTGGAATTAAATCATACACTGTGTATTAAGTCTCTTAGTGTTACCTATCTAAAAGAATACCAGCTAATAAAGAAAAAAAATCATCAAATCTAATTTTACTAAACCAGAAAAATGTAGAGAAAAAAAATCATTGGAATAAAAATGTAAATAAATTAATTGATACATATGTTACTTTAAGGAGCTTTGATCCGAACTTTTAAATTAATTTTCATTGCATGGTGTTGTTGACTGAGTTATGTTCTTTTAATATGGACATGAATAAAACTGGTTATGAGTCTTTTGAATGTTACTGCATTAAATGCAGTTTTAGGTTTCACAGTGTGGAGAAACATAAACGTCCATTTGTGGTCTAAATTGCTCTCATAGCCCTTTTAAAATGAAGTTTTACTTTGATGTGGGCCATTTCAAGACAAGACAGGCCTCATTCTGAATGCCATGACCTCATAGAAGTGTTGCGCACCTGAAACAATGCTGTTGTTTTTAGTGTTCAAACCCCTCATTTTGAGAGCTAATGAGCTATGCCAAGGCCACAGACCTAAACAGAGGGAAGTCAGCTGAACGTGAATGTTATCAGCCTCTCTCACCTCCCCTCTATCAATCACCCCCTCCACTATCCATCTATCTTTTGTCATTTGTGTTATCAGCCCCACTCTATCACTCCTCTTTACAGAGAAGTGACATTGCAAGTACTCACCAATGGGAGGATGCCTTTGTTAGGGGTCTGGAGCAGTCCCGCCCACTCCTCTTTCTCTTTTGGGGTGTGATTTGATTGACAGCCCCCGCATGGGGTGAGTGACAGGTGGCGTTGGTTAGCCTGTGACGGTTTGTGCCGTGTCTTGGGGTCCTTCCGCACGAGCATCCTTACAGTGTGTGTGGTTGAGAGTACTGTGCGATGGTCCAGGTTCCTGATGTGTGATCTACAGCCTGAATGAAAGACTGGAACACTGCAAAAGAGGACAGAACAAGAGAGTGAAGAGAGAACATCACAATTCGACGCACAGACAGATAGAACGATAAATTGCATGATAGACTGAACGATAAACTACATGATAGAGATAGATAGATATACTCTATGATATATTAGATAGATGTTAGTTAGATAGATGGATAGATAGATGGATGGATAGATGGATAGACAGATGGATAGATAGATAGATAAACTACATGATAGACGAGACATACAGACAGATAAACTTAACGATAAACGGCATGATAAATAGGGTTGGATAAATAGATGGATAGATGGATAGATAGATGGATAGATAGATGGATAGATGGATAGATAGATAGATGGATAGATGGATAGATGGATAGATGGATAGATGGATAGATGGATAGATAGATAGATAGATAGATAGATAGATAGATAGATAGATAGATAGATAGATAGATAGATAGATAGATAGATAGATAGATAGATGGATAGATGGATAGATGGATAGATAGATGAGTGGATAGATAAATAGAACGATAAACTACAGACATACAGATAGATAGACTTAACGATAAATTGCATGAGATAAATAGGGTTAGATAGATAGATATATAGAATGATAAACTACATGATAGACAGACATACAGATAGATAGACTTAACAATAAACTGCATGATAGATAAATAGGGTTAGATAAATAGATAGACATAGATAGACAGATAGAATAATAAACTGCATGATATAGACAGATATATAGACATACAAATAGATAGATAGATAGATAGATAGATAGATAGATAGATAGATGAGTTGGATAGATAGATAGATGAGTTGGATAAATTGATAGATGATAGATAGATAAATAGAACGATAAACTACAGACATACAGATAGATAGACTTAAAGATAAATTGCATGAGATAAATAGGTTTAGATAGATAGATAGATAGATAGATAGATAGATAGATAGATAGATAGATAGATAGATAGATAGATAGGTAAACTACATGATAGACAGACATACAGATAGACTTAACGATAAAGTGCATGATAGAAAAATAGGGTTAGATAAATAGATAGACAGATAGATAGACAGATAGAATAATAAACTGCATGATATAGACAGATATATAGACATACAAATAGATAGATAGATAGATAGATAGATAGATAGATAGATAGATAGATAGATGAGTTGGATAAATTGATAGATGATAGATAAATAGAACGATAAACTACAGACATACAGATAGATAGACTTAAAGATAAATTGCATGAGATAAATAGGGTTAGATAGATAGATAGATAGATAGATAGATAGATAGATAGATAGATAGATAGATAGGTAAACTACATGATAGACAGACATACAGATAGACTTAACGATAAAGTGCATGATAGAAAAATAGGGTTAGATAAATAGATAGACAGATAGATAGACAGATAGAATAATAAACTGCATGATATAGACAGATATATAGACATACAAATAGATAGATAGATAGATAGATAGATAGATAGATAGATAGATAGATAGATAGATGAGTTGGATAAATTGATAGATGATAGATAAATAGAACGATAAACTACAGACATACAGATAGATAGACTTAAAGATAAATTGCATGAGATAAATAGGGTTAGATAGATAGATAGATAGATAGATAGATAGATAGATAGATAGATAGATAGATAGATAGATAGATAGGTAAACTACATGATAGACAGACATACAGATAGACTTAACGATAAAGTGCATAATAGAAAAATAGGGTTAGATAAATAGACAGACAGATAGAACGATAAACTGCATGATAGACATAGATATATAGACAGACAGACAGATAGACTTAACGATAAACTGCATCATAGATAAATAGGGATAGATAGATAGATAAGTATAGACAGAATTACAGAAAGATTTAAAGGTTTTAAAATGTATTATGATTGATAAGAGAGACAGATATATAGGTATATGTATAGTCAGACAGACAGACACAACTACAGAATGATAGACAGACATATAGAAAGCAAGACAGGCAGATAGACATAAATACAGAAATATAAAAGCATAGACAGAAATATGAGAAGACAGTCAAATGAGAGCTCTGCCCCATATATATAGGCTATATGTATATCCAAAATGAATCGTGTCTATATTGAGCATGATGATCAGTGCTCAGAAACTCATGCGGTATCGACGCGCGGCAGCGAGACTCGCTTAACAAATGCACCCCTTATGCGGCCGTTCTCTCCTCACAATCAATACCTGGTGTGCTTGTAAGGCATCTGTGACATGACATCTACATTTTGGGTCATTTGTAAAACAAAGACTACAAGGAAGCTGGAGGCCTTGAGCTGCGGGTTTCAGTTCCCCCTCCCCGGCACAATGGCGGCCCTTAACCGCAGGGGGAGCGGCCCTCAGATGGAAATGAGCAACCGAACCAACAATGTAGCGCCTAATCTCTTCAGAGAGCTGGGAATCAGTTACACAGCAGTAGAGGCCTCTCCGTGCTTTTCAGCGCATACGCAGACACACACACACACCCTCCACCCCCCTCCTGTGTAGCCACAGGCTCTCCCCTTACACATGGGCCAGATACAAGGTATCCCCCTGCAACAGAAGGGGCAAGAATAAGTGGGGCGTGGGGTGGGGCAGAGCCCTCAAAGCACGGGATTAGAGCTAATGTGCCCTCCCTGGGTTCTAATCTCTTCAGAGGAGCAGCGTGTTTGAGGACTGCGGGGCAGTCAGATAAGTATCTATTACAGCAAGTTCCTCTTATCCTTCAAACACCCCCATGCCCTGTAGGAAAGAGCCACAAAATCACTTGCCTCTCACTTCTGTGATACCCAAAACCCGAAAGCAAGCGCTGGCCTTTTGCGACTAAGCTGGAATTAAGGGCTCAGGACCTTACGGAGGGCCGCCAGGGCCCATATTTGCTCCATCTGGGGAGCTCAAAGCAGAGCGAGAGATGGGAATCAAACGAGGAGAGGAGAAAAGGACCGAGGAACTGGGGTTTTTTCTTCTTCTTCTTCCTTCTCGGGTGTCGCTGGGAAGGGGATCGGGATCGAGGTGGAAGATCTGATAGGGTGTAATCTTGTTAGGGTGATCCACGAGAGTGATGAAAGAGTCAGCATGCTAGAGGCCTGAGGAAAGGTGGGAGACTGGAACACTTCAGATGTGGGAAGAAGCTTGTAACCATTAAAGGAAAATCACATAATAATAACGAACTGGAGAAAAAAAAGCACCCGTTATCCAAAGCACAATTTATTTGTCCTTTTATATAAGAGAAAATAATTTACATTATGTGGGTAACACCATCAGACGTAAGGTTTACTCAACATCACCCCCTTTGGAATGCAAAAGACACTTATTGTAATATAAAAATAGGCTAAAAACAAAGTTAAAGACAGCAAAAATAAAATAAACGGCTTCAGCAAAGGATCTGAAATTGATAAAATTATACATTTAAATATTTTAAAGGGAATTTTTTTTTTCATAGGGATTAGATTTGTATTGTAAAATCCTTGGCTGGGATATTATTGGCTGATATTATTTTTCACGGTCCACAGAGCCTCGGTTACATCATCATAACAGAAAAGATATTTCAAAAGGTGGAGCAAGTCATTACATCTCGTTGAATTAATTAAAAGTTTTTTTTACACTGAAAAAAAAAACATTTTTTAATAATTATAATTTTATATTGTTTATTTATATGCTATACATGTACACACAATATGAAAATAGGGTATTTTTTGGTACATTCTCACCCAGCCATAAACTGTGGTTCTGACATTTTAAGTTTTGTAAGGTGAAAATAAGGCAAATAAAATACGGCGAATAAGTTGGACTTAAGATACACTATGTAACTTTTATATTCAAAATTAAGTCAAAAAATCATTAATCCTTCTTCCAAAAAGTGTTTTTGTCTTACCCTCAATCACTATTGTAAGCATATTATAAGCCTATTTATATTTTAGACCTGTCGTGGAAATTGTGTACATACGCATCTCGTGTCTCATCATATCTGCAAATAGAGAAAAGTTGCTTATATATATATATATATGTATATATATATATATATATATAGAGAGAGAGAGAAGCATTGACATAGTTTGTGATACTGAGTTGTTCATACTTGCTAAAAACTTTGGATCATGAGATGTAGGGTAATTTAAAATGCATTGTTTCATTGCTCAGTAAAAGTTGTACATTTTTAAAGGGATACTCCACTTCTTTTGGAAATAGGCTCATTTTACAACTCCCCCAAAGTTAAACAGTTGGGTTTTACCATCTTCGAATCCATTCAGCCGATTTTCTGTTATTTAGAAGAATGTCAGTAACCACACAGTTTCTGGTCTCATTGACTTCCATAGTAGGAAAAAAATATACTATGGAATTCAATGAGACCAGAAATATTCTAATAAATATCAGAAAATTGGCTGAATGGATTAGAAAACGGTAAAACTCAACTGTTTAACTCTGAGGGAGTTGTAAAATGAGCCTATTTCCAAAAAAAAAAGTGGAGTGTCCCTTTAACCTCTTAATTGAACAGGTAGTAGAGCAGAGAACATAAGACATTACATCACAACATGTCACATTCTGCTGTGGCCGAATAGCTACTTAAAATGTGAGTGAAACTTCATCATACTATTTGTGTGGAGAAAAAAAAGCAGCAAAGAAAACAAGTGCGTTTTCATCTGTAAACCATCCGATTGGCACTAAAGCGAGACCGAAGATGTTTGGACGTCGCACAGTCTACCGTGAGAACTTTCTGGGCCTAAACGCAGGCAGCATGAGCTGATGAGCAACGGTCCTCTCCTCCGGGACGGCCGCGAGCTCCTCCGCCGATCCCCACTTCTTCATGGAGTGAAATAATGACGAGATCTTCCTGTTCCTGCGCTCTCCGGCCTGGGTGAGACTGTGGCACTCGCTGACTTCAGCTTGGAGAACAAAACATCAAAGCAGAGTTAAGAAGAAGACCACACTGCGAAAGAAATAACATGCTGGAGGGACAAATAGGGTGAAGGCAAACAGTCTAAAATTGATCCACGAGGCACCCCGTGGATTCAGAGAAACCACATGCCAGCGCTAATGTGGAAAACATCCTCAGTGCTGCTGTTCCACATGTGCCACAGGTCTGAACGGACTAAACACCCACATGTTACAGAGCATTTATGCATAGAAAAACAACTCACAAAGCTCATGGTCTTCTAATCGTGTATCCCGTAAATGGAGGTAATGATGTGCTAGGCGACCGCTGTAGTCCCGCAGGTTCTCCTTAGCTCCTGTGAACATGTTCACATTTCAGCAAGGTTAAATTGAGCAAATTAAGCGGTAAGATTTAGTGCAGCACAATTACACAACAGTTCAATGACAAGTAAATGATAAACACGACAGCAAATGACAATGTAACCTGCTCTCTAAAAATGACTTGCATGTTTTTCCTCATACTTTAATTAAATAAATAGTTGCATGTCACCAAACATGTTGAGAGAGAATTATTAAGTAATAAATAAATGACAAATATTTTAATAAAGTTACTTCAAATGCAGTGAAATATGGTAAATTGTTCATAAAGAAACATTCACCTGATATATCAGGAAGAATTTGCTTTACTGGAACATTTGACATGTTAATGTAATTGTAGGTCCCACTTTATATTAAGTGGCTTTACGTACTATGTACTTACATTGAACAATAAGTACAATGTATTATTGTGTTCCTGTTGTATTGTAAAACACTTTTGCTGCTATTGAGGTGTGATCTGGGTAAGGTTAGGGACAGGTGTGGAGGTATGGGTCGGTTTAAGAGTAGGTTAAGGTGTGAGGGGAGGGTCAACTGTGAAATTACAAATGCAATTACATAAAGTAGTTATAGCTGTAATTACATGCTGGTATTTTTAAAATATAAGTACAATGTAAAAACATGTATGTACACAATTAGTACATATCAAATGTATCAAATTATTAATTTCAATGTAAGTACATAGTACTTAAAGCCACTTAATATAAAGTGGGACCTAATTGTAAAATGAAGTCTGCTTTCAAATGAATTCAAACAGACATTCTTGAATGAACGAGATGAGACAATTTTCAACAAAGTTTGTGAAGAAAATACTCACCATACGTCCTAACCAGCAGGTCAAATATATGTCGATGTCCGTGCAGTGCTGCAATGTGTAAAGGTGTGTATCCCTGTGAGAATAAGAATCAATATTAAAGATTGTCAAGAGCATGTCTAGATCATATTTCAGCTCAAAATCAAAATAATATAGATATATATTTAACAAAAATAAATGCCATTATATTAACTATGAAGATGCACGGTGACATTTTCGTGAGAATTTAGCCCATTTTACTCAGTCACAGATTTGGCCACTATGACTAGTGGTTTTCCAAAGTTATCGAGGGCTTGGAGCCAGAAGTGGCTTTTAACAAACTTTACAGGAGAGACAAAACAAAATTTTGACCACGCTTCAATCACCTGTATTATTAACCTTAAACCACAAACATTGCAACCACAGGCATACTTACATGAAATTAGTATTTAAGTAAAAAATGTATGGCATATTAACACAATGAATATGTTCTAAAACAAAAATTCAAACACGTCAGATACGCCTTTTTGTTGCTTTATTCAGTACAGTTTGATACTGTAAGATAGGCGTTTTTGGCACCATTGGATAGAGCTCATCGGGACCTTTATTTTGATATAAAGAACTCATATTCGTCCAAAATGCCACTTACGCCCCTCTGGCTCCAAGCCCTCGTTTTGTTCAACGTTTAGACATCAGTACCATGGGGAAAATCTGCCATATAGATATTTTTTTCACAGATATCACAGTTCACTTCGTGTATACAGGCAGGAGCCATCTTAGAAAATAGTCTCGATAAGTCGATCCTCGAAAGCCGTTAATACAGTTCAGATCACTCTGGTTTGACTTGTCGTGACTGTTTTCCAAAGATGGCGCCGCCTGTATACATGAAGTGGACTGTCTTTATAAAGTATCTTCTTATTAAACAGTCTATACACTTACAAAGTTCTCAATGCTACGTTTTGCATGCATGGACCCTCATTATGTTACTGTGTTAGTGTGGGGATATTTTGAGCCTTGTTAGTGGTATAAACTAGCGATTTCGTTTTACTTAGTAAATACCCCCAGTACTAGCGTTATACGCTAAACAGTTTTTAGAGATAAAACTCTTTACATTCGATTATCATGAAAAAACAAATCTCAGAGAAAGATTGACTTGGTACCGATGTTTTATTAGACCAAAGGTTCATTTTGCACCGGAGTTCTCCTTTAACGTCAAGCATTGTATGAACAGAATTTAAATAATGTGTCAATACATCAATCCTTCTTAAAAAGGTTTTTTCAAAAAAAAAAAAAAAAAAAAAAAAAAAAAAAAAAAAATCGCAATAATCTTTGTCCTTTGTTGCTATTGATATGAAACAAAGTCTCAATTTTTAAATTACGTCCATTTTCTTTAAAAATTCAAAAACATAAATAGCGTTTTGGCGCTGTGGCGTGAGATCGCTCTGGCGCAGCTCAAGAGAAGCAGCAGCGCTGATCTCTCTTCCGGTTTAATAATACCAGTCACAGCGCGAAATAAACATGAATGAGCATCTGAAAGTGTGTTAAAAGATAGAGTACAACTTATCGAAATCCGTATCATGTCACACTGATTCGCTCAATCAGCGTTTCAACCGTGGAAAGACGTCAGTTAAACAGCTTGTAATCAATGTCATGTATAATAATCAGCTTGTAATCAATGTATATGCATTATAATCTTAATTTTCTTCAATATTAAATGCATATTTGAATAAATCTGGCAATTTTTTATGACAGCCACCATTTAAATGTTTATATTTCATATAATCTTCTTATTATAAAATAAATAAAAAGTGTAATTTAAGTGTTTGTATAGCTACAAAACAGTTCATTATTACATTCATATTAGGCTAATGAAGCCTAGTAGGCTACAACTAGACTCCCATAGTTTACAGCATTTAAGAGATTTGATTCCCTTAAGAAAAATTGCCATTTATTGTAACTGATATCCAAAATAATCAATATTGAATCGAATCTTAATCGAATTGCAAGCTTGTGAATCGAAATCGAATCTAATTGTGAAATTTGTCTCAATACCCAGCCCTAATTATAAGCATTTATATTTTAGACCTGTTGGGATGGTTTATCGTGGGAAATTGCGTACATGCATCACTCGCCCGTCCGTGTCTCGTCATCTCCATAAATATAGAAAAGTTGCTCCGCACAGTGACGAAGAGCCGAATCTCAACCAAAACTATGTTCTTCCGCAAAATGCATGCAGTTTTTTTTTTTTTTTTAATCTAGAGGTCCAAAATGTACATTTAGAACCTTTAAATATAATATATTTTTACTTTGGAGTGATGATGTTATGTGTGACATTCACCCAAACAGAAAGAGGTTTGATAAATCGCACCACAAATCAGAAACGATAAGGAAACTGACGGGGGTGAAGGGAAATTCGACACTCACCCCCTAGTGCCCATGTCCCAATAATAATAATTTAAGAAAAACATATCACAAGAGAATCGGAGAGCGACAGAAAGAAGAGAAGAGGGGGAGAGAAAGACAGGACACAAATGAACTGAGGTTACAGCAACACAATCTAATGACAGAATCATAATTGCCTGGTAATTGAGTGAAATTGCTTTGCTCTGAGCCTGCTGTTGGAATACATGAAGACATTGTTTAAGGGAAGCTGTTAACATGACAGAGTTTGATTTATGAACAGACATTCTCAAACAGCGCCTGGATTCATTTGCACAGCTGGGCACCCACATACCCTTTCAGAGGAGTTATGTCAGAAGCGGACATCTGAAAAAAGCTTGGCGCACACGTGAGAAACATTAACCCATGCGTGCTGTCACATCCAGGGTGAGTGTAAGGTGACGAGTACTTACATGCTGTGAGAGAAAAAGAGACACAAAAATGAATGAATTGGAGTGTGGGCATATATGCATTTGTATTTGACTCAAAGTGAATATATTTCGGAGTAATATCTGTACTTACTGCCTTCGTATTGATGTCGGCTCCTGCTTCCGCCAACACTGTGGTCATATCTTCTTTACCGTGTTTCGCAGCCCAGTGTAGCGCTGTCTGCAAGACATTATTGAAACATTACATTTCTAAAATATCTACATATTTACATGAAATATAACATAGCTATTTAAATAACTTCCTCCTGTACAAAGTATGACATATGACATCACAATAGTGCCACGAATTTGCTTACATTTGAGCAAGAAATCGTGCAAAATCATCATGTATTTATAATTATTTCATTTATTTTGATATTTTCCTATGTCTTCATTTTTATTTTACCCTTTTATAAAATGTATTTATTTATTACAATGGTTAATGCATCACAATGGTGCAGAATTTTAAGTATTCCATCTACAAACGTAATTTATATATTATAATATTTATTTACTTGACTTCGTTTTAATATTTATTTTATTTATTCTTTCAATTACTCATTTTAATTAATAAATCTGAGCTAGAGATTGTGCCGAATCCTAATATTCCTTCTAATATTATTAATTCATTATATTTATTTGTTACTTTTTATTTAAATATTTATTTATTTTACTTTATTTCAATTTTTTTGTTTTAGTTTATTTAAATATTTATTTGTTTTACTTATTCACTCAATTCAAATCACTTCACTTTTATATTATTTATTTTTTAACTCCTTTTTGTCTACATTTTTTTGGTCACTACATAATTCTCAAATGTTCATCTCCTGTTTCAATTTTTATTTTTTTTTAAATATATAATTTTTTTAATCAATCATTTTTCAAATTGTTTTAAAATTGACATGGTTAGGATTAAACTTTTATTTATATATATATATATATATATATATATATATATATATATTTTTTTTTTTAGTGTGGTCTTAGACTTTTGGTCATCACAGTTAGTCTGAATCTTCATATTGGTTGTTTGACCAGCTTGTTCGAGCTAGTACATGATCGTCAACCCATCTGATTCATCTTGTAATACATCATTTCCACTCCACATGTTCATTCTCTCCCACTAGGTAGATCCCCACCCCCCTAACGCCACGCGGTGGAGCGGCCCGTGGCTCCCATAGGCTGCCAGCGGGCCCCAGCTGTGCACAGAGGGTGTGGAGGGGACGGTTTCCTGCCATCTAATGGCGGTCTAATTACAAAACAACAAACCAGTGTGCCCACTGCGGGGGGAGCACAGGCCTGTCACGGGGTGCAAGATTGATGATGTTGGTATGACCCTCTGATGGAGGACCCACCCAGGCATCAGCCCGTTGACAAGGCCTGTCAAGAGGAGAAGGGGCCGCACACCACACACAAGCTCAGATGCGTGAGCTTCTAAACGCCCGACACTCTCAAACACGGAGAATGGAGGTGATGTCTATTGATCTCAGCCTGAGCGACACACCTCCTTTATCAGAACTCTTCACATATCAAAATCAACCGCTTTAATGTGGGGGTGCATCTCAATGCTTCAGTGGATGTTATTCTGCAAACAGCATTAAAATGTAAACTTTTCTCTGCATCTGAAATGCTTTTTTAAAACTTTTCTGCTGATGTAAGTTGGGTCACGTGGGGGTGGAGAAATCACAGCTGGATGTTCACAATCCAATCAAATTCAGATGAATAAAATACAGTTCTAGCCTATATTATTTTCCGCAGAATTTTCTGTAGCTGAAAAGATTGTTTGAAACAGAGACAAAGTTAGACAAAACGCATTCTCATAATCTCCATTAACAAGTTGAACGCATTCATTTGATGCCTTTTCTGTTTCTGGAATGTTAAAACAAACCTCTTAACCAATTTCATAAACTGCATCCTTTTGCATCCATCCATGCTTTTAAAAGAATATTGAAGGAATACAAAAAAATTAAAAATGAATAAATTAGATTCTAAAATAAATAAAAAATTCATGCTATATGTAGCACATATCAAGCACAGAATAAAACTATCTGACCTACATTTTTTACAAATGAATTTTCTGTTTCACTCATTTTATTGCATTGCGAAAAATACCATTTTAACACTGATTGCAAAAGAAAAGAAAAAAATCATAAGGTCTTATTTACTTCAAGCTATTTCCGCTGATATTACTATATATGTGTGTGTGTGTGTGTCATAATGCTTTTAGTTGTATGACATGGATATTTTAGGAATATACAATATTCATAAAGAATAATGTATCCCACAATGCAATAAGCTCTAAAAATGTTTTAGTAGTCTCTTCTGCTCACCAAAGCTCAATGTATTTGATCAAACATAAAGTACAAACTAGGGCTGTCAAACGATTAATTGCGATTAATCGCATCCAAAATAAAAGTTTGTGTTTGCATAATATATGTGGGTGCACTGTGTATAATTATTTTATATATATATATATATATATATATATAAAATAATTATACACAGTGCACCCACATATATTATGCAAACACAAACTTTTATTTTGCATGCATATATACATGCATGTATATATTTAAGAAAAAAATATTATTTATATAAAAATTATTTATATTTATATATAATATAAATTATAGATACATACATATATATATACAGTATATACATGAAAATATTTCTTAAATATATACATGCATGTGTGTGTATTTATATATATAAAATAATTATACACAGTGCACCCACATATATTATGTAAACACAAACCTTTATTTTGGATGCGATTAATCGCAATTTATCGTTCGACAGCCCTTGTACAAACAATATTATGAAATATTATTACAGTTTAAAATAATGGTTTTCTATTTTAAAATGCAATTTATTCCTGTGATCAAAGCTGATTTTCCTCCAGTCTTCAGTGTCACATGATCCTTCATAAATCACTCTAATATGCAGATATACATAAAAGTATTTACTGTCAATTTAGATCAAATGAATGAATAAAAGTGATAATTTCTTTAAAACTATACATCTAAAATGGCAGCATATGAACCAGAAGCAGCGTCTATCAACTATGATTTTAGTAACTGACCAAATTTAAGACATTTTTACACATGCCGCCACTAAAAATGACAAAAAAATGTATATTAACTAGGTCACGTGACAACTATATACTGCATTCTGCAATGTTTTTGTCTGTACACAGTACGCAACATATCTCCAGTATTGTGTATTGTTAAGCACATGTTCTGTACTAAAGGGAGGGTCCTGTCTACAGTAGGTGTTTCCAGTCCGGCTCGCAGGACATATTGTGATAGATGAAGTCTGGTTCCCCTATCAGCCGCTCTATTGTTTCCACTGTCGCACCCTTGAGATGGATTGGTTGGCACACATGCTTGACTGACAGCCCGACAGGTCTCATGGAGGCTCGGCGTGACGGACGACGGTCAACAGGATGTGACGTCTCCTACCCTTGTTACTCGGGTTCCTGTTTTGGCCTGGCGGGGATCCCTTAACTCTCACTAACCAAATAGCACCTTTGTGATGACTACCAAAAGAGACATATTCAATGCGGCTTTTAAAGAAGAGAGATGGATAAATGATGTACTCACAAACTGGGAAAGGAGGAAGTCCGGGAGGCATCAGGAGAGGACGACATGTTGGAGAAAAAAAAAAAAGAGAAAGAGATGAGCGCACAGGTGGCTTTTCATTTACGCTTATCTTGTTGGTGGACAGAAAGCGAGCGGTCCTGCTCGAGTGGCTCAAAGGAAGCAGTGTTTACGTTGCATCTGAGATCGCGACTGTTTATTTATGGGCTTCACTGCGAGAGGTTGAATTGGAATTTTCCCCCAAAGGAGCTTCCAACGTGCGAAAGGAAAACAGAGATAATGCGTGTTGTGTCGGGTTACGGGCTCGGGGTGAGGTGTAACTTTAGTGACTGAGAGGCTAAAGGCAAAGCTTAGCTACTTAAAACTTAAACAATAGAGGTGACAGAAAAGATCCAGGACAGCAAAAAATGAGCATCTTTGACAGCTACACCGTAAAAAAAAACTTTAACTCTACTTTCTATTGAACTATCGAATGTAGACAAAGTTGACTACATAAAATGTTAACCAAAGTAATTGCCATTTAGTTGGACCAACTTAAAATATTAGACATTAAAAATATAGATCTTATGCTCAGGTTGATCACTGTTGATGCACTTTAATAATTTGTATTTTTGGTCAAAGCATGGGGATTTATGATGACAAATTTGTTATTGAGAAATGATAGATGTTTTCGCTTTCGCGTGTTTTTGATTATTTTTAGTTAGCACATTTAACTTGCTTTGGCGTATAGAAGTAATTCTGTATAACATTTTCAGTTTATTTAAAAAACTGATACACACAAAGAAGTTCCAATGTATCAATGTATATATTAACTTAAAATGCAAGCTGACTGAACATGGATCTACAAATGAAAAAAGTAAAAACATTAATTTTGAGTTAATAGAACTTACTTTATTATGTTGGATGAATGCATAGACCCACTTTAATTAAGTTGGAACAACAATTTCTCCGATATAAGAGGTAAAATCTATATAAAAACTGTTCCTTTTCTCACACAAACCGCTCGTTTCATGTCTTAGGCCATCAATGTGTACTTACATTTACGAGTCATTAAATCATGTTTAATTTGGACTTCTCTGTGCATGCTCTTTGAGGTGGTGACCATAGACCTCCATTATATGACTGACAGACAAGAACGGTTTGACCTAAAAATATCAAAATTGAAACTACTGCGGAAACAAAGACACCTACATCTTGGATGCCCATGAGGTAAGCTAAAACATACCAAAAATTAATTTCAATGTGAACTATCCCTTTAAAGGGTTAGTTCACCCAAAAATGAAAATTAAGTCATTAATTACTCACCCCCATGCTGTACCAACCCCGTAAGACCTTCGTTCGTCTTCGGAACACAAATAAAGATATTTTTGATTAAATTTGAGAGCTGTATAACTACCACATTGGCTCCTAAGGGACTGCCTCTTGACGGCCCAGAAAGTCAATGAAGAAAATGTTTAAATATCCCAAGTGACTACCGTGGCTCAACTATATGTTTATCAAGCGACGCGAATACTTTTTGTGCGAAAAAACAAACAAAAATAACGAGTTTATTCGGCTATTTCTTTTCTTCCTTGTAGGCCAGAAACGAGACTTCCTTAGATTTCCACGGCGCATGCGCGAGAATTGCGATCTGAAGTAGTGCAGAGCGGCTCTGAAGTAGTGTAAGCAGATCGCAAATCTCGCGCATGCGTCGTGGAAATCTAGAATTACATTTAGATTACATTCTAGAATTATTTAGAATTACAACTTCAATTTCTACTATAAATCAGCTCTAAAGTGTTCATGTTTTCACTTGCGGACGTCTGATCTCAATGGACTAAACAGAAGAGAACAACTCTTTCACAACAAAGAGGGCGGAGCCTCAGAGCCACACCCATCTATTACACAAGCGAACTTCGAACTTTCCAATCGAACATTGTTTTGTATATCAGGGCATTTAACACAAAAGTTTTTGAGTTTTCTCTCCCAGTGGTAGAAGGCAAAATGCCAGAAAAGACGTCGGATGACCTCTCAAATCAGCGTCTCGCAAGCGCGCTCGCCCTGTACCAAGTCAAGAAGAGGTGGCTCACTTGGCATGCCTCTTCGTTCAGGAAGGGGGGCATCAAAGCCACCTGGGGGTCAGACATACCACCTTCCTGGGGACATGGCGGTGATTGTTCTCCAATTAATCCCAGCCTGCTCTATTACTTTCAGATTATCTTTAAGTGGTTGAAGTCTTTGAGGTGAGCCCTAATCTTCCCGCACTTCAATGGCCGCCGTTGTATCTTGTCTGCGCGGGGAAGGCGAAGGGCTTAGAGGTTCTTAGAAGGTGGTCTGACACAGGACAGTGTGAGAACTCCGGCCCAGGCAGCGACCACAAACACCGACTCAAAGCTTTTAAGCGCACAGGGGGGACAAATAAAAGGATTTGAGCTTGTTTTTGGGGGGGTGAAGGAGCTAAAAAGCTATCTTTCATAATCCTTCTGAAAATAAGCCTTTGAAATGCATGATTGGGCTTGAGCTTTGCTCTTTGGTCTGTGTTGCACCTGGGTACGAGAGTGGAAAGTCGGTAACCTTGCAAGGGGACACGGACACGCTGCTCACTGCGCTGGCAAATGTAACGGACTCACCGATCATCACTAATGAACTGAAGATGCTTAAAAAAGAAAAGTGTTGAGGAGGAACTAACTATATTTTTATTATATGGAGCTTTTCCAACAAGTAATAAAACATGATTGAAAGTGATCCTGGCTTGGAAAACTATAATACAGTTTGCCCAACACTGAAAAAGGAAGAAAACAAAATTCAACTCACCCCCTTTTAGAAGACAAATCCAGGAGAATTTAAAGAGAGAGAGAGAGAGAAAACCCCATTAATGAACAATTTGTTGTACAATCACAAAATTAGGTTTCACTAAATACTTGTAGAGGTTTTGATCTTGTGTACGCTACCAGTCAGGTTTGGACACATCTACTCATTATTATTATTAATAACATTTTTCACATCTGAAATGTTAGAAGATTAGTCAAGTCATTAAATCGAAGAAATATCACAAATGTAATTAGGTACTGATAACATCTTTTTTTTTTAACAAGTTGCATCCTAGGACTCATTTAAAACAGAAATATATACACTTACACACACAAACATACACATATATATATATATATATATATATGAAGAGTTCAGATGCAAAAGCCTCTAAATGCCATTTGAAATTTTCTTCTTTAATGATGATTTTTGTCAAGCTTATATATTTAAGTTCAGTGATTTCACTTAAATGGCAATGATAATTACCTATTAATTGTTATTTAAGTGAAATTACTGAACTTAAATATACAAGTTTGAAAAAAATCATCATTAAAGAAGAAAATTTCAAATGGCATTTAGAGGCTTTTGCATGTGAACTCTTCATATATATATATATATATATATATATATATATAAAATTTGATCTAAAATTTGATCTGAAATAGTAAGTTAAGCATGCATTCCCAAACTTTTAGCTGGTAGAGTAAGTGTAGTGTTGTAGGATTGGTTGCAAACTTACTGAGGTAAAGTCCTGGTTTGTTCCAAGCATGTGAAGACCAAGAAACATTAATTATTAAAAGTGAGTTCATGATATGAGAGGCATGCATTCTAATCATATAAGGCATTTATGCATTCAGGCGCAAAGCGACACATTATAAGTACGACACAGGACACATAAAGCTCTCTTCACCTTTTTATTGGCCAGAGAAGAGTCTTGTTTCAGGAGCTGAATGAGATGAGACAGTTTGCCACTTGCTGCCGAGAAGATCCACTCTTTCTCAAGAGGATCCAGCTATGAACGAAATAAATAAGAGAAGCCATTTACATTATTGAAATTATGCAAATTTATTATTATTTTTTTAAAGATTCAGTATCTCACTCATAGTCCCATTTCTAGTTACATTTACACTACTGTTCAAAAGTTTGGGTTTTTAAAGATGTTTTGTGTTTTTGTCTCTAGTGCTTTATTTGATCAATACACAGTAAAAACAAGAATATTGTGAAGTTTTATCACAATTTAAAATTACAGTTTGAATAATATATTGTAAAATGTAATTTATTCTTGTTGTGATCAAAGCTGAATTTTCAGCATCATTACTCCAGTCTGAGTCACATGATCATTCAGAAATCATTCTAATATGCTGATTTGATTCTCAAGAAACATTTATTATTAATATTATCATTATCATCAAGTTTGAAATCATTTTGGAAATCATGATACATTTTAATCGGGATTCTCTGCTGGCAAAAAAGCATTTATTTGAAACATACATTTTTGTAACATTTATTTATGTGCTTTTTATGTGTTGGTGGTGGGTATTATCACAAAAGAAATGAAAAGAAAGTAGACGAAAACGAACAAAATTTTTGAAAAATGTGTCTTTAAAAAATACATTTTTAATGTATTAAATTATTTGAATGGAAAGATAAAAGCATAAAAATATAATGTAACATTAGAAATGTCTTTACTGTAATGTGTCCTTATACTAAATAAAAGTATTCATTTCTTTCTTTCAAATAACCTCAAAATTTTACACGGTAGTGTATAGTCCTAGCAAATGCCTTCTTACCAAGTAACCTTCAGAGAGTGCACATAATTCAAAACATTTACCATGGCAAATCTATTAAGAAAAAATAAGTAAATAATAATTAGGAGATGCTTTTATCCTATGCAACCGACAGTCTTTCTAACACGGAGTAACCTGAGGTTAAGTTTCTTAATCAAGGGCACAAAATCCCTTGTTTTTTACTGTCAAAATACTCATAAATTAATATTGGATCTCTTAAAGACAGTCTAGCAATTTCTCTGTGGTTTAATTGATGACAGTGGTGGATAAAAAAAATCCCCCCACAGTTTTATTGTAGCAACAGTAACTACAGAAACAAAAGATATTTGACTGTAACTATACCATAATAAATGTTTCTTCTAATGCGTGTATGATTTATTATACTCACAGCCACAGCGGTGGATCCCAAACTGCTCCCGCAATCCTCATCCTGCTCAGATTCACTCTGGGAAAGAAACAGCACATGATACAATTGAAATCACTCACAAAACCACCAGGAAGTATCACCTGTGAAACTGTACAGTTAGTAACTATATATAAATAATCTGAGTTCAGATCGGCAGCCATGTGCTTCCTCTTCCTGTTCTGTACTTAAGATATGAGGCGAGGGAAACCCAGCGCTGTCAAGAATTAAAAACACGTATTTACAACAGCCCACAAAGACATTAATAGACCCCAACAAAGATGCAGTAAACACAGCAAATACAAGAAACACCCATAATGCCGCTCTGTGCATCAGTACGCAGACTTACACTGAATACTAGAAACAAAACTTCCACGGACGTTTACCTCATAAACACAACAAATCTGCTCATTGAAATGGAAGGACGGCATAAACAAAGGATAATTCCCTCAAGTTGACCTCTTCTCAGGTCACACAACCATTAAAAAAACGCTTTAAACCCGCGAGAGCCACAGGTGAACGATTAGCTTAGCCAAATTTCCCTAACTATGTCTTTTTTTTTTTTTTTTTATGGTACGCTGTTTTACCAGAATCCGCTCGCTTTGTGAGCCAAAGAGAAGGTGAATTTCTCTTTATGTACCAAAGTGTCAGTCACAGTGATTAATGTGAGGGAAAATGGAGCGGTTGGGTCATTTTTGCAGTGCAAGTGCTCGCTAATCGTTCTCAGGACAGCGTCCGATCAAAACACTTGAGCTCTTTCATATAGGCTACGCTAACAAGGCCTCGTTTCCTAAAGACTGCAATTAATATTTGTGTACCTGTGCTTAAACAGGAACTAAGCCAGACATATTTCTTTTTAAAACAAGAATGTATCCGGGCATATGAGTGACTAAATATTAATATTATTAAATATTATTATTTTTCCAACTGAAAATCAACCAGAAATGTAAGCAATAATCAACACAGTAGCGTAACCCGAACGCAGTAATGGATACCACAACAAAAGAGATTGTTACATTGTAAAATATTCAAATATGTAACCACATTTTATGTAGATGATTTCAGCTTCAGTGCATGACATTAATAATTCTTAAGAAGGACTCGCTTCTTGGAAAGAGCTTTCGGGCGTGAAGAGCTTGAATCAAGTTTGCAAGTGTTGTGGTTGACAGAGAAGCGTTTAATGCGAAAACAAAACCTTCAGTGTCTTAAAGCTCTGAGAGCAAAATCTAAAAAGACTCAATATGATTAATAAAATAATAATACGCATCAAAATAAAGCATGAAATCTCATGTTCCAACATTATGCCGTAATAAAACCTTGCCGCGTCTCAGATTGATCTGCATACAAATGTTTGGAGGGCACAGATGATACTTTTCTCTATAATGAGGTGGAGCATGTTGCTGTTTTGCACAACAATAGAAAGCTTCTTTCAAATGTAAATGAACGTGTCTTTCATGCTGTCACCCCTGGCTGAAATGTGGCCTCTCAAATCCAGCTAATTATTCTGGCGCCACCTTTTGGTTAGTCGTAATATTACAGATATCAAATGAGCAGCTTGTTTGTGGTGCTCTTGAGGTGAATTACTGTGCCAGCTTTTCATTGAATGACAAATGAGGATGAGACAAATAATGAGGAAACATATATTTTTAAAAAAAGGTAGAATGTACCAAGTTCTTATAAATGTCATTTTCATGTAATATTGATGTGGTTTCATGTTATCTAAAACATTTCGACGGGGTGTAATAATCAAATATAAAGTTAACATCCAGTGCATCCATCATTTTCAAAAGAGTTCTCAAATATTTTCAATACCTTTTCTTTTAAATCATGAATATCATGACGTTTTTGGGGTTTCACAATAAAAAATATATAATGCCAAATTACTTTATATATTTGTATTTATTGTATTTTAAATATGAAATATTAAAATATAATGGTATATTAAGAAATTAGAAATTAGATTTCATTAGATGGTGAAGCCTCCTAGAAATATTGATTTTAAAATAAAACATTAAAATATGTTAAGACATCTGAATCATTTTAGATCACGAAACAAGTTTGTAGAGGCCATTGTCTGTATGAAAAGCATTTTATGCATTTTTAAAGGTATTAAACTAATACATCCTGAGCCTTTTCGTTCAGTGCTTTTGTTCTAATTCATTAGCAGCTCTCAAACCAAACCAAATATCTTACCTTACGAAAAAGAAGTTTATTCAAGTGTGCCTTTAGTATACTTCTTTGAAACTAAAAATAAGAAAGTATACTTTCAGTTTATTTTCCCTGTACTTCTCAGAAGTATACTATATATACTTCTCAGAAATATACTTCAAATTACACTTAAGTGTACTTGACTTATACTGAGAGAAAAGCTAGTATATTTGTCCTGTTCTTGTACTCAATCTTTTGATCCAGAAATACTTAAAAGTATAATTAAGTATTCAAAGTATACTTGTATAAGTATTACAGTAAAAAAGTAAACTACTAGTACCCATAAATTCACTTGCAGTGCACATGAGATACATAATTGTAAACTAGTTGTGCACTTACTGTTACACTTATAGTACACTTAAACATATAATTTTATGTACTAAAAGTGGGCCAATTTAGTGGGCCAACTCCCAAGCGATATTAAAATAGTACACTTACAAGTTTACTACTAGTACATAGTGACATTAGTATACTTACTACATAATGTATACTTAAAAATATACTTGAACATTACTTAAGTATACTACATAAAATGAACTTGAAATATACTTCTTTTTCGTAAGGGTAGTCTGTGATCGATTAAAAACAGATAAGGATGCTTGAGCTACTCGGCTCTAACCTTTGACCCCGAATCCTTGTCGAGTTCATCTTCTCTGTCTGATGCTGAAAGCTCCTCCGTCAGATGTTCTGGTTTCTCTGCCTCTGCTGGCGGTGAGAGGGTGCCGTCTGACTGCTGATCACAAGAAAAGGAGAAGTTTCACTAAGATCACTTCACTGCACTCAAACCAGCTGATGCAGACAAAACATCAAGTTCATGGGCCAAACGTACGGTGGAATAGAAAAACACCAGCAAATTTAGAAAACAACTTGATCAACACATGTGCTGCAAATACTCATAATGTACATGCAATCAGGATTTACTTTTGTGAACACACACAAAAAAACTCACTTTCAGGTCATTAAGAACACCACTGACTAGTAGACAATGAACTGTAAAGCATGTCCCAGATTTTCTGGTGTTTTTCTATTTTGCATGTGTTGTCTTCAGTAGCAGCAGCACGTTGAGCTCTCTATGCCGCAGTACGAACGCATTCTCAGTTGACATCTATACAAGACATCCACTCTTTTCTCTGAGATCCTGAAGGCCAAACTATAGATGGTATGTCATGACTCATTGCCCAGAGATAAATGCAGCCACTTTCATGCTTTCGTACAGTTTGTCTGTTTAACAGTTTTCTAGACACAATTTCAATGTGGCTGAAGTAAGTGCTGACAGGAAATTCACACTCTTGTGTGTTGAACTGTATGCGCTATATGTGTGGGTAAAACTGCCAATCCTCGACCCGTATTATATATTTAAGTATTATGTACATGCTATCATCGTTTTTTTAATCCTATTTTGAATTAGATTTATTTTTATATTTTCATTTTTATTTATTTCAACTTGTAATAAATTCGTCATGTGGGTTTTGGTTTTTTGGTAGTTGTTTTTTTTTTTTTTACTATTTGGTTTCATGTATTATATCATTTAGTTTTTTTAGTACGAATTTTAGCACTTGTGCCAAGGCAACATTTCATTCTTTTTTCCATCTAATATTCATATTTGTAATTTTATTTCAGCTTTCTTTTCAATGAACAGTGTTTTTAATAGTTTTAGTTAACTATAAAAACCCTGTCATCGTTCTCATAATCAAGATGTTTGCCTTATAGATATATCCCACTTTCAAGTAATTTTCACATATAAATCATACTGACAGTGTTGCAATGTGAATGTTGTACTATATATATATATATATGCAAATTTGTTAATCTATATACTCAATGACATTGTGCACAGACCCAGTAGTTGTTTTGTTAAGGTCAATGGAGATGCAAGTTTCGAAATACGATCTAAAGATGGCTTCAAGGCTTCAAAGATATATGAAGATGATCTTGAAACCAAACAAAACAAAAAGCCATTAATCATTCCAAAAATTCAATTGTACATGCTTATGATACTCTCCCTTGCCGTAAGTCTCAATATGAGGTTCAATATAATGCTTTTAACAGCTGAAGTCCTACAGCTAAAGATAAGGCAACTGAAACAGTGTTATCTGCTTGTGACAAGCTTTCTCTTATCACCAGCTGTTTCTTTAATCCAGCTACAAAAGCTTTAGCAAACAGTCTGAGGAAAACACTGGATTCTGGGTGATATCCAGGACAATGATTAATAAAGACCTGAATTTCAGAGAGTTGTATACTATGATGCTCTTTAGTTGATGCGAACATATTTAATGCAAGTCTGACTGAGACTATGACATACTTGGTCAATAATAACTCACTTATTTGGAAAGCAGAGCATATTATGTTTAATGGAATTACGTCACATCATAAAATATTACTGAAATACTGCGGTCAGCTTACTCAGACAGATTCCTCTTTAGGTCTTCTCATTTTTTCTTCTCTATTATGTTTTTTTTAGTAAAATCACAAGACAAGGTGATGAAACTGGTCACCAGGGAAAAAGTTATCGTGTTACTCCCTAAAAAGTAAGTAGTTACTACTAGTAAGTTTTTATGGAAAGTAATGTTACATTGCTTCTGTGTTACTTTTCTGCGTGTTCGTGACTCTTCTGTTCGAACTCGTTCATCAAAATGAATGAATCTTTTTTCGAGTCATTTCGTTTGTTGAATGAACCAAATGACTCGAAAAAAGATTTGTTCATTTTGATGAACGAATTCGAACAGGAGAGTCACGAACACGCATCGCAGAACAGAGCAAGGGGAGCATTTGTGCTTATAAAACTTAGTTTATTAAGTTTAAGTAAATATAAATAAAGTTAAAGTTATAATAAAGTTAAAGTAATTACTGTAAGTTTAAGTTATAATAAAACTTAAGTTTTTAATTTGTTTTTGATAATAAATTTTTATTTTCATCGTCTGATATCCACTCACATGATCTGTCTGGGTCGGTTCTGATGCCTCTGAGACTGTAATCATGGGTCCTGAGCACCAGGCCACCAGTGCTGGCTGTTTCTGGGCTGTTGGGTTATGGTTCTGCCCTGGATTAGAGATCCGGAGCTCATTTTGTGGGTTCGGATGAACCTGCTTGATTGATTCCCCAGCGCAAGGCTCTCGCTCTTGTATTACTTGTCTATATTTCTTCTTCAGGATGAGATATTTCTCTCCCTGAAATAAAAAAAGGACCCATTACCTCCATACTGTTATTTAAAAAAAAAAAATGGTTAACCAAAAATAAAAATGACCTAAATTTACTCAAAGTGAAATTACACAAAATTAAATATTTTGTCGAAAGTCCAAAGCTCTCGTTCAGAAGACTTATAGCATTATAGAGGAGGGCATTTATGGTGTTTTTTTATTCCCTTCTTGCACATTATTGAGGAAATAAAATGATTTTGTGATATGAAAAAGAGAAGCTTGGACACTTGAAAAATATCTCCAAGTCATATGGATTTGGAACAATGTTAAGATGAATAAATGATGATAAAAATGTTAATTTTGGCATCTTTAGCACAATCATACAAAAATAACAGTGCATCAATCAAGCAATTCAGCTTAGACCTATTAAATTGATCAAAAGCGGCATTAAAGATATTTATAATGTTACAAAAGATTTGGTTTTAACACATTTTCCACAAAAAATATGAAGCAGCACAGCTGTTTTAAACAGATAATGATAGGAAATGTTTCTTGCACAGCAAATCAGCATATTAGACTGATTTCTGAAGGATCATGTGACACTGAAGCCTGGAGTAATGATGCTGAAAATGCAGTATTTTGCAGTAATTACTGTATTTTTGATTAAATAACTGACAAAGTCTTACTGAACCCAAACTTTTGAATGCCACTTATGGCTGGAAATAGGGATATTTTTTTTAGATCAGATGGAAAGGGATCTCTTGCGAGGGGAAGTACACGTCTAGGACAATGGTCCATGATCATAAGGGTGTGGGCGGGGTATAACAATGATGTGAGAAAATGAGACCGATCACTGTGGGAATAGAGACGTGTGTGACTATTCTTCAGGGACAGGGAATAAACACGATCGCATTACAAACACAACGATGCACTAACGATTATTTAATGAGACAAAGCGAGGAGTTAATTAGTTTAAACTCTGCAATAATGATCTGACAACACATGTACTCACATTCTCAGATTTCACCACAGCAATTCTATCAATGATGAGCTTGAAATCGTCTCTGTATTTGGCTGTAGGAAAAAAAAAAGAGAGATTAGGAGATGATAATCATGTTTTCCCAGCATGCTTTTAAAATATTTCTTAAAAGAAAGGTTACTCGTACAATATGACCTTGCAGTAGTTCTTTGCTTTGTAAATCTAAACTAAACAATCCACCCAAACATTGTTGTTCACGTCTTTCCAAACTGTGAGTTTCTGTCTTCTCTGGAATAGAGAAGTAGTTAAAGGGATAGTCCACCCAAAAATGACAAGTCACCAATTTACTCACCCTCATGTTGTTCAGAAACCTGTATGAGTTTTTTCCTCTGCTGAACACAAATTAAGATGTTTTGAAGAATGTCTGTAACCAAATCATTTCGGTTCCCATTGATTTCCACTATATTTTCTGTCCATACAATGAATGTCAAATAGAACCGAAACCGTTTGGTTAACAACGTTCTTCAAAATATCTACTTTTGTGTTCAGCAGAAGAAATAAAGTCATAAAGGTTTGGAACGAATTGAGTAAATGTCAATTATGACCAAAATAATAATAATAATTTGGGTGGACTGTCTCTTTAAATTTATTTAAATAAATATTTTGTTTGTTTTCCAATGGAAAAAAATAAAGTCATACGGGTTTGGAACGGCATGAGGGTGAGAAAATGAAGACAGAATTATCATTTTTTGGGTGAACCATCCCTTTAAAAGCAACATTTACAGGTTTGAGACTGACACTAAACCTTGAACACTTGTTTATTCATCGATTTGTTCTGCACACTATGGACTCTGATTCCTGGCCTGTGGGAGTTTGTGATGTTATGCAACATCCCTTCAGCACAGACAGACTGCATCAAGGAGAAATCAGAATCTGGCTCCAATTACTATACTAGAATAGAAAATGACAGGGAGGAGACCTGCGCAAACAAATCCTCCATTACTGCGTTGCTCATATGCCTTTTTAACGACCATTCCCAACGGATCATCACTCGGATCCTCCCAGCGCTGGCTCGTAGTTTTATTTAGATCCCAAAGACTTATTTTCCCTACTTCAATTTCATTCCATTGCCTTAAGGAACATTTATTTTTGCTTTCTTGGTGGCACAAAAGGAGTACTAAAGGAGTAGTTCACTTTTAAAAAAAACCTTTTGCTGATAATTTACTCACCCCCATGTCATCCAAGATGTCCATGTCATTTTTTCTTCAATCGAAAATAAATTAAGGTCTTTGATGAAAACATTCCAGGATTTTTCTCCATATAATGGACTTCAATGGGAACCAAATGGTTCAAGGTCCAAAAGACAATTTTAGTGCAAACTGCAAACTGTTCAAAGGGCTTTAACGACACCAGACAATGAATAAGGGTCTTTAATAAAGAATTTAATAATTAAATTAATAAATAATTTAATAAATAAATTTAATTTAATAAATAAATAACAAAGTTTAAGTTTTATAAGCTCAAATGCCGCCTTGTTCTGTTCTGTGAATCTCCTATTCAAACTCGTTCATCAAAATTAATGAATCTTTTCCTGAGTCAACGCGTTCATTTCGTTCGTTGAATGAACCAAAAGAAACGAAAAAAGATTCGTTCATTTTAATAAACGAGTTCGAACAGGAGAGTTACAAACGTGCATCACAGAACAGAGCAAGGCGACCATTTTAGCTATTAAAACTTAATTTTTTTTTTTTTTTAAATGAGTGATCGCTTCGCTAGATAAGACCTTTATTTTATCGTCTGGAATCGTTTAAAGCCCTTTGAACAGTTTGCAGTTTGTACTGAAACGGTGTTTTGGACCTTGAACCGCTTGGTTTCCATTTTTCCTTGAATAATATTGATATCAGTGATTACTTTTATATTGATATTGATATATTAGCACTAATATATTTAGTTAACATGTAGAAGTGAAAAAAGCATTGTGATTGTGAACTTTTTTTTAGTAATAATTTAATATTTTTTTAAATCATTTTTTTTAATAACCTTAGTAAATAATTATTGTATTGCTGATGAACATTGACAATAAAATGGCATTGTCAATGAACAATAAAAAAAAAAAATTTAAATAATATTTTAAACTAAGAATCTCATTCTTGAGACTTTCGCATGAGAGATATGTCTTGTTTTATGAAACATTTCACCCTTTTATATGTAAAATGCCAGATACCACAAACAAACAAACCTAACGGTAGAAGAGTGGGAATGTGGTATACTTTCAAACACATCACATTACACAATGTGATTTATAAAGGGTTTAACAATACCACTCAAACTGGATTGTGCCATACAGGCAAAACATATCCGAGCTTGGATCTTTAAATGGAGAATGCAACCTTTAAACACAACCTTTCCGTTTTCCTGCAAGGGGAAAAAGATAGGGATGACATTGCAACACGGCATCCACCACAACAACAGGAAACCAACCCTAAGGGAAGTCGACACTTAACAGAATTCCTGTCATAATACTGAGAGGAACACTGTTTAGCTTTCTGGGCAAATGCATTAGTCTACGCTGGCCAACTATGAGGACTCTACGTTCCCACAACTGCCCGAGATCCCATCGAAACCACCATCCTAAAAAGGACTGGAGTCACTATAACCCCAGAATTAGAGCATGTCATGCAGGCTGATGCGGTAACCAGGAATAATTATGATAATTGGTTATATGTGTCAGATGGTACCAGATGAAGGCAGATTTTGAAACTTCTGTACACAACTGCACAAGCACAGCTGGACGAAGCATTAAAAGCCATTACGGATAATTAATTCATACATTTATGTCTGACACATGTATGTAGGATTAAATGCAACATCTTCTAATTTAATTACTGTTTAAGTGGTTTATGAGAACGTCATGCCTGTTATTTAATTTTATATGGTCCACTTTGCTGCAGACAAGCCCTTTATTATAGACAAGTCTTTTTTTTTCCATGAATATTTTATGTTCACACACAAAGAACTAGTGGTTAAACCACTATTTGTTTTTCAACGACAGAGGCTTGCTGATAACTATACAATGGGATTTTAAAGTCACTGTGAAATCCAAATTGGTATATCTTTTTTAATGGAATATTGCAGTGTTTATTATTATTATTAAAAGATTTCTCTGTGCAATTTTGTTTTTTTGTAATCTTTAATCAAAATAACTTTACCCTCTTGATATCTCTGATGAAGTGTTTACTGGTGCGTGGGCGGGGCAACCCATCACTCACATGAGATCCACCAATGGCAAACTACAACCATCCAATCAATTCCTGATGGACAAAATCAAATTTTTCTCGTTCCAGAACCCGTTTCCCTCATATAACGTCACAATAGAGAAGAAAAGACTATTGAAACTTCTGTTTCATGCCAACTTTGAGCAATATTTGCAACTTGTAATTCACAAAAAAAAGCAATATCCATTGAAAAGACTGTTAAAACTGACAAGTGAGAGAGTTCACTCAGACAAGCAGCTACAGATATCATTTGATGCAAATATTGGTCAGTTTATCACCTTATATAGCCTATAGGCCTATCAGTAAAACATTTGGTGCATTGGAGCCATTAGAAAAGCATTAGCAATCAAAATAAGTGTGCACATGAATTCTCAGAATTTGGGTAGGCTATATTCTGGTTAATGTAAGCTATACAGTCCTTCCTTGTGTCAAATACATGTTTTTTTTTTTTTTTTCAATAGTTTGTTTTTTCCACAACTGTCAAGAATATGCACATTAACAAATTCACGCTTTTAGCCTATATACATGCATATGCCAGATGTGTAATTCAGATTTATCATTCAGAATCTGCCTATCATCTTAACGTGGTTATGCCGATCAGTTCAATGCATTAAACAATTTTTACAAGGCCATATTTTGATATTGAAATATGGATCAAATAGTATAAACTACACGCCAGTGAATATTCTATTTAGAAGTCTGTCATGGTTTGGGAATGTGGGGGCCTTGCTGGCCCTTCCTGAGGGAGTGAAGGAAATGACACAATTCCATGTGTAATTCTATCTGTTGTTGGTAAAGCTTTTCTAATCTAAAGCAGATGTTTGCCACAGTTACTTTTTAAGACACTAACAGCCATTTATTTAGACCTCAAGCAGAGCAAAAGCACAGTACAATGCTGATTTTAGAATGAGAAAAGGTGCCAGATACCCCCATTAACACTAAGCAATTCGACTAAATGAAGATGTCTGTAATAGTTGATCTACACTACACTGCCTCAGTTACGTCGCCCGCTCGAGTGTTGCGTTTTTATGACGGGATATCACATTAAAATTGAGTTTATTAAAAAAAAAAAAAACTTATAAAAAGACCGAGCGCGTGCTGTTTCATTTTCATTCAGTGTTGCTAGTGTTTCTCGCGCTGCGTCGCGTGCTTGCAGTGTAGATTAGGTGTAAAGCAAATGTGAAAAATGTCATATTCTCATTTACTCACCACGTAGCTGCAAATCGCTATGGTTTATAAAATGCTTATATGTTTTGGACAGATCTGAATTTTTGACTTTTCCTCCACAGGAACAGATGTAATCCAGTAAGGACGCTTCACTGATTTCGCCCATCTCTGAAAATAAACAGTAATTTTACAACAGATGAGCTCTGGTCGTGATGGGTTCTTCTCGAAGATGCTGAAGCATGGCTTTGCTGGAAGCCTAGCTAATTACTGAAGAAGAAAAGTGTACACAGGCTGGCCAAGTTCACTCCACCCAAATCTGCTGACAGAACCTCCCACAGTTAACTCTTTGTGCTCTGACGAATTCATAAATGACTTAATGACTTAATTTGCATCTCGTAATGAGAGCTCTGCTCGCCTGGAGACTTATGTATATAAACACAAAAATTATTATTTTATATACACAAACAAAAATCTGTGGGAATACATTAATTAATATTTGTATAAATTATAGGGTAAATAAAATATATATATGAAGAGTCCAGATGCAAAAGCCTCTAAATGCCATTTGAAATTTTCTTCTTTAATGATGATTTTTATCAAACTTGTATATTTAAGTTCAGTAATTTCACTTCAATAACAATTAATATGTAATCCTCATTGCCATTTAAGTGAAATCACTGAACTTAAATATACAAGCTTGATAAAAATCATCATTAAAGAAGAAAAATTCAAATGGCATTTAGAGGCTTTTGCATCTGAACTCTTCATATCATGAAATTAAAACATAAATAAAACTATAACCCTCATTTTTTTGTGTTGCATGATACTAGCAAATCCGACAGTGACAACTTACCCCATATAGTTTAACAATATTAGCTGCTATTGTTGTCACAAAAGGGATAGTTCAGGTTTGGAATGACATGAGGGTGAGGAATTAATGACAGAATTTTCATTTTGGGTGAACTATCTCTTTAATAACATAATGGAAATAGCCCTTTGTAACCAAGACTTGATGGCTACTGCTATCCAGAAAGTGCAACTAAGACTAAAAGCTAATTCAACTGGTGCATTTCCAAGGTGAGCTCATCTGTTAATGTTTAACGACTGGACATTTCGGGAGGGTAACATTCTCCACTGGACACTCATTCAGCTGATATAGCAGTCAGTCATACGCTCTATCCTCACTGTCATTAGTCACACTTATGTGTGGATTGAGTGACCTGATAAAGATCTGTGTTGGTTATCAAACACAACTGGTGACTTATTATTTATTCAAAGGATCATATGCAAGAACCATCGCCTAGACAATCAGAGACCTGCATGTGCTCTTCCTTTAATTGCAGTGAGTGAGAATCCAAATTTGATTTAATGTTTCATGCTATCTTTTACTGCGGCTTCATGAATTTGACATGTGGTAATCCAAAGGTATGTCAGAACCACAGTAAACCAGATTAATTGCAGAAATGGTAGTAAACGCTACTCGTTTACATCATAACTCGCTGGCATTTCCAAATGGATTTCCATTTAATTAAGTAATATGCTTGTCATTTCATTTTCATGTGCATTAACCCCCCTCAAAAATACAATACTGGAATGACAATAAGCTCCTTAAGGCTGATACAATAACAGTAATCTCTGTAAAGTTGTTTTTATAAACTGTGCCGTATGGTCACTTTCATTTTTCGAAACACCTAAGTAATGATTATGAGCTCGCAGACATATGTTATGTCTAATGGGACGGAATCAGAACAGAAAAACAGCTTACATATTAAGCCAACCTGAAGTAATTCAGAAAAACAAAACAAAAAAACAGCAGAAACTCTGGCCTTGTTCCTTCTAGTATTGGACTTAAACTAATTATGAATTGTATGTGGTTCTTTTTAATATTTATACTTATTAATACAACTATTTATTATTTGAGGTAACACATAATTATGATAATTAAATATTATAATTTATTATAATTAATACAAATACTTTTTGCAATTAACATAATTAATAACAACGATAATTTAGAAAAAAAAACTACTTATTTGCTGTCCTTTTTATAAGTTAAATGTATTTATTTATGGATTATTTGTAGTAATAAATAACTATAAATGAAATGATAAAGAAAAAAATAATAATTTTAAAGTAATTTAGGGGGAAAAACAACAGAAAATGAACTAGCAAATGAATCATGCAAATATTATTATTAATTGTTTGTGATGCGTTTTATTGTTTATATTTATCAATTGAATTATTTATTATTTGTGTTAATGAATAATTATGATGATTAAATAATGCAATTAATTAATATAAATACTTATAGTAACTATAGAACTAACTATAATAAATTAATAATAATAATAATAATAGGAAGAAAGTAATTCAGAAAAAAAAAAAAAATACCAGAAAACCCTGGCCTGGTTTCTTCTAGCATATGAATGATGTAAACCTTATTATTAATCAATTATTGTGCTTTTTATTGTTCTTATTTATAATAAATCGAGCAATCGACCTGGGATCAGAATTAATACTGGCTGCATATAAATTCCTAATTGTTGGTGATTTTAATATACAATATACAATAAAAAGTTGAAATTTACATACATTTACAAAGACCAGACTTTGGGGTGGGCTCAATTTACTTGGTCAGCAACCTAACAACGCCCTAGCAACCACCCGAAACACTCAAACAGTGCACTAAAAAAACCCCTCAGGACACTGTTTCTCCACCTCACAGATGGAGAGATATCAAACCCCACACCAGATTTTCCATGTCCCCTCCTTGGATCTGTATACAATATTCCATGTTAACCTGATAAAAACCACTGTGCCTAATGATGCCAGATGTTGCTTGGCAGCTTTTGTTTCAATACAAAGGTCAACCGGCGCATAATGGTGCTGTGCGACATGGACGGGCTGATGGGAGGCAGCTGTTCACATGGTGAGACTCCATATGGCCTGCGCTTGTCGCGGGGCCTTTTCGCACAGCCGAAAACCTAGTAAACATGCCTCGGTTCTCATTTCCCTTCCTATCCCTCGTTCAAACACAGCCGAAATCCAATCACCTAGGCCTCTAAAGAGGATGACGTTGATTAAAGAGAACGGTGTTCACACGAACACACTTTCTCTCCATCATGAGCGGAGAAGCACAGCCAGCGAGGCTTACAGAGGGGATTGTTTAGACAGACAATGGTGTCTACCTGATTTTAATCCCAGAGTTGAGAGTGCTGGGATTGGCGGCGTTTAATAAAGGAAAGTGCTCTCGTAATCTGGATTTGCCAAAGTGCCCTCTTGTGTTAATCAGACAAATTTTACAGGATGCTTTATGACATCTGTCACAAGGAGAAGCAGGAATTCATGATCGCTTGTGCTGAACTTGGTGACAGATCTAAAATATGGTGTCAGTTGAAATGTCCATATTAAACGGACCCAAAAAAAAAATGTCAAATAAATTAACCTATTCATCAATTTGTTATTTATGAAGTTTTCAAGATGTTTTCCGCATCTGAACTACACATTTTAGAGGCACATAAAAAAAATTGCATATGCTGTCAAATCGATTAATCATGGTAAATCGCATATAAAATAAAAATGTTTATATATATATATATATATATAGATATATAGACACACACACACATATATATATATATATATATATATATATATATATATATATGCACACATATATACTGAATATATATACACACACATATATAAACACAAAATTTTATGTTAGATGCGATTAATCCCGATTAATATTGCATGTATGGAAGCACATACTCGCACACACACACAAACAGAGCGGCTAATCGACTCAGGTTGTGTAATTACTTTAGTGTTGCTGTGTAAAGCTGCATTTTTATAATTAAAGTGTATCAGCAATGAAGCATAATAAACTACTTCTAAAATGAAGGATTACATTGATAAACCCCAGAAGGCCAGATGTGGGAATGGGGTGAGGTTGGTGGGTGGTTGGATCCGGCAAATCTAGGATGGGATTAATGGAGAAAATCCCACGGGCCGGAACGTTGCCTTTTCCATGAGGATTAGGGTCTTGTGTGGAGTCAACATGCTGTAATCCACCGATTAGCTGATATAATCACCTGTAAATACACCTTGGCCCGCACACATCCCAGAATGCCAACCGCTGCCGAGCACATGAGTTTAGACCAACACACTTTCAGGCTCTGAAGACGATGCCACAAAGACACTGACTGGTAGAAACATTCATCTCATGAATACGTTTGAGAGTAAATGTAAATACACAGAAGAACATCTCATCTTGTTTATGTTTCTATAAAACATATTTAGAGTGGTAGACATGCTGTGTGTAACACATGATTCAATGAAAGTCGTCCTGCGTTTGATTAAATTTGATTTTTCCACCTTTTTTTTAAAGGGATAGTTCAGTCTGAAGTTAAATTCACCCTCACGTCGTTCCAAACACCACCACCAATGTGCAGCCTCCACCTGGACGATGTGACGGCCGCCATATTGCTCCAGAACTCCCACCACACTCCAGCTTAATGGTGGACAGGAGACAGGGTTGAAGGTTGAAGCCAATAATTATATGGATGAAAAGGGGGATATGATGATGGACAGAAGCCAATGGGCAAATTTGGCTGGGATGCCAGGGTTACACTCCAATTCTTCTTACGAAGGACATCCAACCCTACTTAGCTTCAGTGGGCTATCAGGGCCTCAGGGTGATAGCTGACGGCAAATTATTATTATTAGATAGTTTTACCGTTTACGGCACACTATTCTTCTAGTTATTAATTTACCGGCTTTTTTGGAAATCTTGCACTTCTATAGAAAATAGCTTTTGTAGTTATGGATTTAGATCAGATTCATTTTGTTTTCATTACACTTTCTAATGTTTGACTGTCCTGCTGCTGTAAAATGTCGTTTTCTACTACCCTCAATGTCGTTCCTTTAGAACTATTTAAGTAATGAAAATACTTATACTAAATATGTTGTGAAAACTAATACCCTAAAATCTAATGAAACTCTACAAGACGAGTCAGTTCCACGGCCATGTGTTCACTGCAGTAAACTCTGAACTCTGACTCCGTAGCTCTCTCTAGTGGTCATAGTGTGGACTTACATATTTTTCTGAATATTTTATTTTTCTGCTTATAGAAGAACATCGAGTCTAGATGAACTATTACAGGGAACCTTAAATGTAAAAAAAAAATAAATAATAATAATATAAAATAAATAGAGGGGGTTTAATATAATAAACAACTTGCCCTCCCCCTTGCAGCGTCATCTCTTCTCTGCTGTGTTTACTGGTGCGAGGGCGGGGCAACCTATCACTCAGACGACGATCCACCAATAGTAAATCACAACCATCCAAACAAACAATTCATGGACAAAATTAAGTCCCACCATAATTTTTCTTGTTCGAGAATCCATTTTACGACTAATGCAACTGCCATTTCATGCAACTTTAAAAAATGTGAAGTTCTTCTGCCACTTAAAGGAGTAGTTCACTTTTGAAAAAACTTTTGCTGAAAATTTACTCACCCCGATGTCATCCAAGATGTCCATGTCATTCTTTCTTCAGTCGAAAAGAAATTAAGGTTTTTGATGAAAACATTCCACCATTTTTCTCCATATAATGCACTTCAGTGGGAACCAAACGGTTCAAGGTCCAAAAGACACTTTCAGTGCAAACTGCAAACTGTTCAAAGGGCTTTTAACGATTCCAGACGATGAATAACCTCTTATCAAGCGAAACGATCGCTCATTTAATAAATAAATAACAAAGTTTAAGTTTTATAAGCTAAAAAATGCTCGCCTTGCTCTGTTTTGTGACGCACGTTTGTGACTCTCCTGTTCGAATCTTTTTCCCGAGTCATTTGGTTCATTCAAAGAACGAAACGAAGGAATTGACTCGGAAAAAGATCCGTTCATTTTGATGAACGAGTTCGAACAGGAGAGTCACAAACGTGCGTCACGTGAGCGAACTTTTGACGTCAACGAGGCAACCAACATGAATGAAAACTGTTTTAGCCCAATAATATCACATCTCATATGACTCAATATCTGTTAAAACACATTTGTCAAAAGCATTACTCATTTTTCTCTTTATTTTATTTCTAATACTTTTAGAACGTACTGCACTTCTAATGTTTTACATTGAAATATTAAGTAATAATGAGAAGTCACTCATAAGTCACATCATACTCCGCAAATACTGAAAGATGTCTTTTATTTCGAAAGACATTTAAGGAACACTCCCTCAACACGGGAAAAAAACAACATTATTTTGGTTCTTAGCAGATTTCAAAATTAACTCGACAATGAACAAATTAAGACGACAGTGAAGTGAAAGGATACTATTATAGACCACATTTTATATATAAAAACAAAGCAAGCTCAATAAATATGACAAACACGAAAAGCCTAATAAGTAAACATATAATACACAATATTTACTTTGGGCAGGTTTGTTTGTTTCTTTCAGAAAGGGAGTGGGTTTTAGTAAAGCACCGGGCAGTTTCAGTTTAACCTTTCGGCTAACAGCAGTGAGATCATAAACTTAGAAAACAAGAAATCCTCAATACATATGTTAACATTTGAAAACCAAACACCCTATTCAGTGTTAGATGATCAGTAATAAGTGCTCATCTAGGGTCAGGCGATCCTCTCTGAATCCTTAAACGGTATAAATCAAAAATACAGTTTTTTTGTTCAGTCCGTTTACCTTTAGTTAAACATCTGCTGAAGCATTTTAGATATTATTTATGCATTAACTTGACCCACACAACACAATATACAGTAAGGTGTTCAAGGTGCACATGTATAACTTAAATAAGCCGCGCCAACCTAAAGATTTAATCATATAAGCAAGTTGCATGACAGAAATATTCACTCCATCCGGTCAAATGAACATAACACTGATCCTAAAGTAATGTGTAACGTGCCTTAGTGGCTACTCAAGTTATCTAAAGTCAAACAGTGATTTGGTTTAGGTCAAGATCTAGAACTCATTCAGTCATACACACACACACGCGCCTTGGTGTTCACACACTTTCTCATACACACACAGTCACATCCAGTAGTGCAGTTAACGTGAATCGCCTGCGTCCTCTTTGTCAAAATATACTTAGAAAGGGTCCTTTTTACAGAAACATTCTTGGAAAGAAAACGGGGTGGTGAGGGAATCCGAGATGTGGCGTTTCATTCTCTTAGCATCCACACGACCCGTCGTAAGCTCAAACGTCCCACGGTCACACGTTTTCCTTTGATCGTTTGGTCTCGAGTTCTCGTTCTGAAAGCTGTACGTCCCTGCTGACCTCTTTTGAAGTTAGTTGTAGTTGTGTTTTACAAAGTGCAATGAGTTAATGAGTCTGCGCTCCTCCCCTCCCGCAGAGAAATGACAGGAAAGCTACACGATGAGGAGTCCATCCGACTGGAAGAGGGAGAGGAGAGGAGAGCTCATTGGGTAGAGTGCATTTGTGTCCCGAATTCAGTCTCGCAATGTCGTCCCGAAAACATCTGGGCCAGAAGATGCTACACTTCTCTAAGGGGAGAGAGAAGACGACAAGTGTCAAAAACATTTTCAAAAACACAAAATGATGCACTGTTAGACCAACACCAACATAAGCAAAGTATCATGTTGGTGAAAAGCTAGAGATCATTTTTCTTACATAAGAACGAGATTGGTGGGTACATCTTGTCAAATGCCAAAGTAACCACTAAATACTTTTAACTTACTAATAAATAAATAAATAAAGCATCCTGACACAAAAATGTCTATCTATCGCGACGCTTATATATATATATATATATATTTTTTACCTTTCTATTTTGTTCTTTCTTTTCATAGATAACATACCAATATAAAATGACAAGACAATAAAAATAACTGCCATCTAATGTTGTCAACTAATTTTATATTAGATTATATTTAGTGCTGTCAAATTGATTAATTGCGATTAATCACATCTAACATAAACATATGTAAACACGTGTGTGCATATATATATATATATATGCACACACCAAATTTATATTAGATTTGATTAATCGCAATTAATCGTTTTGACAGCATTAATATATTATAATGATTAAAAACTTTATTTTGCAAAATTGCTTTAGAACAATCTGTATAGTAAAGACAGACAGAAAAACTGAACACACTAAATATTGAGGTAGATTGATTTGGCAATGTTATAATAAAATAAAATCCCTCATTTATTTAATAAAATAGATGCAAACAAAAACAAACATTACATATATATTAGGGCTGTCGAACGATTAATTGTTATTAATCGCATCCAAAATAAAAGTTTGTGTTTACATAATATATGTGGGTGCTCTGTGTATAATTATATATATATATATATAAATACATACACATGCTTGTATATATTTAAGAAATATGTCTATGTATATACATGTATATTATATATAAACATTTTATATATAAATACTTTTTTTTCTTAAATATATATATATATATATATGTATTTTCTATATACACAAAAACATATATAATCTATACACACACATTTTATTAACGATTTTCTATCAGAATTGTAATATACCTTAGACACTGTATAAAATAAAACACCAACTAAAATGTTATAAATATCTTAATTAACAATTAAACTGTTCTCCATTAGATGTTTTTTTTTTTTAATTTCTGCACATTATCTGTTAAATCACCCAAAGCTCAAGACTGAAACAAAAAAATCGATATCCAAAGACAGAAAGGTGACACTTACGAGGCTGTGAGCGTTGAGTTGAGCACCAGTGTGGTGCGTATCTTGTAGAGCTGGGCCAGTGTGAGTTTTTTGTGCTGCGGGTGTCTCTCACTGTGGCCCGTTCTCTCCGTGCCACTAGGGGGCGACAGCTCCCCGTCTGACGCGCTGCAGGGAATCTGGTTGCTAGCAGCCTCATGTGCAATTCTGGCTCGCCTCAGTGTGTCCAAAAGCATGCCTGAGGGCATACTGCATGTGAGTCTGTGGCTTTCATCCGTCGGGAGACACTCGTCCGCTTCAGCAGGGTTGAGCTCCGTCAGGCTCCTGCTGAGCGACGCTTCTACATGTTTATCCCTCTGCTCCCATGTGTGCCGACTTCCTGTGCAATCTGTGGCTGCCCTGGCAATGCCCGGGCTAGAATGGCAAACTGTGGACAGCAGGTTATCCTCTGAACGGGATTTGACAGCAAGTCTCTCCAAAAACGGCAGGCGACACTGGACATGGGGTCGGCGCCTGGGCTTTAGAGACAGCGCCACTGAGTTCTGAGATCCAAATGAGCTTTTGTCTTCATCATCGTCTTCCTCATCCACATTTTCTTTCTCCTCACCTTCGTCACCTGTGGTCTCCGCCTTGTCCTCCTCGGAGTCGTCTTCCTCCACCGGGGCCGCTCGACTCTGTGATTCCACCATGGACTCTGGCGAGAGCGTCCCGTAGGCGCTGTCCATGGACATGGAACGGCACTGTGGGTCCAGGTCTGAGCCCTCCTGACTGTCCACATGGGGTTTGAAGTCTGCGGCCTGCTGGTGTTGGGCCTGCGCTGAGAGGGAGGACAGACCAGCATCATGGTCTGAATGCCCACCTAGATCAGACTGAAGAATAGAGGGATCCAAAGATGATCCAGACTCATCCATATCCATCACTGACAAGGTTTCTGTGGAGCCATCTGATTGGCTGAAACAGAGAAACAATAATGTGAGTTCATTCATCATATATATATATATATATATATAAACACACATATATATACAAACACACACACACACACACACACACACACACATATATATATAAATTCTTATTCAATTAAAATAATAATAAAAATTTAATTGAATATATACAAACATATATTCATATATAAATGTATAATTAAAAATATAAAATAAATAAAATAAAACATTAAAATGTAATGAAATATAAAAAACATTTAATAGAATACTGTTGTTTGAAAAAAAGTATATATATATATTGAAATAAAATAAATCAATGTTGTTAAAAATGATTCATTTAAAATAAAATAATTTTAATAATTTATATATATATATATATATATATATAATAAATGTATACAAGTATATCATTTAAAATATAAAACATTAAAATGTAATGAAATATAAAATTTTTATTAAAATATGAATACATTTAATAGAACTGTTGTTTAAAAAAAGTATATACATAAATATAAATACAAATATTTTTATTTAATTAAAATAAATCAATGTCGTTAAAAATGATTAATTAAATTATAATAAAATAATTGTAATAATTTATATATATATATATATATATATAAAATGTATATAAGTATATAATTTAAAATATAAAACATAAAAATGTAATGAATTATAAAATATTTATTAAAATATGAATACATTTAATAGAATAGTGAATTTATTAAAATAGAATGTAATAAAATAAATATATAAATGTTAATAAGTATTTTATGTTTTATATATGACTTAAATTATAAATCATTAAATGTTATCAAATATAAAAATAAAGGGCCTGGTTTCACAGACATGTCTTAGGTTAAGCCGGTATTAGTCCTTAGTTCAATTAGGACATTTAAGTAGCTTTTATAAACGTGCCTTAGGCTTAGACAAAAACATTACTGGTGTGCATGGAACTGACATATTTAAAATATATAACAGTGCTTTCAATTAAAACAGCTCCAACATGCGTTTTAGTCTGGGACTAGGCTTGAACCTTGTGTGAAACAAACCAATTATTGATTAAAATATTAATTATTTAATTATATTAAAATAAAAATAACGTATTTACTAAAACTTAAATTAAATAAAAAATAAAACATTTTTAAATGTATTATTAAAAAAATCAAATACCTATTGCTCTGATCTTTGTGTCTAAGGTGAGGTGAACTGGTAGTGGAGTTACAGCTGTCCTCGTCTTCCCCCTGATCCTCCTCCAGTTTTTTCTTCAGACAAGCCTTCTGTCTGCGAGCCTCTTCTGACCGCAGCCGCTGCAGCTGATTCTATAATGCATGCACAAAATAGCTAAATCAGCAAACGTATCTAGCCACGACTGAGAGATGGTCTTCAGATGGTTGAGAATATCAGAAATGTCAAACAGAGATCATTAGTGCTGAGGCACAAGTATGACTTTACCTGGATATTGCAAATTGCATCAGTCCAGCTTCGCCCCTGGGTGGCGCTGTTGGCCTGGAAAAAGTAGGCAGCCACAGCGCTCTTGAACTCATTGAGGTAGATGAGGACAAATGAGCCTAGGAAATAAAAAAATAAAACCCAAAATACATTAAAATTTAATTGATGTGATGTTGGTAAGGATGATTTCAGGTTGGGACTAAAACTAACATGGGAGACATTGAGAGCGATTTATCTCATTGCCTCTAGTTAGGATGACTATGGTTCACAATATGCTCTCTTGAGATTCTCTGCTGCTTGTTTCTGCTCATTCGTCATATTAAAATGTAAATGTAGGCCGCTATTAAACTGGGCTCAGTCTGCTCACCTGGGTCTTTGAGCTCTCGGCACACCACATTATGCAGGAGGAGAGGCTGTCGGATCACTTTCACCTTCTCTAAACGCTTCGCTGGTTTAGTGATCAGCAGCAGATCAGTGAAAAGGAAGCAGTAAACCTCCATCTAAACAAGAAAAGATAACATGAACACAAGCAGTATTTAAAGGCCTGTTTCACCAGCTACACTTAAAGGGATAGTACACACAAAAATGAAAATTAGCCCATGATTTACTTCATCCTTAAGTCATCCTAGGTGTATATGACATTCATCTTTTAGACGAATACAATCAGAGGTATATTAAAAATTGTCCCCTTCCAAGCTTTATAATACCGGATAAAAGTGCATCTATCCATGATAAAAGTGCTAAACACGGGTCTAGGGGTTAATAAAGGCCTTCTGAAGGGAAGCGGTGCATTCGTGTAAAAAAATATCCATATTTAAACCTTTATTTACCCCCTCGAGCAGTGTGGAGCACTATTATGATGGATAGATCCACTTTTATGATGGATAGATGCACTTTTATGATGGATAGATCCACTTTTATGATGGAAAGATACACTAATATGATGGATAGATGCACTTTTATGATGGATAGACACACTATTATGATGGATAGATCCACTTTTATGATGGATAAATGCACTTTTATGATGGATAGATGCACTTTTATGATGGATAGATCCACTTTTATGATGGATAGATACACTAATATGATGGATAGATGCACTTTTATGATGGATAGATCCACTTTTATGATGGATAGATACACTAATATGATGGATAGATGCACTTTTATGATGGATAGATGCAATTTTATGATGGATAGACACACTATTATGATGGATAGATGCACTTTTATGATGGATAAATGCACTTTTATGATGGATAAATGCACTTTTATGATGGATAGATGCACTTTTATGATGGATGGATAGATGCACTTTTATGATGGATAGATGCACTTTTATGATGGATGGATAGATGCACTTTTATGGACTTCAAAACAGAAACAGCCATTTACTGCCATTATAAAGCTTGGAAGAGTCGGGACATTTTTTGATATATATACACCATATACACCTAGAATGACTTGAGGGTGAGTAAAACATGGACTAATTTTCAACTATCCCTTTAATTATTTAAAAACAAACTACCACATTGCAAATGCTTCCAAATATTTAAATAAATATAAAAAAATTTATTTAAACTTTGCAAACGGTCAATTGGGATGGATTCGTGTTAATTATTTAATCTGAACTAACCCTGCTGTCTTTGCCCTCTTTCATGCGGAGCGCCCCCTCCAGGTGCAGTTGCCTGGTCTCTTCTGGTGCCGTGTCAATCATCGGTGCCATCAGGTCAATTCGGCTGAACTCCTTTAGAGCCTGTAGACATGGACGGGTTGAAGAATACTTAAATGAACTGTTTTCCACATAAAATCAAAACCTAATTTCCGGCATGAAAACAATAACCAACAAGATATTACAACAAAACAATGCATTTCTATGAAGTCCAAAATATCGCACTGGAATGATTTATCTTGTTTTATTTTTGGAGGCTAGATGATTAATATTTGTATAGTTCTGACCTTCTCCACCTCCTCGCTGGCTCCCTCCACGGCCTCGTACGACTCCACTCGAGCCGAAATGGCGGCCAGTTTCTGCTGCTCCTGACGCTGTCGCATCTGAGAGTCTACACTGTTGATGAAGCCCTCCACACACACCACCTGAAGACATTCACAAACATCCAGATGAATATAACAGATAAACATCAATATATACTTTATATATATATTTTTTTTGTGATTGTTCAAAAGGGTCGAACCATGCTGTTGAGTGCGTCTCTGGAGACTTGGTCTTCAGTTTTTTTCAGGATGGTCTTCAGGAGCAGAGGGTATTTGGTGAGTCTCTGGTGTGGTTTGGCTAGCATGTCCATCAGCTTCAGACGGTTACACTGTTTATTTGTTTCTGCCCACTGTAAAGATAAGAAAATCAATGATTACAAGCTAAATTTAGATCATATGCAAGAAAAAAAAAAGTTTTTACAAAATGAAAAACATACATTTTATTTTATTCAGTTGTACTAATAACGCAATTTGATCGCAAAATCCCCTTCATGGGATTTTGAATCCCCTTTATTCATCTTAAATATACAACAAACTCTTCAAGATCTACAATCTTGAAGAGTTTGTTGTATATTTAAGATGAATAACTACCATTCTATGTAGTCAATTTTTTTATATAATATAAAAATGTATTACAAAACATACACACATATATATATATATACACACACATAAACATATATATATATATATATATATATATACACACACACACACACACACATAGTATATATAATATATTATATATAATTATATATAATATAGATAAATATATATATATAGACACACTCACTCACACACACAAACATATATATATATATACACACACACATACATATATTAATAATATATATATATATATATATATATATATATATATATACATACACACACATATATATATATAATAGATATGTACATACATATACATATATATATACACTTATATATATATATTAAAACAATAATAATAAAAATAAATAAAAAAATCCTGCTTTTTAAAACAATCTACATGCTAAAAAGATTTAAACAAATTAAATTGAATATCAATGGAGGTCGATGGATTGCCAATGCTATAAGAAAAATTCCGTTTAATACAATTTTTTATAAAAAAATACTCAAAGTATAAATTACATTTAGATTATTATATATAATTACAATTTTCTATTTTCTGTAAACCTACTTTGAAAAATGTATTTTGTAAAAAGAGCTACAGAAATTGAATATATCATGGATGGATGGTTATAGTTTGCGTTATATTAATGTATAGTTTTATTTATACTCTCTCTCTCTCTCTCTCTCTCTCTCACACACACACACACAGACAGGCGGTGTATATTGTTTGCTTGTTTGGTCGCAAACTCCTCACCGTAATGTAGATCTTGAAAAGTTCGTTGTCTCTCAGCATTGAGCGCATGTATTCCATTGAACTCTCCTCCTCCATGCAGTACCGGATATATGGCTGGAACCTGGACGCAAACTATCCACACAAACAAGACACTTTTAATTACTTAACCAGAAAATAATTATCTTTACAACCAGCCTCGGCTCTATTACATATAAAAGTCAAGATTATTTCATATATAAAACTCACCGTACTGAACCCCTGCTGCAGGTCCGTGGGGTCGATCAAGCTCCGTGTGTTTCTCGCTTTCTCCAGCGCCGGAAACATGACTTGAACCCACAGTGTCGAGTGCAGATGTACGATGTCGTGGATGTTGCTGAATAGCCGCGTGGACTCTACTTCACACAGGAGACCGTTGTCCTGTAGATTTAGCAGGCCGCACAGGAACAGCTGCACAGACAACAGAAGACACTTTAAAAACAACATCACATGGCATTTGCAATACATTTAGCTTGTTTCTGATAAAACACAATTTTAGTAGGCAATAATGTAGGACAGGACTTCCTTTATTGGGATTTATTGGATTATGAAAAGTAATACTGGTCCATGTCATATATGACTATTAACAAAGTCTCACAATAAGACTAGAAACATTTATGTACAAAGAGAATAAAGTGCAACTTTAATTTAAAAAGTCCTTACAGAAAAAAAAAGAAAAAGAGATGTAAATCAAGAACACCTTTGACTTACATCAGTAATGACCCTGAGTTTCTTAATGTACGTAGCCTCGGTTTGGATCAGTTCCCATATTGCCTCTTGCTGTTGAAACTGGCGTCTACTTAAACTCTGAAAACAAGCAGAAAAAAGTCAGATTGCACTAATAAATGTGCACTCAATATGTGAAATAGTAGAAATCAGATACAAGTTCCATATATGAGCTGTTCTGTGAAGCAAAAATCTGTTGATTTATGGGAAAACTTGAGGTTACTGCAACTAATATCATAATTGGTTATGTTAACATGTGTAAGCTCCAATGATCAATAGATGGGGACGTCCCATGGGATTATGTTCCATGATACAAGATGCAATGTGTCAGTACCTCAGGGTCATCCAGCAGTTGCCTCCAGCTTTCCTCAAGAGTCAGGTGTGGCTCCTCCTCTTCCTCCTCCCAGGAGTCCTGGTGGAAGGCGAGCTGAGAAGGAACCTTGGGCAGACCGAACTGTGAGTACGCCTGCAACTTCGTTTGAAGCAGCTCCACACGGTCCACATCCTGAGACACACAAGGGAAACAGAGAACATTTAAATCCTCTTTCTACATGATAATGGATGGATAGATTGCATGACAGGTGAATGGATAGATGGATGGACGGATGGACGGACAGACAGATGGATGGGAAGGATGGGTGGATGGATGGACGGACGGATGGATTGATGGATTGGATGGATGGTAAGGATGATTTCGATGGATGCATGCATGGGATGGATTGGATGGATGGGAAGGATGGATGGATGGGTGGATGGAATGGAATGGATTGGATGGATGGCTGGATGCATGGGATGGATGGATGGATGGGATGGTTTGGATGGATGGATGCATGGGATGGGGTGGATGGGATGGATTGGATGGATGCATGGGATGGATGGATGGATGGATGCATGGGATGGGGTGGATGGGATGGATTGAATGGATGGATGCATGGGATGAGGTGGATGGGATGGATTGGATGGGATGGATGGATGGATGGATGGATGGATGCATGGGATGGGATGGATGGGATGGGATGGATTGGATGGATGGTAAGGATGATTTCGATGGATGGATGCATGCATGGGATGAGGTGGATGGGATGGATTGGATGGGATGGATGGATGGATGCATGGGATGGGATGGGATGGATTGGATGGATGGATGGTGAGGATGATTTCGATGGATGGATGCATGCATGGGATGGATTGGATGGATGGGAAGGATGGATGGATGGGTGGATGGAATGGATTGGATGGCTGGATGCATGGGATGGATGGAAGGATGGATGGGATGGTTTGGATGGATGGATGGATGGGATGGAGTGGATGGATGCATGGGATGGGGTGGATGGGATGGATTGGATGGATGCATGGGATGGATGGATGGATGCATGGGATGGGGTGGATGGGATGGATGGATGCATGGGATGAGGTGGATGGGATAGATTGGATGGGATGGATGGATGGATGCATGAGATGGGGTGGATGGGATAGATTGGATGGATGGATGCATGGGATGGGATGGATGGGATGGGATGGATTGGATGGATGGATGGATGCATGGGATGGGGTGGATGGGATGGATTGGATGGATGGATGGATGCATGGGATGGATTGGATGGATGGATGCATGGGATGGGATGGGGTGGATTGGATGGATGGATGCATGGGATGGATGGATGGGATGGTTTGGATGGGATGGATGCATGGGATGGGGTGGATGGGGTGGATGCATGGGATGGGGTGGATGGGATGGATGGATGGATTGGATAGGATGGATTCCATGGTATCTAGATAGTTTCATGGTCAATATCACAAAAATCATAATAATTTCCAAAATAGATAATTTTATGTTAATGATAGAATGGTTTTAAATTAACAAAACAACTATAAAGTGATTTAGCAAAACACAATTCACATCAGCAGACCACCAACCAACCAGCAGACAACTGAGGCGCTGCCTGTCTATTCAAACAAAACACCCCCGACAGGGTTTATGGCACCTTACAGACACCCCCTTTCACTAAACGCCACCTTCTCTTTAACCTCACCATTAAAGCCCATCCATTCATGTCAGTGACACTCTCATGGCCCGTGTGCCACTGGGGCTATTGTCCTTTAACAGGAGGGCTGGTGTACTTATGACAACGAGTATTTAGCATTGAGTGCTCCCAAACAATAGAGGCCAGACACAGATGGACTATAGGCTGCCTGTAGTGGCCACTGGAGATGACTGGTTAACCCTTCTTTTGTGGAGTAGAGTCCCAGTGGGACACACGAACAGCCCCTGTCGGTCTTCTTTGGGGGTTTGTGAAAAGGATGGAAGTGTGAAAGTGACAGGTGAGTGACAGCTTAGTCAAGCATCTGGTTGAAATGCAGGACGAAACTTTTCAGAGTGGGGGAGTTCTTTTGAGGCTCATGGGTTTTGGGATTTTGTCTGTTGTATTGTCATGTATTGAAACGCAAGAGGAAATAATCAAACCATAAAACTACACACATAGGAAGGGGACTTCATCAGCCATTTGATTTTTGATTCCTTTAGTTCATTTTAAATCATCTATTTCAATGAAAAATAAAATTTTACGCTAGTATCAAGTTCAGAAATCATTCTAAAATGCGTACTTGCTGCAAAATCTTTTTTTTTAACGGGAAAATCCCACCACCTGCTTCCCTTAGACTTCCTGATGTTTTCAAGATGGGAGAGATAAGGTGGGAGAGTTTACCTTTCCAGGTCCGGCACCGAAGAACACGCTGATCCGGCTGGTGGCGCGGTTCTTCCAGTTGTCGGGCCCAGCCGCCACACCGGCCAGTGAACCTCCTGGAGCCGCGCTTGGTAAAGCCCCGCCGTGTATGGCCAGGGTGTCCGAGTATGGGATGTTGGAATCGCCCAGAAACTCCGTCATGTTCTTCCGCCGACGGCTCGGACCCTGTGAAGAGGAAGCGATGGAAGATCCAGGTGAGTCGACAGTTTACAAATGCAGAAAGATAAAGGTTTGTGAGAAGCATATCAACAAGTATGTCAAGGACAACAGAGCGAGAGATACGGGAGAGACCGTTATCGGTACTACAGTATACAGAATGAGGGGGTGTGAGAGAGATGGGATCTTTGTACCAGCGTTCATCTGAAGATTTCAAAACACTACCACAAAACAAAACAAAAAGTTGGAAATGCTATCACAACATTCTTAAAACCTGATCTAAAAATAGTATTTCACATCATACAATTTCTAATCTGTTTACATTTTCTTAAACTGATTAAGATTTCCAGGTTTAATTAATTAAATAGTATTTAAATATATTCTAAATATAAATACAGTATATATATATATATATATATATATACACACACACATACATACATAGACACAAACACAAACACACACACACACACACACACACACACACACACACATATATATATACACACTCTAAATAATGCCTGGGTTGTCTGAACCCAAATTTGAGTAAAATATGGACAATTCAAATGTTGGGTTAAAAGTAATTTCAAATTTTAACTCAACTTCAACTTTCCCTTTCAACTGTACATTTTTTAATTGCATTTTGAACCCAATTTATTATATATAACCCAAATATATTTGTCCATATTTTACCCAAATTTGGGTTAATATATATATATATATATATATATATATATATGTATGTATGTATGTATGTATGTATATGTATATATATATATATATAAAAATAAATAAATAAATAAATAAAGGAAATGTCAATTATAAATTGCAATGGAACATATTTATGGAATATTAAAAATTCAGAAAAATAGAGTAATTGAAAAAAAAAATCTAATTGTTAACTAGAATTGATTGACTATGATTAGCTATAATTTTACACATTACTCAACCCTAGTTGGAAACATGGAAAACTTAGGGTTACTGCAAAGCGATGACATTTCCAGAACCAATAATGCATTATGATTCATAAATAAATAATAAACAATCCTACTGAATGTAACAATTTCCTCATTACATCATACAAAACAAAAATCGAGGAGGTCAGCAACCCTGCGCCGAGAGATCAAGACTGCCATTGTTTTAGAAGCAATTGTTCTGCTAGAGAGCACTGCAACATCTTTCTATTCAGACACACTCCATCTAACGAGCTTCAGCGTGTTAAACAAACAAACAAACAGCTGTTTAGTATCTAAGGAAGTAGTAATCTCGCCGAGCGGGAGGCAGACAGGCTTGTTGACCCTTCTCCAAGACGGAGGGAATTCCACAGCCCTGAGTGCCGTTACCCACTAACAAATCTAGCAAATTCCAGAGAGGACTACGACATTTTTGGGGAATGCACAAATAACAGGAAAGGTCTGAAGACAAAACAATGGAATTCCCTAAAAAAACACAAGCGAAGCTGATGCTGATGCGTTGAACACTTAAGACAACTGTGCAGGTGTTTTATATAACTAACATTGAACAATTCAGTGAGTCTGTAAGACGTTATTAATGTTTTTGAAAGAAGTCTCCTATGCACACCAAGGCTGTATTTAAGTGTACACAAATGCAGATAAAACAGTAATATTCTGAAATATTATTACAATTAAAAATGAAATCTTACATATATTTTCCTCTCTCCAAAAATTGTTTATTGTTTTGTTTGACTCCAACACCTGCATGCATCATGTAGCACCACGATTCAGTTGATTTATGGGAAAACTTGAGCTTACTGCAACTAATAATCTCATTTAGACAATATAAATGAATATGTGAATATTTCACTCAGAAATCCAATAAATACTTTCAACCTCAATATAGGTTTTATTGGGTTATGGCAATCCTTATAACACGTTTACATATATATATACTAAAAAATTCTTTGAATTTACCTAATCGAACGATTGCTGAGCATCACAAACAACTAAATTCGTACTATAACACCGGCCAAAGCATTTGCACGGGCAATTTATAAGTCGATTAAGACTCCTTCAAATACTTCTCTGTGAACTGTACTGTTGGTAAGGCAATCAAGAACATCCCTGCAAAAGAATGACGGATTGGCCACTATGCCCCACTTGCTATATTTAGAGCCGATGCAAAGAGACAGGCAGACGATGAGCTTTGATGAGGGGATTTCTGAGGTGAAAGGATGAGGACGCAGATGTCAGGAAATGTCTCTACTTTGGGGAGGATGAACAACGGACGCCTGAACGCTTGGTTATGGCTCAGCATCGAAAGTTACCACAATAAAACAAAAAACGCATTTTTATGACTTCATAATGGGTTTCTATAATGAAAAACATACAATCAATAAAGAGTGTACTCTAGAAACAAACCGAGAGAACATATAAGCACTAAACGCCAGACAATTGATCCAAACTTTGTTCAAACTCCCACTTTAGGATCAGCTGTGCCTGGTGATTCTCACTCTCTGTGGAGGGACTGAACGACCAACGAATTTATGAAGCGGAACAGAGTTCCCAGAGTGTCTGATCTACTCACCATGGCAGCAAGCGGCATGTCAAATGAGAGGTAGACCATGGTAATCTCTCAGCCGGGTTCACGGAGCCTGACCCATGCTAGAGCCAGCTGCTATGATCACTCAAAGCCTCCACCAGATACAAAAGTACCTCAGAACCTGCAACTCCTGGATGCGTTACAGTTCTTGAGCCAAAATGAAGCGTGTTAAACGATAGATCACTAATTTTAATTCAGTGCAGCTTAATTTCCTTCTTAAAATATGAGGTGCATCAGGGCTCCGTATTAGGTCCTTTCTAGTGTACCAGAGCTGCTCAGCCAGCAATGAGAGGTGAAGCTTTCCGACTGAGCCCGTCTGCCTGCATTACTGAATAGGGCAGCCCAAACGTCATAGCAACTAGGAGGATCCTGTCCCATTGTGTGGGGCAGGAAAGAGAGGTGTGGCTGCTTAAAGACAGAGGGTCACATGTAAAGAAGGAGGGGAGATCCCAGGAACACATCCTGGTGCCTCAAAAACGCCAACCGTATGTTTGGCAACATAGGTTTGATTTAAAAAGTCTAAACCTCAGTAATTACACAATCAAGAAAATATTGTTGAGACTTTTAGCTACAAACAGGTTTTTACATAACTGTTGCTTCCATTCAATGAATTAGTCTACTATCATTAAAAAGAGCTTCTGACGATCCTTGGGTTTTATGATAAATTGAAAGTGACAGTAGCATAACATTCCTGTCCCTTCAGTGATTTCCCAGCATCTGTTTTGTCCTTGCCATTACAAGGAAATGACGTCAGAAATTGAAAACTGAGGGGAATCCCAGTATGTGCTGCAACAAGTCTTGAAGTTCGGTATCGTTATTATAAATCTAAACATGACACGGCCAACATAATGACATCTGAGCATTACTTTTATATTAAATAAACAGGTTTATGATCTTTAATAAAATGCCTGGGTGGATGATCCTCCTCATTGCAGCAGTTTAAAAAGCCTTGGACCTGCATGCTAGGCACATTAATAACTCGTTAGAGGTCATGATGTACACTAAAATGATACATAATATATAATGAAAATAGATATAATGTTCTATAATTCCTTAATGTCAACGTAAACTGTGTCTGCAATCCATCAACGAGACAGATGTTCTTTAATGAATTGAAGACCAGGAAAGTACATTAAAACAAATTTTGATTAAATCTTAAATATATATATATTTTCAATTTATTTTTTAATTTAGCCTAAAATCATTAGAATTTTTTTTCTTTTTTTTTTTTACTATTGTCTTGGCCATGTTATATATATATATATATATATATATATACATACTTTAAATGTCAATTACCATTGTAAAACTACATACATATATTTTTTAAATTAATTTATAATAAATAAATGTATATATATATATATATATATATATATACACACACACACACACACACACACACACACACACACATATATATATATATACACACACACATACATACTTTAAATGTCAATTACCATTGTAAAACTGCATACATATATTTTTTAATTAATTTATAATAAATAAATAAATAAATGTATATTATTATTGAGAGTAAATGCAAATAAATAATAAGTTAAATAAAACAATTAATAATATAATTAAAATAAAATAATATAAATAAAATACAATACAACAAAAATAATTAATTTTCTTCTGTGGATGTTTTTAAATGTCAGATACTTTGTTATTTGTAAATACCACTGTAAAATGCCATAGCCAATTCTACTAATATAATTGAAACAATTAAAATAATTTAATTTTTTTGAGAGTAGACACAAACAACCAAACAAAATAAAATACAACTAAATAAAGAATTAATAAAAGTATATTAATTGCCCTCAGTGGTTCCCCACTAACATTACCAGCACTCAAAATCAATCCTCGTTAAAATGTTACACCTTACCACAACATACTCCTAAACGTCACGTCTCCCTGTATCTGACCCTGATTCCCGACAACAACAGACTGACCACTGGGAACTGATGCATAACCCAAAACTTCACCATACAACAGTTAATCTCAAGAACACAACAAACCAAGTGTGAAGATAAGAACAGCTATTGATCAAGCTTTGAATAATGATGAAACAAAGGTGGAAGAACAGCTTCAGTGACCAGCCAGCGCTCACAAAAACACCCAGAAACACCATTCTGAGCAGGTCACATTTCATTTACTAACTTTACCTTGAGTGTCAACATAGGACAGTCTCAGGGTCAACAACACTCACAGTGTCGCCCACTAAAATTAGTCAAAGCAAAGCCATTACAAAGAGCCATTGAAGCTTAAGGACAGTCGATTAATCAGTGATCAAAACCACGATACGGCCTTATCGCCTGACAAGATAACAGCGTCTGTCTAGCACACAGGCCCAAACTTGTGTCGTCAGGTAGCGGAATGATGCTAACAGCTTTCCATTACGCGCACACTCAGCTTCCATTACACATTGACACACAGCTCCTTCCCACACGATACAAACATTTGCTCAATGGAAAATGCACTGTTGTGCAATCAAAATGTTACGATACAGGAGATTAATCACTGATGATCCATTCAAATAACACTCCACCACTCAAAAAAAAAAAACCAACGTGCATCATGGTTAAAACCTGTTAACCACCTCCCTTTTTGAGCATAGATGTAAAAATGCACTACCCAAACTTAAAGGGATAGTTCACTTTGAAATAAATTTTATTATGTTTTAGCTAAGGTGTCTTTGTTTCCGCAGTAGTTTCAATTTTGAAATTTTTAGGTCAAACCGTTTTTGTCTGTCAGTCATTTAATGAAGGTCTATGGTCACCACCTCAAAGAGCATGCACAGAGAAGTCCAAATTAAACATGATTTAATGACTCGTAAATGTAAGATGGCCTAAGACACGAAACGAGCGGTCTGCAAGCACAAGGTCTTACGTCTTGTAACCACAGCCACGTCCAAGTGATCTGAGGGCGCGGGCGCTTCGGTCTGCGCAAGCGCATCGGAAGTGATCTCTCGCTTGTACGTCACTCATTGTTTACACAGAGGTTTCTGAAGTGTTATCTAGACATCTAGATATACAGGAAATAGCAATGGAAGACGATTCCGATATATCAACAAACAATGTTGAATTTTTTTGCGCAGCCGTGCGATAGATCACTTCCGGCGCTTTCCGCCGCTTGCGCAGACCGAAGCGATCACTGATCACTAGGACGTGGCTGTGGTTTCAAGAGGTAAAAGCGGTATAAATACTGTTCGTTTTCTCACACAAACCGCTCGTTTCGTGTCTTAGGCCATCAATGTGTACTTACATTCACGAGTCATTAAATCATGTTTCATTTGGACTTTGAGGTGGTGACCATAGACCTGCATTATATGACTGACAGACAAGAACGGTTTGACCTAAAAAATATCAAAATTTAAACTACTGCGGAAACAAAGACACCTACATCTTGGATGCCCTTGAGGCAAGTTAAAACATACCAAAAATTAATTTCAAAGTGAACTATCCCTTTAAATGGTTGTAATTCGTAAGTGTCTACAGTTGGTCTCTATTTAAGGACACTCGGCAGATTATGGCTGAAATAAAAGCACTTAGTGGAAGAAGTTTAAAGAAGCTAAATGTAATGAACTTTAATAGAAAATATATATATATTGTAAAACGCTTGGTTCTAAAATATCTAGACAATCAAAGCTACGTCTAACCAAGATGTGTTCCAAATTTGAAGTTGATATCACAAAAATGTGGGATTTTGTTTAGGGACGCAATACCAAATAGAGCCACCGGGTGAGACCCACACTCCATAGACATTATTAATACACTTCTGTCTCAATATCACTTCTATCACAAAATAGTGGCCATATATGGAGCCTTTAGTGTCAGACCTTCCCAGTGATAGTGCATTTTGTCAAATTTGAAACATGACACCGGGAGAGGAGCCTGCTTGAAGGTTTTAAAGTACCGCTTCAATAGTAACGCAATGTCCAATTTCAAAACCGTTTTCAGGGATGAATTTTAAGTGTTAAAGCTTATGATGACTTATAATGAATAAAAAACAGGCAATAAAAAGAAATGTGCCAAGTGTCCAGGAACAGTTAACAGGTTAAAAGCACGATTACTAGAGAGCAAGTCAGTGAGTTTCATTGCTTTACCTGAAACTTTTTTGGTGATGGATTCTTGAGAGACACTTCACTAGGCAGACAGTCAGTATCCATGTGGAGCAGATCCCAACTGTGCCACGAGGACAGACGTCCAAAACGTACCATGATCCAACCTGGACCCCCCCTATCTGACCTCAGGCAAGCACTAGTCCTCTAAACTTCAGCAGTCAACATCCAGAGAAGTTGTGCTCAGGATCTGCCTAACAGTGAGTAGATTTGAAGCTTTTGCTTTATGACTTGATCAATCTACTCCTCCCATCTCCCCCAAAGTCATTCTCCACATCACAGCGAACAACATTCACACGCTAGATGCTGATCCCTCCCACAGCCGATACCGGCAGGCCTTTCCTTACAGTAGGGAAGTATTAAATATGCGGGTGAGTGAATCTAGGTCAAATTTCACTCCAAAAACAAAGGAAATAAACAAGAAATTATATTTGTCTTGATGGAAATGTTTGCATTTTGATGACAAATTAGCTTTATATCATTACTGTAATGCATCAGAAAATTAAAAAAAAACTTTTTAGATGGCAATCACTGCTGTAAAAATCTAAATAAGAGCAACTTTTGTCTTGAAATTGTCCTAAATAAGACTTCATTTGGAAAATGTAATACAAATGTACAGAGTATAGCTCACATTTCACCCAAAAATCAAAAATTGAACATAATTAAAATACATTTTGCATTTTGTGCACTGACAATTTCATGACAATAAAGAATTTCCCTCATTCCCTGAAATATGGTTTACATGGTAATGCTTTTACATGTTTGCTGATCAAATAACCTTTATAATTATGTAAAAACAATCAAAAAAGAAAATGTGAAGACAACTTATAAAGAGCATTTTGGTCTTAATTGTGATAAAATGGCTTTGTTTTCTCATATATATATATTATTTTGTATTTTTTGGGTGAAAAATATGTTAAATATGTATTGAAAGTGTGGTTTCGCTGATACAGGTGATGGCAGACCTTTAATTCATTAACTAACAGCATTTAGAGTTCAGTAAATGCTTTATGCAACATTATTTAGCGAGACACCATGAAATTGCTTTCCAAACAATGTTCTAACAAGATTCTCTCCACTAGTTTCCCATGAAGATAAGACCCATTTTTTGCTAAAGTCATGTTTTGTTCTACTGTCTTGAACATTGAGTGTTAATGATCAGAAACTAATTGCATGGTAATTGTGTTAACTTCACAAGATCATCAATCACATGTGGGGGTATGTTGTGTCAAGAGCTTTGTTTCTTTGTTGATATAGGTAAAGAAATGATTACTATGGTTTGCATTGGTCTCTTGCTTAATGAAACGGAGATCTGCCATACAGTATGTGCAATTTTTTGAGTTATTATGCAACTTAAACAAAACATTTAACAACTTGATCCTTTCATTTATGGAGGGAAACCGATACAGATTAGATCTGTCTGCTCCGACACTAAGCTCTACACTGTGATATTAATACACTTTTGAACCAGTCTCTTATCAGAGTTCAAATAGGAACAGGAAAAGCTCATTTCCTGCAGTTAGTTGCGGCCGACAGATGCTGTGTTTATCCAGACCTTTGATAGTCCATTGACTGAGTTACATTTGATCAAACGCATCGTTTCCTTATTTAACGCTTCTCCTGGAAGCTTTTGATGCCATTTTTGCAGTCTTTGAAATCAATGTTTCTCAAAGTATTCACAGCTAATGAAAATAGTGCAATGTTAAGTCATTTATATTCTCATTATGGAGACCGCTTAATGAATGCTTTTATTTCAACTAGTTAATATGTAACATTTCTCATTCATACTAGTTTAACTTGATGTACTAAAACAACAAAAAATAAATAAATAAATAAAAATTAAAATTAAAAATGACAAAAACATTCAAATTAAAACGGAAAATATTAAAATAAACAAACTAATTTAAAATCTAAATTAAACTATATTTAATATGTGTTAAATCGTGATAAATCACATTTAACATAAAAGTTTGTTTATATAATATATGTGTATTTATAATTACATTTACTGTATATATTTAATATGTGTGTGTGCATATATATATATATATATATATATATACAGTATATATACATACAGTATATATATATATATATATATATATATATGTGTGTGTGTATATAGTACACAGAGACATACTGTATATACATAGTGTATATAAATCAGACAAATAATATATATAAATATGATATTTGTACAAATAAACGAACTTTTATGTTAAATGCGATCAATCACGATTTATTGATTTGACAGCACTCATAAAAATATCCACAAAATTTCTTAATGCACATGAAAAACTATGAATTTCATTGCATTAGATCAACAAAAAAACCCATCTAACAAGACCAATCCCATTTTTCAAGCTAAATATTTCACCAAAAATATCCTTTGGAGTTAATTGATTAAATGGAAAATAGAAATACAGTTACAGACAAAAAAAAGTATATTAAGACAAAGACAAAAAGTATACTGACAATTTGTGATTGGGAAACTTTGCAAAACAAGTCCATAATGATGAACTACACCTTTAGTTACTTTACTGGAACTACTAAAATTTAGGCAACACACATAAAAAACACCAGTTGGTTAAAAGTCATTAAGCAAAAAATGGCTCAGAAAAGTGACGTTAGTTCTGAAAAAAACATCCTTAAGCATTTGAGTGCAGAGGCCACTTGTTTTATTATCTAATGCAATGATATAGTCAGTGGCTGGAGGCACATTCCCAACATGACCAAGAGCCACTAAATCCATCATAATGACACATTTCTCTGTGTCGCTGGGGGCCACGGGAACTTCTGACCTGATCCAAGTTGTGTAATACACCTCTCAGGTCATCAGACAGGTGTCCTCAGGCAAGACAGCTCTACTGCGTATCTGTGTGGGTGAGCGGTGTGCCACAAACGCCAGCTAGCATTATCAATCTAATCTTATTTGACTAAAGCAACAGAGCCGCATGTTAAAAGTGAAGAGGGGAGTCCTGAAGTCGACGCCTTTAGTGTGAGAGATGAATCTTACACCACGGGACAATACTTAAAGCGACAGAATCCCAGCATGCATTTAAAACTGAACCTCAACGGTAACCATAGTAACGACATTGGTTTTGTAACAAACATTAATGCACCACTAGAGGACCATCAATTTAGGTGACTTGCTATCAAAAGAAGGCCTGGGCAAAAAAAACCAACAACTTTCACCTGAAAACACTTCTCTTCAGCTCCTGGGAGTGTAAAAGTCATGATGCTACATCAAACGCTCACGCTTCAAAGGTCACTCCCCCACCGGGGCGGATCTGGCCAATCAAACCTCAAAGAGGAGTCCTGGTGTCACCGCCGCACCAGTTATCCCAGGGGTGGTGGGCTTCTTTCTAAAGGTCAGACTTTGGTGAGGGGGCAAGACACAGTGGGCGACTTACCACATACAGGTCAAACGCGCTCACACACAAAACCCAACAGCTCTCATAAAAATTCCAACGGAATAGTTGGCGGATGA